>NW_027411866.1:36677801-37280301 GCF_047663935.1 Musca autumnalis | reverse complement strand
CTAGGCTGTCATGGTTTTCTATTAAGACCTGCTGTCTATATGATGTGGGCACGCAAAGTTTCCAGGGTGTACAATCATCCTCGTTTATCTGTTTAGACAAATGCCGATACACCTGGTCTTCAATAACGGCATAATCCGGGTACTTCTTGGGATTCTTCTGGATAGCTTTCCGTAATTTTCGAATCCAAGGACAAGTACAATTATGTTCCTGAATAGTGGCCAACTCCAGTCTCTCAACGGGTTGTCGCGACAATGCATCTGCTACTACGTTTTGTTTTCCTCTTCGATATTTTATGTCGAAAGTATATTGCTGCAATTCCAGGGCCCACCGGGCGAGTCTGCCTGAAGGATTTTCGATCGAATTCAACCATTTCAAAGCAAGATGATCGGTTATGACAACAAACTTATATCCTTCCACATACGGCCTCATTTGGCGAATGCCCCAAATAATAGCCAGACATTCTTTTTCCGTAGCTGAGTAATTTTTTTCTGCACCATTTAAATGTCTACTGGCATACGCTATCACGCGTTCCTCATTGTTCAGTACTTGAGTGAGTACAGCCCCCAGTCCATAATCGCTGGCATCTGTTTGAAGAGTAAATGTCTTGTTGAAGTCTGGACACGCAAGCACGGGTGCTTCTGTTAGCTTCGTTTTTAGTGTAACAAATGCCTCTTGCTGCTCTGCTCCCCACTTCCAATGCTTTCCTTTCTTCAAGAGATTGGTTAATGGCTGCGAGACGGTTGCGAATTGGGGAACAAATCTGCGGTACCATGATGCTACTCCTAGGAATCTGCGTACTTCCTTGACTGACGTTGGGGCTTTCATTTCGGCGATAGCTGCTACTTTTTCTGGATCTGTTTTAATGCCATCACTACTCACCACATGTCCTAGGTACTTGGTTTCGTTTCGGAAAAACTCGCATTTGTCTGCATTGATTTTCAAGTTAGCCGCCCGTAACCGCCTAAATACTTCCCGTAAATTGGCCAGATGCTCCTGGAAGGTTCTCCCGGTGACGATAATGTCATCCAAATATGCGAAAGCGTGCGGTTCCATTTCCGGACCTATCACACTATCGAGTGCTCGCTGGAAAGTTGCCGGTGCTGAATGTAAACCGAATGGCATCACTTTCCATTGGTATAGTCCTTTTCCAGCTACTGCAAATGCCGTATATTTTCTGCTCTCACTTGCCATAGGGATCTGCCAGTACCCATCCTTCAAGTCTAAACTGCTCACAAACTGTGCGTTTCTTAGCCGATTTAAAATAGTATCCACCCTTGGCAATGGATACGCATCCGGTTCCGATCGTTTGTTCAATTGTCGGAAATCCATGCAGGTGCGCCAGTCCCCATTTTTCTTTCGGACCAGTGTTATGGGGAAACTATATGGGCTTTTCGACGGCTCAACACACCCGCGTTCGATCAGTTTGTTAACTTCCGCATCGATTATGGCCTGCATAGCAGGATTCCTTGGTGCATATCTCAGTTTTATTGGCCGATCATCTGTCATGACAATTTTATGTTCCGCAATGTTGGATAGTCCTTGAATTTTCTGGAAATTCGGAAGTTCTTTTTCTAGAAACTCGTTAACCAGCTTTCGTTCGTTGTTCGTTAGCTTATCATTCACCACGTTGATATGCGGTGGCAGTCTTACTCTACATCCATTTATTTTGCTTACCTCATCTAGAAAACCGCTTTCTTCCATGGCAATAGTGCAATGTTCATTTTGTTGTGGTGACTTAAATAATTTTACGGTGAGTCCTGCACACTGAATGACTGTTGGAAATCGTTTCATAAATTCGAGACCCAGTAGTATGTCCTCTTTGAATTGGGGCATAATTAGGAATGGTACTGTGGCGCTTTGGTTTCCAAACGTTAGGCGCAGCTCGGTGGATTTTGTGATGTTTACCGTGGTGCCATCTGCCAGAACAACAATAGCTGTTCGTCTGTTGTAAATTGGTTTCTTCTTCAGGCCATCGACAAATTCCTTTTTGATGAAACAACTGGTGGCCCCAGTATCCACAGTAACGGTGACCAGTCGTCCTTCTAGTAACACTTTTGCCGTGAGTCGGTGTTCTTCACATTCAAAAGAAGTGCCATTTCCGCTCTGACTCTTGGGTGGGGAAGCCTGTTCTTGTAAGTCCTCGGCACTGTCGTTATCGTGAGTATTACCCTTTTGCCCTTCCGTCCGATAAAGGTGCTGTTTGGGATGATCGGTATTTCGTGCATGATTAGGCTGGTATCTCGATGCTTCGTACCGCCCAGGATTTGGGATACTTTCCAGATCATCTGCGAGTTTAACCAATTCTGCTAGCGACATGAAATCTTTTCGCCTGATATACCACTGGTACTCGGATTGTGAATTTCTGAAGATTCTTTCCAATTTTTCTTCTTCTGTCATTTCGGAGTGCTGCATGAGATTTTGGATGGCCAGGACATACTCTTTAAATGGCTCCCTAGGCCTTTGAACTCTTTTCCGAATTTCATCACCCAATTTCTCAAAATACCGTGGGGGAAGGAAGAAATTGAGAAAGTCTCTTTTAAAGTTACTCCAAGTTGTCCAATGGCTATTATTATTTCTGAGCCATATCAGGGCTTTGTCACGCAGTAATTCCGGCATGACAGTTATTAATTGATGTAAGTCAACGTTGTACATGAGGGCGAGGTCTTCTACCCGCTCCACAAACTCGAGAGGATCCTTACCCTTATCGAATTTAATATTCCATTTCTGTATTTGATCCAGAATTTGGTGTGACGGTTGAACTTTAGTGGGTTTTGTCTTGGATTTATTATTGACTGGAGGATTGCTTTCTGTTCTTCCTGGCTGAGTTTGATTAGAGCTTTGTTGACATCCTCCGTTATTGGGGATGTTTGAGGCGGTTGATGCTGGGTCGTTGGTGGTTTCAATTTTTATCGGTGATTTCAGCCTCAAGCCTTCTTGTGGGACTGTCAACTTGGCTGGGGATTTTGCATTTGATGTTGCGGGAGCATTCAAATTGTCATGCTTAGTCTGTAGCTCCAATAATCGAGATAGTTCTCCTTCTTCGTGGTCTAGACTTAAGAACATCGACCACCGTTTGCGGAGTTCGTCAATTTTTCCGGATGCATCCAGTTTAAATTCCGTTAAATATACGATTAGATCTTCTTGTTTTAAGCTATTTCCCCAGGACACTCGCAGCATTTTGGTCGTTTTATCACTTTTTAGTTTGGTTTGATATTGTAAAATAATGTCTTTGGATATATGTATATATTTCTTTTTTTTTTTAGACTGTGACACTTTTTTTTAGTTGTTTAGCAATCACTTATTCTGATATTCGTATAATTCTCTCTTTTTTTCTAACCGTTTATCATAGTATTTATTTCACACGATTGTCTTCTTTTTTAATTTCTTCCCGCGTTCTCTCTCTTTTAAAGTCCCTGCTCGGGCGCCATTGTGACGACGTGTTTTCACTTTGAAGCTGGGGTAGATTCAGTGGGGGCCAGGGTCGTCACAAGAATTTATTTTTGTTTAAAGACCATAAAGAGAGAGAAACACATTCGTTAATTTTTTTCATAAAACGTTATAAACACACTTTATTTCTTCTAACACGGAAACACTACACATAGTTAACACAATATGGTTATCTTGACATTCAATATTCTGGTACATATGTTGTCGGGTGAATGCATTGGAGGAGGCGTTACCACGAGATGATGGGCGTAGCGGTTTTGATGTACACAAGGCGGTGGGCAACAATTTTGTCACAGCAGCGGCTCAATAAATGTTGATGACAGTGCATTTGACAGCGACGTTAGCACAGCCACGGTCCAATAAATGAGGTTGACGACAGCGAGATTGGTAGAAGATAGGGTGCTTGGCAGCGATGTTAGCGTATCAGCGGTCTAATGGGAACAAACGTTGATGACAGCGAGACTGGCAGCGACGTGAGCACAGAAGTGCCCGAGTATAGCGGAGACAGTCAAGGTTTTGTTTTTCAACACCACTTGACTCAGACGACCCCACAACAATTATACTAATGGCGACTCGATGCCCTGTCGAATAGCCAAGGTTTTGTTTTGCAACACCACTTGACTCTGACGACAGCACAACCCAGAGACCAATAACTCCGAGAGTATACTGCAACTACTTCCACTGATAGTCGAGGTTTTGTTTTCACACCACTCGACTACGTAGAACTAATATCTACCTTATTTTCCACAGAGTCAAGGTTTTGTTTTGCAACACCACTTGACTACATAGAAAATACTATCTACTCCAGTTTCCACAGAGTCAAGGTTTTGTTTTGCAACACCACTTGACTACATAGAAAATACTATCTACTCTATTTTCCACAGAGTCAAGGTTTTGTTTTGCAACACCACTTGACTACGCAGAAACTACCATCTACTCTACTCCCACAAAAGCCAAGGTTTTGTTTTCACACCACTTGACTCAACAACCGCCAACAGACGACTGTCCCGATTGTCTCCACAGCATCTCCTTTTATACCTTCTGGTGGATGGCCGTCGATCGATTACATTTTCATCGGCGTACTAGTTTGGTTGTTTGGCGCCAGGCATTGCCATCACTGAATATCAGTTTCATGACTGGCCACTAGGGGACATTCTGACCGTTACGTTGAAACAAATAAATGTAATCAAAAACGAGTAATCACGACTTTTGAGCGTTACACACGGTGGCACCCGGTGGTAGGATAATGAAGCTAAAACCTTCAAAATACCGAAAATCGGGAGGTACCGTTATATACCGACAAAATTCTGTGGGAAAGTTTTGTACCCCTAAAGAACACTAGGTACCAAATTTCAGCCATTTTGGTAGGATAATGAAGGTAAAACCTTAAAAATACCGAAAATCGGGAGGTACCGTTCTATGGGGGCTATATGAAGGTGTGGACCGATACCGACAAAATTCTGGGGGAAAGTTTTATACCCCTAAAGAAGACTACGTACCAAATTTCAGCCATTTTGGTAGGATAATGAAGCTAAAACCTTAAAAATACCGAAAATCGGGAGGTACCGTTCTATGGGGGCTATATGAAGGTGTGGACCTATACCGACAAAATTCTGGAGGAAAGTTTTGTACCACCTAAAGAAGACTACGTACCAAATTTCAGCCATTTTGGTAGGATATAATATATAATTGTTCCACAAACATCCCAGGCGGGGCAGGGGAGACTTCTCTCATATCAGTGAGTGCACCCCGATTCATATTAGCTCACTGATATGGGACCTACTGTTTATCGCCGAGTCCGAACGGCGTGTCTAAGACACCACTTGTAGAGAAGTTGTACAAGGCTGAAATACTCAGAAAATGTCGCCAACATTACTGAGGGGTATTTTGCCACCGTTGAAAAGTGTTTGATGTTGACTGGCCGGGGAATCGAACCCACGACCTTTAGCGTGCAAGGCGGGTGTGCATACCATTGCACCACGGTGGCACCCGGTGGTAGGATAATGAAGCTAAAACCTTCAAAATACCGAAAATCGGGAGGTACCGTTATATGGGGGCTATATGAAGGTGAGGACCGATACCGACAAAATTCTGTGGGAAAGTTTTGTACCCCTAAAGAACACTAGGTACCAAATTTCAGCCATTTTGGTAGGATAATGAAGGTAAAACCTTAAAAATACCGAAAATCGGGAGGTACCGTTCTATGGGGGCTATATGAAGGTGTGGACCGATACCGACAAAATTCTGGGGGAAAGTTTTATACCCCTAAAGAAGACTACGTACCAAATTTCAGCCATTTTGGTAGGATAATGAAGCTAAAACCTTAAAAATACCGAAAATCGGGAGGTACCGTTCTATGGGGGCTATATCAAAACGTGGACCGATATATCCCATTTTCAATACCAACCATCCTGCAAGTAATAAAAACTTCTGTACCAAATTTTGACTCTCTATCTTTAAAATTGCGAGCTGTATCTTGATTTCAACAGACAGACGGACGGACGGACGGACAGACTGACATGGTCAAATCGACATAGAATTTTATGCTGATCAATAATATACTTTATAGGGTCTCCGACGAATATTTCGATGTGTTACAAACGGAATGACAAATTTAATTATACCCTCCATATGGTGGAGGGTATAAAAATAAATAATAAATATTTCTCTTCTATATATAATATTTGTGTACATCTTTATTTAAGCTTGAAGCTAAAACCTTAAAAATACCGAAAATCGGGAGGTACCGTTCTATGGGGGCTATATGAAGGTGTGGACCTATACCGACAAAATTCTGGAGGAAAGTTTTGTACCACCTAAAGAAGACTACGTACCAAATTTCAGCCATTTTGGTAGGATATAATATATAATTGTTCCACAAACATCCCAGGCGGGACAGGGGAGACTTCTCTCATATCAGTGAGTGCACCCCGATTCATATTAGCTCACTGATATGGGACCTACTGTTTATCGCCGAGTCCGAACGGCGTGTCTAAGACACCACTTGTAGAGAAGTTGTACAAGGCTGAAATACTCAGAAAATGTCGCCAACATTACTGAGGGGTATTTTGCCACCGTTGAAAAGTGTTTGATGTTGACTGGCCGGGGAATCGAACCCACGACCTTTAGCGTGCAAGGCGGGTGTGCATACCATTGCACCACGGTGGCACCCGGTGGTAGGATAATGAAGCTAAAACCTTCAAAATACCGAAAATCGGGAGGTACCGTTATATGGGGGCTATATGAAGGTGAGGACCGATACCGACAAAATTCTGTGGGAAAGTTTTGTACCCCTAAAGAACACTAGGTACCAAATTTCAGCCATTTTGGTAGGATAATGAAGGTAAAACCTTAAAAATACCGAAAATCGGGAGGTACCGTTCTATGGGGGCTATATGAAGGTGTGGACCGATACCGACAAAATTCTGGGGGAAAGTTTTATACCCCTAAAGAAGACTACGTACCAAATTTCAGCCATTTTGGTAGGATAATGAAGCTAAAACCTTAAAAATACCGAAAATCGGGAGGTACCGTTCTATGGGGGCTATATCAAAACGTGGACCGATATATCCCATTTTCAATACCAACCATCCTGCAAGTAATAAAAACTTCTGTACCAAATTTTGACTCTCTATCTTTAAAATTGCGAGCTGTATCTTGATTTCAACAGACAGACGGACGGACGGACGGACAGACTGACATGGTCAAATCGACATAGAATTTTATGCTGATCAATAATATACTTTATAGGGTCTCCGACGAATATTTCGATGTGTTACAAACGGAATGACAAATTTAATTATACCCTCCATATGGTGGAGGGTATAAAAATAAATAATAAATATTTCTCTTCTATATATAATATTTGTGTACATCTTTATTTAAGCTTCGCCAAGAATATTTTACCTTTTTATTTTGACGCAAAAAATTTTGACCGTAAATGAAGACTACGGACTGAATGAGAGACTTCTCTCATATCAAGCAACACGATTCATATCAGCTAAATGATATGGGACCTATAGTTTATCGCCGAGTCCAAACGGCGTGTCTTAAGACACCACTTGTAGAGAAGTTTTACATGGCTGAAATACACAGAAAATGTCGTCGACATTACTGAGGGGCATTTTGCCACCGTTGAAAATTGTTTGATGTTGCTTGGCCGGGGAATCGAACCACCGACCTTCTGCGTGCAAGGCGGGCGTGCATACCATTGCACCACGGTGGCACCCCAATGAGTGTATATACTTGATAATTAGGCATTGTGAGGTTGATGCACGTGTAGAAGTTTGATGTTTTAGTTGAAAAATTTTACTGGCGTGTGGTCGGTTAACATCCCGGTGTTAAGTGATCTCTTTTAGGGGGAGATCACTAACTATATCGCTGTTCCCTCTTTTGTTCGTGACATCTCCCCTCCTTTTTTAATCGGACAATATAAAACATATCATAACTCCTACTTTTTCCCGCAAATAAGTTTATGAATCAAATTCATTTTTTTTCTCTTCTTCTTTTTAGGATTTTTTATCAGAATCATGGGAGGAAAGCCGTCTAAAAGATTGGGACGATAGTAAACTCAAAGAATTATTAGATGAAGCCTATTCCTATAAAAACCCAAGAGACAAAGAAAACAAAAGTAAAACATTCTTGGTAAGTAGAGATGAACTCCGTTGTTTAAATTCAAAAAGGCTTGCATAATATTTTGATCCCTTTCTCTCTTCGTTTCCCATTTCCCAGCAATTACTTGAAAAAGCAGAAAATGAAGATCAATCCTATCCATTTCGTGCAATAACAACACGTGGATCCCGCAACTTGTCCAGTTCAATCACGTCCAACAGTTACCATCATTATCAAAATTCACATTATCATTCGCATAGCAATAATCACAATCGTTCACACCATCATCATCATCATCTGAAGCAGGGTGGATCCTTGCAAGATCTCTTCGAAATTGGCCTACACGAATCACAATTGGATTGTGATCAAGTATTTGGCGGCAGCATTGGTGGAGGTAATCAAAGAACACGAAGACAGAATCACAACTCCCGGCAAAAGAAATACTCCTCATCGGTGTCATCAAGGCAACGCGAAGGTGGCAGTTTACCAAGTAATGTTAATGTAACACATCAGTTAGGTGGCAGCGTTGGTGGTGCTGGCGGAGTGATTGGACATGAATTAGCAGCATTTATGCAACAGGAGAGTTCTTCTACGGCAGCCGCAGCCTCAACGACGGGTAAATCTAGTAAAAAAGATAAGAAACATAACGCTGCTAAAGTTGCAACAACAGCAGAAACCAAGGAAGCAGTTACTACAAGTAATACAATAGCTGCCTCAAGTGTTGGCTCCAGCAGCGGTGCGGAAACTCCATCTGTTACAGCAGTTGTATCGCCAACAAGTTTGGATAGTGAAAATTCTACAACAACTCTTGATACAGCAACATCCACATCGGCTTCCACATTTACAACAAGTGGAGGTGATTTTATAATTGACATGGGTGAGCCTATGATGGATATACAACAACAACAGAAAATCTTACAAAGTAAAGGACCAGATTCTACTAAACAGGTAAGTTTTAGAATGAGATATTTTCAAAATGTTTGAAATTTATTTATTTTGTTTTGTTATTTTTTTTAACACGTGTAGGGTCAGTCGTTTTATGAACGTTTGAATAGCGTCGAAAAGCGTATACCAACCGTTAATTTAATTGGATCTACAAAGGGCACATATTTTGCTCCCACATCTTCACATTGTTATGTCGATGAGACTGTACGTTTTAATACCCTTGAACGTAATGGTGGCAACAATGTCAACAACAACAACAATAATACTCCAAATACATCAACAATCGATGCCAAATTTTTACCATTGGATGACAATTATAAATCATGCAAATCGGTATTAGGTGGTGTTGGTGGTGCTGATGTTACTGCAACTGCCGGTAGTGGTGGAGATAAAGCCTCTGAACTGCTCGGCAAAACTAAAACAAATTCGGTAAGTTTTCAGGGATTGGGTTTTGGGATTTTCAATCGGTAGAGATTGAAGACCCTAGATAATAGCAACAAGAACATTAAAAAAACGTTTTCTGGTAGCTGAAGAGAGGTGTAGAGCAGAATTTGAAAGAATGAGGAGAGGTTAGCGACTTTATGCTCACTTATGAAGTAATAGAAATAATATTGGAAATATAACTGGAGAAGCGAGGAAAAATAAAGTGAAGCTTTGGATCTCATAGACGCCTTCAAGCTGCTGTCTAGTGCTACTAAGCACGGGAGGGCGACATGACAGTTGCTCAATCCATCTCCATTTTAACCCCACAGAGCCTGCAATAGTCATTTGATTCCATTCGACTCATTAGTTCTAGATCTAACGCGACTGAAGGCAGTTTTAACTCCTACCACCATTGGTTTCTCTATCTTGGTAGGCTAGGTTAGCCATTCAAACCCTTGGAAAAAAGAAGCAGCATTTTTGGCTCGGTTTGACAGAAGGTTGTCAGTGAATGGATCGTGTGTTCACCCATTATCCGCAGTCTCCCGGCGCCATGAGCATAGAACAGCGACATAATATGTGCTCGATTGTCTCTGTTTCTTCTGCATCTTTACATAATCAACAGTAGTCAGCAGTATCATCTCTTACCCACTTGCAGGACATTGATCTTATTCTAGAGTGGCCCGTGATTATTCCCGCCGTTAGTTTCAGATCAGATTTCTTCATGGGGAGCTGAGATGTACAGGGTTATTTTGAACGTAAATTTTCCATACGTTTTTTCACTCTCTCCCTTAAGAAAAACTCGCGGGGAATTTTCTTCAGAATAAGGCAGATGGTTTTTCGCTTGGTGAGGATTGGCTACATTTCGTTGGAAACCTTACATCCTTGTTCCAAATATTCTTGAAATGGAACAGAATTGGTTTCATTGTGTTCTCATCTTCAATATCGGAAAGGTAACGATTGATTTGCAGTCAAAAACCGGCACAGACTTTAAGGGCCGCTTGATTAGATAGCCAGCCATCAGGTTACCCATCAGTTCTTGGGGTTTTTTGATTGTGAGTTTTCGGCTTGGAAGACACTACAATTTTCGTTCAACCTGTACGCGAGCCGTAAGTTGAGGATATCGCTGTGGACGGCTGCTCCTGTTCCCGTGTGGTATGTGTACCTTAATATCTATCTTGCTAAGAGAGTGTTGGTATGAAGTCCTTGTTGTTGTTGTAACAGTGTTTTTGTTATGTTTATTTGTTCGTTCCTCTGTTCAATCTGGCTCTGGGTCTATCTTCGGTTCCAGAAAAATGGCTGCTTCGATGGGATGTAGCCACAGATCCACTGTAGTTAGATGGGTAGGTTTGGCGGGGCAGTTAAAAAGGTGTTGTGTGTCGTGCGGGCCCATGCCGCATACTGGGCATATGTCTTGCACGGCGCGATCGATTTCCGCCCAATACGAATTTAGGCGACTGCAATATCCCGAGCGTAGTTGAGCCAATACTACTCTGGTTTGTCGTGGCAGCTGACGCTCCTCAGCTGCGATAGATGGAGGATGTACTCCGAGTAGTGTTGGGCAATCTCGTTCATTGAGCGGATCGATCTTTTTCATTCCGTTCACCAAAAAGATCCGGATCGGTTACTTCGTTCGTTGGCTCTTTTTCGTTCAACAATACATTTGACTGTATTATTTTATTTTGAAGTCATTCGTTCTCTGCTGCATATGACTCCGTCGATCTTTTCACCGAATCGTTCTTTTGAAAATGTTCGTTCACGAATGACACAACTGTTGTGTTACTTGCTTGTTTGTGTGCTAATGGGGGTGGTTTTGTTTCTGAACGTAGTGGTGGTGGTTTTGATATGAAAGAACCAGATGAACGAATGATGCAAAAGAAAGATATGACCGATATGTGCTACTGAATGAGGTGAGTTACTGAGCGAGGGTAGCTCTCTGAATCATTGTTTGTTTTGTGTGGAAATTTGAGCTGCTTGCTCTAACACAGCGTTTGTTTAGAGTTTGACTGCAAAACCAATGCTGTTAATTTTGTAAGCAGCAATGAACGATATAAAAGAATGAGCTGGATACAAATACGTTCGTTCTTTTCACGGAATCGTTCCTTTGAGCCGGTTCGTTCATGAACGACACAACTCTAACTCCGAGTACTTTATTCACACTATAATTGCTTAAGGCCTTGGCAACTGCGTCCGTGTGAATGCTATTCAATCCTGCTTGATATGCTTGTTGATCTAGGGGTTCTCTCCTGTATCGTTGGACCTCTCCCTCTAGAGCATGGATATCCTTCCTGATCTCCCTGAATGGGCCGGGCCTTCCCACAAGATGGTTATTGGGATGGCTCACACGATAACATCCAAGCAGGTACTGCAACGAAAGCATCTCATTGTGTTGCTTTACAGGAAGAATTTTTGCCTCCTAATGTAGATGGTCCACTGAAGATTTGAGGAGGCACCCTGTCGCTGTTCTCAGGGCGGCATTCTGGCATGTGTACATGTTCGTATGAAGCCCTTCGACAAGGCTGCTTACGGATTTTTTCAGCAGCTACACCAATGAGAGCAAACGCGTCACGTTGTTCGCCTTTCATTACTGACCACAATCCTATACACCAGTGTATATTTTACCTATGAAGTTTCTAAAGGGACAGGAAGATTGAAGTCATAAATATTCCTTTTCGAAGTGAAAAGGACAAAGTATGTTTTTAACTTATTCATGCCTAGGCCATTTCAAAGAGATCACATTGAAAGACACTCAGATTAACTAAGACGGTATTGTAGATGGACTGTAGCTTAACATTGTCGAAGGGGGTCGTCGATATCTAGAATGCCGCTAGTGTAAAACTTCAGTCGGATAATTCTTCTTGTTGCGGCCAACTATATTCTCCTAATATAAGCATGTTGTCATTTGCTACCGAAATTCTTGGGAAACCCATAACCATTTTATTTTTAGCTTGTTACAAATAAAGCTAATCTGTACTCTCTTTCTCCTTACAGATCTATACTAAAATATCTTCACCTGCCTCTGGTCCATCCGTTATGGGAGGACCAACAAATAATATTACTAACTTAAGCCAACGTCATCTGGACGAGAATGGTAATGCCCTTAGTGAACTCTATGCCAACACTAGTGCATTAGCGGGTGCTGGCGTAACCGGCAATACAATGCAAATAAATTGCGTGTCTCCCACAGCAACAGCCACAGCTGGTAGTGCCGGCATTTTATTAACTTCATGTGGTAATAATGTATCGACATCGGCCACTGTTACAATTCCACCACATCCCACGTCAACAACCGTCTCCACATCAGCCACGATAACAACATACGCCTCTGGGCCTTCGCAGGCGAAGGCAAAGGCTAAAAAGAAGTCACAGCAAGAAAGGAATACCAAAACTGTAGACGTAGAATCTGTGGCTGGTTATAGAGGCAAAGATCCCGTCGAAGAGTTGGTGAGATACATAGAAAGTAGTGGTGAAGGAGGAGGAGGTAATACAAAGTCTGGTGATAAAAAGAAAGAACGTAAAAAGGACAAGGATAAGCATCAAAAACTTAAGAAAAGTAATTCTCTGGAAGAATTGCGAAGTGGTGCTAAAATGGAGGTACATGAACTGAAGCGTACGGCAGCAACCACTGAAAGTAATAATGCGGTTGTAATGCGTCAAAAAGGTGGTGCCTCCAGCAAACAAAACAAAAACAACTCTTCCTCCACAGCGGATATCAATAAAAACCTTGAAACTAAAACAAATAATGCTGCTGCTGCTGCACGCAAAAGTGATCGCCGATCATGGGGCAATGAGGATCTTAAATATTTGGAGGATCAACAAAATGCCAATAACAACAACAATGCAATGACAAACGAAGAAAAATCTATAACGACAACAACAACTAATAATAGCAACAACAATAGTGGCAACCAGCCTTCATCCACAGCGTCCACAGCAGTGAATTCAACGAAAACTGAAAGAAAGAAACTCCTGACAAAAGAGGAAAAGGAAACTAAAGATAAAACTGCTGAACGCAATGAAAAGAACCTAAACAACAATAATAATGTAACAGTAAACAACGTGAGCGGGGGAGGAGGATCATCATTGGCCTCTGGTGAAAAGTCTGACAAACCAGAAAGACGTAAACGTTATGATACACCACCCAATGCTGTTACCATTATAGATATTGTACCCATGGAATCTTCTTGTCCTGAAACTGCCGAATTCCATGTGGTAACGAAAAAGAAAAAACCCAAAAAACCAAAGGTTACGGAGGAGACAACAACGGTTACATTTAATAGGACGCACAATTTTACCATTTCACAAAAGTCATCCTCCTCTTCCCAGGCAACAGCAACATTTAATAGTCAGCAACGCTATAACAACAACAAGTATTATCAACATGAGGGCGGTAATACAACAACAAGTGGTAATTATCATAACAACAATAATAATAACAATTCAGCACAACAACAGCAACAACATCAGCCCCAACAAAATAGTGAATCATTCAATAATAATAACAACAACAACAATGATAAATCTAGACGTAAATCAACTTCATCCGTGCCACCATCAGAGAAATCTGATTCAAGTGATCTCGACTCGGTTCATTCATTGCCAATTGAATCGACTCAAAAAACTAAAAATGTTGCAGGTGCAGCGACAACAACAACAACAACAACGGCAAAGGAAAATGCTACCCAAAACAAATCCAAAGGCAAAAACGCCGCCAGCAGTGGTGGTAACACCTTAAATAAAAATGTGCCCATTTCTTATGCCGATATAGCCCGTACCAATAAGGAAATTGCTGATGCTGCTGCCGCCGCCGCCGCCGCCGCTGCTGCTGCTGCCGTCAACTCTTCCTCTACTGCAGCCCAGTCCAATAATATTGGGGAAACATCGAATGTAGAAACAAGAGTTAACGAAAATCACAACCACAATCCATCAACGGCTGAAGAAGAAAAACAGCAGCCTCCTAAATCAACCAAATCCAAAAAATCCCAAGCAAAACAAGATTTTCCGGAATTAACACCAACCATAACCTATTCCCAAAGTTTGGCTGCCACACAAAATCAAATGGCGCCAGCAGCCACAACCACTGCTGCCTGTGGAAACAGTGAAGTTTCCCATGAAACCCATAACTCAAAGTCAACCCCACCTGAACATCAACATCATCATCCCCACCCACAAAATCCCCAAATATTACAAAAATCAAAGAGCATGGAAAATGATGCAACTCCCACAGGTAACTCTACAGCATCGGCAGTCTCTTATGTGGCCTCTTTGAATAGTAACAATTTAGATCAGCAATATCCTGCCTTAGAGAAAACTGTTAAACGTCACAGTTCGGCAAATGTGGCCATGAACTATTCATCGCAATTGATTGCCGGCCATCAACAACAACAGCAGATTATTGCTGCGCCAGCTTTTAATTTTGCAGCTGCGGCTAAACAGCAAGTTTTGGCAAATAGTATTGAAAATAGCAATGTGAATAACAGTAACCATAAAAATGTAGCCTTAACTACCTCAACTAACAACAACAACCACACGCAAACAACAATAGTCATTGCTCAAAGCAGTACCAACAATAATGTGAACACAACAAGCTCTACTAACACCACCAACACCCCATCAAACACAAATAGGAAATCCAAAGAAAAATCACCACCCATTACAAATCATACAGACACTAACACCGCCACCATCACCAACAACACAAACAATAACCTGAATATGAAAAAATCCAAAAAGGATCGTCAACAACATAATCAAACCATTGAGGCTTCTTCCAAACAACAACATCAGCAGCCACAATTCAGTACAACGACGACGACGACGACGTCTAGTAGCAGCAATGCTTCTACAACTTCCAAGAAATTGACCAGAAACCAATTGAAATCTTCAAATTCATTACCCTTAACCGCGACTGGATCATCGTCCTCAACGACGACGTCACACACAACTCCCCGTCCCGCTGTTATAATCTTAAATGATGATAGAAATTCAAGTGGTTGTTCTGCAGAAAATCAATTTACCTTTGGTGACTTTAATGAAGATGAATTGAAACTATTCGAAGATGATGTTGTTCCAGCTGTTGACAGTAAAAATACCACCACGGATAGTAGTAGTGGTGATCAGCAACAAAATATTTACGAAAATCATGATCCAAGTGATCTAGCAACAGCACCCTGCAACACAACAGTAACCCTCAAATCATCACCCTCAACAGCGTCCTATTTTAATGATTCCGGAGCCTCGTGTGAAAATGATTTGGTTAACAACTCAACACCAGATATGCTATTGAATTCAAGTGTGGAAGCCTCATCCCCCAATACTTCATTTGTTGGCAAAAACAATAGCAGCAGCAGCAATAACGCCAATAGTCATCATGGTGGTAGTGGTAGCCACATGGCA
This sequence comes from Musca autumnalis, assembly GCF_047663935.1. Taxonomy (NCBI): domain Eukaryota; kingdom Metazoa; phylum Arthropoda; class Insecta; order Diptera; family Muscidae; genus Musca; species Musca autumnalis. Next base: position 37,264,481 of record NW_027411866.1, on the reverse strand, counting down.
ATTACCGGCAAAAACAATCAATCAAGTGATAGTGGCATTTATACAGATAAAACCAAGACAACATCCTCCTCGGAATCATCAGCATCCTCCAATAACAACATTAGTAGTAGTAGCAACAGCAGCAGCAGTAGTAGTGGTGGCGGTGTTGTCATCATGTCTCGTTCTTCTTCACTTAATAATGCCACGACATCAACAAAAACATCATCTAACAAAGATGTTGATAACAAATTGAATACGTTCCTTTCAAATACCAAATGTACAAGTGTTCATACATCGTTGGATAATTTGGATCCACCGCCACAACAATTAGAGACTTGTAATGATATTGAAACTGCTATAATAGCAGCAGCAAGAGAAGCTGCAAAGCAACAGCAGCAGCAGCAACAAAAATCACAATCGCAACAAACCGCAAACCAAACACAATATAAAAATGCAAATTCTTCAAATTCAAGTTCCTTTTCGTCGTCATCATCATCAGCAGCATCATATAACAATAGAAACTACAATAATAGTAATGATCATCATAGCAACAGCAGCAGCAATACTTATCATCATCCCTATCAGCAACATCATCATGATGCTGATGAAGATGATTATGTTAATACACCACGTAGTCGTAGTCCTAGTCGTCCTAGACGCCATCATCTACCCATACAATTTATACCACCAACAATGGCATCAGCGTTTACCACACAACAGCATAATGATACAATTATTGATTTCATTGGATCAGGTAAGGTCACATTTTTAGTATACTTTACCATATTTATTTATTTTGAGGTTATGTTACATGTTACAAGTCTTGACATAGAATGTGGAGGATGTTTAAGAAGTGTAGTTTAAGGACTGTTCGAGGATCGTTTTGAAATTTTCACCGAAAGTAGTCCTTACGTTCCCGATTTCAACGATATATTTTTTCGTAAGCAATTCCAAACTTCGGCCATTGACTATTGGTATAGAAAAAGTTCGTTCCATAAGCTGTTTTTTTACAAATTTTCGCTGAATTGACTTTTTCTATAGAAAGAGTTCGCTGAATTGAATTTTTCTATAGGAAAAGTTCGCTGAATTGAATTTTTCTGTAGGAAAAGTTCGCTGAATTGAATTTTTCTATAGAAAAAGTTCACTGAATTGACTTTTTCCATAGAAAATGTTGCTGAATAGACTATTTTTATAAAAAAAAAGTTCGCTGAACTGACTTTTTCTGTAGAAAAAGTTCGGTGGATTGACTTTTTCTGTAGAAAAAGTTTGCTGAATAGACTTTTTCTGTAGAAAAAAATTTGCTGAATAGAATATATAGAAAAAAAGTTTACCTAATTGATTTTTTTATTGAAAATTTGCTGAACTGATTTTTTGTATTGAAAAAGTTAAAAGAATATACATATTTTCCACAGAAAAAGTTCGCTGAACTGACTTTTGTTATAGAATAATTTCGTTGAAATGTCTTTTTTATAGAATAGTTTGATTGATTGACTTTTCGTTGAAATGTCTTTTTTATAGAATAGTTTGATTGACTTTTCCTATAGAAAAAGTTCGCTGAATTGACTGTTTCTATAAAAAAAAAGTTCTCTAAATTGTTGTTTTTTTTCTTTTTCTAACTTTTGGCTAATAGACTTTTCCTATAGAAAAAGTTCGCTGAATTCACTTTCTATAGATAAAATTCACTGAATTGACTTTTTCCATAGAAAAAGTTTGCTGAATTGACTTTTTCTATAGAAAAAGTTCGCTGAATTGACTTTTTCTGTAGAAAAAGTTCGCTGAATTGATTTTTGCTATAGAAAAAGTTCGCTGAATTGAAATTTTCTATAGAATATAGAATAGACTTTTTCTATATACTGAATTAACTTTTTCTATATATAAAAGTTTACCGAATTGATTTTTTATAGAAAATTTGCTGAATTGATTTTTTGTTAAGTTAAAAGAACTGAAATTTTCCATAGAAAAAGTTCGCTGAATTGACTTTTCCTATAGAATAATTTCGTTGAAATGTCTTTTTTATAGAATAGTTTGATTGATTGACTATTCCTACAGAAAAAGTTCGCTGAATTGACTTTTTCTATAGAAAAAGTTCGCTAAATTGATTTTTTTCATAGAAAAAGTTCGCTGAATTGAATTTTTCTATAGAAAAATTCTATTCAGTTCACTGAATTGACCTTTTTTTTGAGAAAAAGTTCACTGAATTGACTTTTTCTATAGAAAAGTTCACAGAATTGACTTTTTCTATAGAAAAAGTTCGGTGAATTGAATTTTTCTATAGAAAGAGTTAGCAGAATTGAATTTTTCTATAGAAAATGTTCACTGAATTGAATTTTTCTATAGAAAATGTCCACTGAATTGACTTTTTCTATAGAAAAAGTTCACCGAATTGACTTTTTCTATAGAAAAAGTTCACTGAATTGACTTTTTCTATAGAAAAAGTTGGCTGAATTGACTTTTTCTGTAGAAAAAGATGGCTGAATTGACTTTATAGAAAAAGTTCGCTCAATTGACCTTTTCTATAGAAAAAGTTCGCTCAATTGACCTTTTCTATAGAAAAAGTTCTCTGAATTGACTTTTTTATAGAAAAAGTTCGCTGAATTGACTTTTTCTATGGAAAAACATCGCTGAATTGACTTTTTCTATAGAAAAAGTTCGCTGAATTGACTTTTTCTATAGAAAAAGTTCGCTGAATTGACTTTTTCTATAGAAAAAGTTCGCTGAATTGACTTTTTCTATAGAAAAAGTTCTCTGAATTGACTTTTTCTTTAGAAAAAGTTGGCTGAATTGACTTTTTCTGTAGAAAAAGATGGCTGAATTGACTTTTTCTATAGAAAAAGTTCTCTGAATTGACTTTTTCTATAGAAAAAGTTCACTGAATTGACTTTTTCTATTGAAAAAATTCACTGAATTGACTTTTTCTATAGAAAAAGTTCGCTGAATTGATTTTTTCTATAGAAAAAGTTGGCTGAATTGTTTTTTTTTTTCTATAGAAAAAGTTGGCTGAATTGACTTTTTCTGTAGAAAAAGATGGCTGAATTGACTTTTTCTATAGAAAAAGTTCTCTGAATTGACTTTTTCTATAGAAAAAGTTCGCTGAATTGACTTTTTCTATAGAAAAAGTTCGCTGAATTGACTTTTTTCTATAGAAAAATTCGTTAAATTTACCTTTTCTCTCGAAAAAGTTCGCTGAATTTACTTTCTCTATAGAAAAAGTTCGCTGGATTTACTTTTTGTATAGAAAAAGTTCGCTGAATTTACTTTTTCTATAGAAAAAGTTCGCTGAATTGATTTTTTCTATAGAAAAAGTTGGCTGAATTGACTTTTTCTGTTGGAAAAGGTGGCTGAATTGACTTTATAGAAAAAGTTCGCTCAATTGACCTTCTCTATAGAAAAAGTTCGCTCAATTGACCTTTTCTATAGAAAAAGTTCTCTGAATTGACTTTTTCTATATAAAAAGTTCGCAGAATTGAATTTTTCTATAGAAAAAGTTCGCAGAATTGAATTTTTCTATAGAAAATGTTCACTGAATTGAATTTTTCTATAGAAAAAGTTCGCAGAATTGACTTTTTCTTTAGAAAAAGTTGGCTGAATTGACTTTTTCTGTAGAAAAAGATGGCTGAATTGACTTTTTCTGTAGAAAAAGATGGCTGAATTGAATTTTTCTATAGAAAAAGTTCTCTTAATTGACTTTTTCTATAGAAAAACTTCACTGAATTGACTTTTTCTATAGAAAAAGTTCGCTGAATTGATTTTTTCTATAGAAAAAGTTGGCTGAATTGTTTTTTTTATATAGAAAAAGTTGGCTGAATTGACTTTTTCTGTAGAAAAAGTTCACTGAATTGACTTTTTCTATAGAAAAATTCGCTGAATTAACTTTTTTCTATAGAAAAATTCGTTAAATTGACCTTTTCTCTCGAAAAAGTTCGCTGAATTTACTTTCTCTATAAAAAAAGTTCGCTGAATTTACTTTTTCTATAGAAAAAGTTTGCTGAATATACTTTTTCTATAGAAAAAGTTCGCTGAATTGATTTTTTCTATAGAAAAAGTTGGCTGAATTGACTTTTTCTGTAGAAAAAGATGGCTGAATTGACTTTATAGAAAAAGTTCGCTCAATTGACCTTTTCTATAGAAAAAGTTCGCTCAGTTGACCTTTTCTATAGAAAAAGTTCTCTGAATTGACTTTTTCTATAGAAAAAGTTCGCAGAATTGAATTTTTCTATAGAAAAAGTTCGCAGAATTGAATTTTTCTATAGAAAAAGTTCGCAGAATTGAATTTTTCTATAGAAAATGTTCACTGAATTGAATTTTTCTATAGAAAAAGTTCGCAGAATTGACTTTTTCTATAGAAAAAGTTCACTGAATTGACTTCTGCAAAAAAAAAAAATCGCTGAATTGACTTTTTCTATAGAAAAAGTTCGCTGATTTGACTTTTTTCTATGGAAAAAATTCGTTAAATTGACTTTTTCTATAGAAAAAATCGATTGTTGTAGCAGCATTTAAACCTGCATAGAAGCATAGAAGCTAGCCTGGCTAATACAGGACATTATATATATCATTAAATTGTTTGTACATACTCTAGACATAACCGTTAGAAGCCAAATATAGAAAAAGTTGGCTGAATTGTTTTTTTTATATAGAAAAAGTTGGCTGAATTGACTTTTTCTGTAGAAAAAGTTCACTGAATTGACTTTTTCTATAGAAAAATTCGCTGAATTAACTTTTTTCTATAGAAAAATTCGTTAAATTGACCTTTTCTCTCGAAAAAGTTCGCTGAATTTACTTTCTCTATAAAAAAAGTTCGCTGAATTTACTTTTTCTATAGAAAAAGTTTGCTGAATATACTTTTTCTATAGAAAAAGTTCGCTGAATTGATTTTTTCTATAGAAAAAGTTGGCTGAATTGACTTTTTCTGTAGAAAAAGATGGCTGAATTGACTTTATAGAAAAAGTTCGCTCAATTGACCTTTTCTATAGAAAAAGTTCGCTCAGTTGACCTTTTCTATAGAAAAAGTTCTCTGAATTGACTTTTTCTATAGAAAAAGTTCGCAGAATTGAATTTTTCTATAGAAAAAGTTCGCAGAATTGAATTTTTCTATAGAAAAAGTTCGCAGAATTGAATTTTTCTATAGAAAATGTTCACTGAATTGAATTTTTCTATAGAAAAAGTTCGCAGAATTGACTTTTTCTATAGAAAAAGTTCACTGAATTGACTTCTGCAAAAAAAAAATCGCTGAATTGACTTTTTCTATAGAAAAAGTTCGCTGATTTGACTTTTTTCTATGGAAAAAATTCGTTAAATTGACTTTTTCTATAGAAAAAATCGATTGTTGTAGCAGCATTTAAACCTGCATAGAAGCATAGAAGCTAGCCTGGCTAATACAGGACATTATATATATCATTAAATTGTTTGTACATACTCTAGACATAACCGTTAGAAGCCAAATACATACGATCCGTTGAGCGCCGCGACATAACAGCCACATGAAAACTTCAACAACAAACTTGGCATCACTTACACATGTTTCATGTGGTTGTTGTCTTCAACGCGTCAACCAACGGACTGTATGTGCCGAGGCTTTGATTAATTTGTTGGAAAATATGTAACTTCAAAAGCTAGAGATTTCTAGCGAAATTTCCTACAAAGGCACACTAATTACGATCATGCCAAAATTACTTCAGGAACATCATTCTTTCGGTCGGAATCAATGACAAAACTACTGAAAGCAATAAGGAAACAATTATAACACCATTCTGATTACTAAAATGACATAAAAAGCCAACAATTTAGTAATTATTAATCGATCATTTTAAATGCTCAATTTTAAAATGTCCATTTTTTGTTTTCACGTAAAACTTGATTTCCTTGTAAATGGAATATTTTTGTATGCCATCTTAAAGATTGTTAAAAAATCTTAAATCGTTTCGATGTTATCAACTTTTACATTTTTTAGTTCAGGTTGCATCATTTTCAGTAACAACCACTGTAAATATTCTAAAATAATTAATTTCCTCATAATAATTAAAGTCCCCAACGACCCCACATTGATTTCTCTACATCTTTCGATGTAGTCATTTCACTTTATTTGTGTAACCGCTATTCCACATTGTCAAGGGCAGGGTCTTACTGCAGATAGTATTTGTGGTTCCCTGGAAAATGGTTCGAAAGAATTGTCGATTTTATTCGTCTTCACTGTTTTGATTGGATTTGTTTAGCTTTCGTCAAAACTGACTTATATTTTCCTACTTATTTTAACTTTATTAACAAAATATACTTTCTTTTTTCTTTCAGCTTGGGAAGAAATTGCTAATAGCAAAGTTACCAAAGTCTACGATGGACAATAAACAAAAAATACACAAGTATATTTCCCATCACTTATATGAAAGCGAAGTGGTGGTAAATGTCGTAAATTATTTGATTGTGATGTTTTAGATGGTCATTTGACTTTACAAATCATGGATATTGGCATGCCTAAGCATAGCTAAATGAAAACCATTTTCATACGAATTTTATATGAAATTAAGCCATCAACACACCAACCACCATACACACTGTGAGACCGACGACCACATGTCTTGTCTTGAAGAACAAGATCATCGTCGTCGTCATATTAAAATAGAGTAAAGCGCACGGGGCAGCATCAGCAGCAGAGCACAGGAACAAAAGAAAAATTAAAATAAATAAGTGGAACGAACATAAAGAAATACTAAACAAATATAAACAGAAAATAGCGTATGTATAATTTAAATTAATAATATTAGAATTAAACAAAAAAAAAATAAATTAAAAAACAAAACAACAGAATTAATAAAATTAAATTATAAAACTAAAGAAAAAATATATAAAATAATAATAATATAATAATATTACTAAAAAAAACTAAGAAAATTATAAAAGAAGATAATAAGAAGCTAAACAAACAACCCAGCAAAAGAATTAGTTATAAAATAATGTATTTATGTTTTTTTTTTGTTTTCTTTTCATTTTAGTGCTTTATTATTACCTTTTTATTTAATAAAAACCATTTAGTTTTCTTCTCTCTCTATTTTTTAATGTTATTAAAAACGAATTCACTGAATTAAATCAAAAAAACAAACAAAACAAAACAAAAAGTAAATCCCAATTTATAAAACAAAACAAAAAAAACACTTTGAGCCATCTTTTTTTACAAAATGTATATTTAAAAAATATGAACCCAGGAATTAGAATGTATTTTAAAACAAATAAATAAACCAACAAACAAATTATATAGGCGCTTTAATTCCTACGCTAGGCAGCAGTATTTTCTTCAAACGACAAAGAACAAAATATATACATATGTATGTATATAAATTGGTTGATATGTGTGTATTTGTCCAAATGTGGGGGTTTTGAACCCTAAGATAGTTGTTGTAAAGTTATTACTTTGATCAGTTATTACTTTGATCAGTCCATCGCTGTGCAGCATTTTTAAAACCCTTGAGGGCAAATAAATTCTAATTTTCATTTTTAAAGACTAAAATATCCCAATATAAATGATCCATTCAAAATTTTGATTTTTAAATCAAACCGAAACCTATCAACAATTTGTTTTATACTCTTGGGAAAAAGTTTTCAGCTGGACGTCTGAAGGAAACAAATGCTTATTTAGCATTTATGAAAAGTTCAACCACATTAGTTACGCTTTTCGAGAGTTGTCCTGCGAACCAGCCTTTTTAGTTGGCGATCGTATGGGTATTCAGAGCTTTCGGCCATTTGATCTTTAAGAAAACAATTTATACCTCTGTGAATGAGACCATAAATATAATCTGCATTTAATTGAACAAATTTAACTTTCTTGATGAAGGTTTTAAAAGGTGTTGGGTCACCGAAATTGTCTATCTTAGAACTATGTTTTGAAGAAATACTACGATACTCCAGATTTGCACAATATCTGCAGGCGCTAGGTAGATGATCGCATATGGATTAATAGTGCGAAACTGATTTGATTTAATATTATTTTTAACATAATTATCCTGCCATTATCTTCGAAAAAAACAATTTTTTTGAAGACGACCATAACCTCACTTTTTGGGGTTTACTCTGAACGTAAATTCCCCGTGAGTTTTTTTTTTCGCACTTTCTTCAATAAGTTTAAACGACTGAAAGACAAAAATCACGGGAATTTTTCGTTCAGAATAAGCCATTTTGACTAACTTAAAATACTCTCCTGCGGGTAACTTGAAGATAGACACTCGTCTCGATTTGATTGAGTGGTCTACTGTTATTTTTATTTATAATGTCGAGTACTTGAGAGTTATCTCTGGTATTGAAGACGACCGTAAGCGACAGAAGATATGTTATATTCTATCGTCTCCATCTCTTCTTCATCTTCGCAAAGTCTAAAGTAGTCAACACCGTCATCATTCCATTTGCTGGTAAAAGCTTAAATGTTACAGTGACCAATAATGACTCCTGTCTTTGCCCTAATTTCTGCTCAAAAATTATAAGTGAATTGTTGTTGTAGCAGCATAGGTTTGACGTTTTGTTGCCAGCCGCTGGCCGAAACTCTTGTTTTCAAGGCAATTGGGAAAAATGAACACTCTACCGCGGGATTCTATGAGTGAGTTTGTTCTGTTATTTCAAATGACTGTTGGTCAAATGACTTTTGACTCGTTGCACCATGTTCCGTTGTGATAATTCGTTGGTTGTTTAATCAAAGAATGTTTAATCTTTTTGAAAAAATTTGGCATACACATGGTTTCATGGAGTTTGGGGGTTGCTAGTCTTGTGGAGTGCGATCCATACCTAGCGTGATCAATCTGCCTTTTGGTTTCCCATAATATCTCAATGTCCTGGATTTCCAATGCAGTTCTGCACTCAAAGACGATCTCAGATTTGATGATATTCACAATTATAATCACCACTTCTCGTTCCCATAATGTTGCAATGGCCTGGTGCTCAGCGTAGTCGGGTAGCAATCGTTATTTTTTTCCACTTTTTTAAAATTGGTTATTTTGTATAGTTTTTTTAAAATTCGGGTTTTATTGAAAATAAATTTATTATTTTTTTACATACCACAAATCTGCCATTTCTGATTGTTTTTTATGTATTTTACTGGTTTCCTTCGCAAATGTCAGTTGGCATAACTAAATAAATGTAAATTGTCAGCGCAACACAAATGGAAGTACTGCACAAATTTGGCAATTACTGTGCAATGTGACGCATCATGTTGCATTTAGGAAGTCGCGACAATGTTTTTAAAAAGACATACTGCATTTATAAAGTCAGGACGATATCAGGTGACACATCATGTTGCATTTATGAAGTCAGCCCTAGCCTTTTACTGCACTCTTTCGTCTTGGATTAGTCTGTATAGAAAGTCAGACCGTTCAGAGGGGGGAGGGTTACTTTGGTTACAGTCATCTCTATTTGGGATAAGGTCCTCGATATCCTCAGATTTGGGGGGTTATCATGAACGGCAATTCCCCGTGAATTTTTTCACTTTCTCCCTTAAGTTGCAACGGCGGAAAAACAAAACTCACGGGGGAATTTTATTCATAATAACCCCCTTGATGTTAAAGGCATTTATGGCTTTAAGAACCGCATGATGACTATCCACAAAGATAGTCAGCGGTTCAAAGATCTCAACATGCAGGCTTTTTTTCAATTTTGCTGCCTTCTTGAACGCAAAGATTTCAGCTTGGAATACACTACAGTGGTTGTCTGAGTTTTTAAGACCTAGCCTTTCACATTAGAAGCCAGCATCACTGTCTTCTTCCATCATGAAACCGTTTGTATAGAAAACCCGATCATCCATAGGGAGGGTTACTTCGGTTCCAGTCATCTCTACTCTCTGTCTGGTAATATAGAGAGCCTAATTGTAAATATTAGCATCTGGGAGATTTTTCACTTTCACTATCTCGGCCTATTATACAGGGTAATCATGAATGTCAACTCACCGTGAGTTTTGTCTTTCTGCCGTTTCAATTTAAGGGGGAAGGTGAGAAAACTCACGGAGTTTATTCTCATGATTGGGTTGATAAATGCATAGGGAGCAGACAAAATAAAGGAAATATGTGGACTTATCAAAATTAAAATATTAAATAATTTTAAAATATTATTTTAAATAATTTAATTTTTTTTTCTATTTTGGGATCTCCCTGCAAATTTATATTTTGTCGAGATTGTAAAGGTGACAAAGTTCAGGGGCCTAATTACGACATTCGATTCGATCGAGTATTTGGTAGAGAATGAAAAAATCAAACTACGAAAACCTATTCGCGCCACCAACTGTACATTTAGTAAGGTATATTCATTAGAAATTTGTTAACACAATGTCAAAAAGTTTTACAAAAATAAATCATTTTCTAATTTTCTAGCACAACTTCATTCCGAAATTATTACCCGAACTATTATTCAACGATTTCAACAAATATTTACATTTTTTCATTCAGTAATAAATTTGTTTTTTTAGTTTTTGCTTTAAAATAAACACATATTTTACCATCTACCTTCTTAATGTTTTTTGAAGAACATGAGGTTTTTATAGTTCGAGTTTTTCATTCACGAGTAAATACTCGATCGAATTGAATGTCGTAGTTAGGCCCCAGCATTTTGTATTCAAAGCTGCTTGTGGTGTATTACTTCTAAAACCTCCAGTTATTAGAATCGAAGCTGGTCTTGACACCTGACAAGACATCCGTAGAATAGGAGGAGAGCTGCGTTATAAAGAAGTTCGACTGTAAATAAATAATCGATGGGATCATCTTGCAAATAATTCCTCTTCGTTCACCCTCAAAGTTTCTTTTCCATCGCAGTTGATAGTATTTATTTAGGTATTTAGCTTCGCAGGGGTCTGGTAACAAAAAATGGAAGGTGGGAGTATCTATCTCGTATCTCTCCAGTAGTTGGTGTCTTCTTATGTGCAACAAGGGGCATCTACACAAAGTATGTAGATGTTCGACAGTCTCTATCTCTTCTGTGTCTTCACAGAACGTAATTCTCCGTCACTTTTATCACTCTATACTTTAAGTTGAACAGCCCAATCATGAATGTAAACTCGCCGTGAGTTTTGCCTCTCTGCAGTTGCAACTTAAAGGAGAGAGTGAGAAAACTCACGGGGAATTGATCAGCCCGATCCTGAATGTAAACTCGCCGTGAGTTTTGTCTTTCTGCCGTTGCAACTTTAAGGAGAAAGTGAAAAAACTCACGGGGTTAATATTAGATCTGTCTGTTTACCCTAAAATTTGTAACAATTTGTACCAATTGTTGCTGGAAGTCGTCTGATTAAACAAAAAACCAGCAAAAGAGAGCAATTCGAGAGAGACATTTTGACAGTTCTTTCACTGAGAGTTTGCAAATTCTTGCTGGACAAATTTCTTCTAGCAAACATTTGCAACTCTTCTTCTTCCTGAAAACAATCAATTATCTGTTTTTAATTTTTTGTTGATTTATGTTTGTGAAAATGAAAAACAATTTTATTGTGGAATCAGCAAAGCCTTGTTTTAAAGAACAAATTTGCAAAGTGGAAAAATAATTTTTCAGTTCATTTTCCTTTTTATTTTTAATAAAGTACAACATGTTTGCTTCCTTTGGCTTCTTAATTGGCGGACAAATTGCTCTATTTTGGCAAGTCATCTGATTGCTTGCTGGTTTTTGCTGGGAAGGTGTCTGTTTACTTTTTACAATTTTCTAGCAAAAGAGAATAAAAACTCCTTACTCTCTGAGAAAATTCTTGCTGGACAATTCTTGCTGGGAAAGTAACCAGACAGACCTATTCATGATCAATAGCGGGATTCTTTAACGCTTTTTTGGTTACCGAAACAAATCACTAAAATTAAAATGCTAATAATTTCGGTAATTAACAAAATCTTTCGGTAAGTTAGCAATCAAAATAATGTTGCCGATAAGTCCTACCGATAGCAACACTGTTGCTAAATTGTATTCATAATTTGCATTCATAATTTTGCATTTTAATTTTAACGATTTTTGTCGGTAGCCAAAAATGCGATAGGGAAAACCCACTACAGGCTGGATATTCATGACCACCGGGCTGGAAACGTCAGAGAGCCAAAACTCACGGGAAATTTGCGTTCAGAATAACCCCCATAATTTACAGCAACAACTGTCCTCTCATCTTGACATAAAATATCTAACCCTACAATGACCCGTAATAAGTTCCACAGTGATTTTCCTCCCTAACTTATACTATGTTTACATTTACGAAATCCACTCGATTTCAACCGTCAATTGCATTGCTCAAACGTCAAATGAAATCCAATCGATTTCAGATGAGTTTTCATTTGACGTATACACAAAGGAATTGACAGATGAAATCAAGTGGATTTCGTAAATGTAAACATAGTATTACGATGAGAAATCATAGACCAGATTGCTTTGGACATCATTATAGGGCATTATCCCCAGTTCCATAAGACATCTGCAGTGTGCCTTCCCAATGTAGATCTCACAAGGTTTGTCGATGTATTAGCACATTGGTGGCCGAACAGATTCATCAGTTGGTAGATCGATAAATAGTCTTAGAGCAGCGATGGCCAAAACACACACAATTTCAAATTATAATTTGAGCTAGTGTAAATGGAGAAAGTTCGGTCAGCACAAGTGCTTCTCAACAAAAGATTTGCAATATGTTGTTTATACAGTCCAATTATGAACATCAACTCCCCGTGAGTTTTATCACTTTCTCCCTTAAGTTAAAGCGACAGAGAGACAAAACTCAGGGGGAGTTTACATTCACGAACGCACTGATAGTGTACGTGTGCTTACGTTCATTTTCTGTATGCCCATGAGCATAGGGAATTTGTTGTCGGTGACCATCGCTGACTTAGAGCCACCTCGAGCTAATACATCTGCCGATTCGTTTCCCTGATATGATAGCTCATAATCCATTGTCCTCAAAATTATTATAAATGAAAATTTCTTTGAATTAATTAATTATACGTTATGTTTACAATTTTGGGTTTGAATTTTTTTTAATAAATAAAGCATAAATTTATATATATATACGTATGTATGTATTTATTGGTCCGTAAAAAGGCTGTGTGTCTTCTCTTTTCTTATTCGTAAAAAAAATCATCTATACATACAATTTTGTGATGTGATTTGTTGGAAGTTAGCTCTTGTTTGGTATGTTTTGAATGCTCTTGCTAAAACAAAAAAAAAAAAAAAAACAGTACTTGTCTATGTGTGTGTGTGGTTATTATGTACATGTAATTGCCTAAGTAGCTTGTGGTTTTATATTTGTAATCACTTCATTTTCTTTTAATTCGTGTTTAATTTTCGTTATAACAACAACAAAAGGCAAAGGAGTTGCTAATTATGTTATGTGTATTAATTTTTTAGGTTAGGTTTTTTTAGGTTATGTTCTCTCTGTAAAGGGTATTTAATTTCGAATTATTTTTAATTTGTTGTTGTTTTGTTTTGTGCTTTAATTTATCGTTTATATATTAATGGAATTACTTAATCTTAAGAACCAAATATAAAAAAATATTTTCTTCTCTATATTTTATATATTAAAAAAAAAATAAATAGTTATTAAACAAAATATTACAAAATAGCTGAAGATGTATAAAAAACACAACTCCTTGCTTAAATTAATACTACGATATATAAATATATTTAATAAATATGAAACCATAATAAATAAACACTAAACTAAAGTTATATATACATAGTCAATAAAATAATAATTTATTAAAAATAATTACCCATAAACCACACAACAAACACAAAAACAAAAATTATATAAAATCAAATAAGGCAAGAAGCTTAACAAAAACAAAACATAAATTAAAAACACAACACAAAAAAAAAAACTTTCTTAAACAAACAACAAAATATATATAAATATACATAAAGTAATATTAAATATAAATAAAGTTAAATATTAGTCAGTTATTATTAATTATTAACAACTAAAAAAATAATAAAAACTATTTTTTAAATAAAAAACAAAGTCCTATATTATTATTAATAAAATTAATAGTCATATGTAGATATATATGTATGTGTAACAATCAAAAGTAAATGAGCAAAAAAAAGTTTAAAAAATTTAATATATACATAATAAATAATAATAGTATATGTAATCTTTTTATAAACAAAAACAAACAAACAGAAAAATAATTGCTATTTTTTTCTTTAACTAATGCTTATAACCAATAAAAATAAATAAATAATATTAACTATTAAAAGCATAATAATAATACTACAAATATGAATTACAACAACAAGCTAGATATGCCGTACATTAATATGCAAAAAAAAAAGAAATATAATTTTTGTTTTGTTTAATTGATTTTTTTTTTTAATTTTCAACAGTTCCTAAGTCAAATTTATATCTTTTTAATTTTTTCTTTTTATTTAATTTTCCCCCCACAATTTGCCATGTTTTTTTTTTTGTGAAATTTATCTACACATCAATATTTCCTAATAAACTAGTCTAATAAGACTGAACGAATATCGGTAATATTACAAAAACAAACAATTGTGCATTTAATTTTGTGTTTTTTTTTATAATTTTTGAGGTTAACAGATTTGAATTGGTTTATGACATTTGGTCTCTGAAGGGTCTTAAGAAGTACCCTTGCCCTTGGAAAGGGTCTTACGAAGCAATTTTTCCCTTGGGAAGGGTCTTATGTAGCACCCTTTCCTTAGAAAAGGGTTTTACGAAGCAACTATTCCCTTGGAAAGGGTCTTAAGAAGTACCCTTTCCCTTGGAAAGGGTCTTAGGAAACACCCTTTCCCTAGAAAAGGGTTTTACGAAGCAACTTTTCCCTTGGAAAGGGTCTTAAGAAGTACCCTTTCCCTTGGAAAAGGTCTTAAGAAGTACCCTTTCCCATGGAAAGGGTCTTAAGGAGTACCCTTTCCCTTGGAAAGGGTCTTAAGGAGTACCCTTTCCCTTGGAAAGGGTCTTAAGAGGTAGGTACCCTTTCCCTTGCAAAGTGTCTTAAGAAGTATCCTTTCCCTTGGAAAAGGTCTTAAGAAGTACCCTTTCCCTTGAAAAGGGTCTTAAGAAGTACCCTTTCCCTTGTAAAGGGTCTTAAGAGGTACCCTTTCCCTTGCAAAGTGTCTTAAGAAGTACCCTTTCCCTTGGAAAAGGTCTTAAGAAGTACCCTTTCCCTTGCAAAGGGTCTTAAGAAGTACACTTTCCCTAGCAAAGGGTCTTAAAAAGTACCCTTTCCCTTGGAAAAGGTCTTAAGAAGTACCCTTTCCCATGGAAAGGGTCTTAAGGATTACCCTTTCCCTTGAAAAGGGTCTTAAGGATTACCCTTTCCCTTGAAAAGGGTCTTAAAAAGTACCCTTTTCCCTGAAAAGGGTCTTAGGAAGGACACTTTCTCCTGAAAAGAGTCTTAGGAACCACCCTTTCCCCTGGAAAGGGTGTTAGGTAGCACGCTTTCCCCTGGAAAGGGTCTTAAGAAGTACCCTTTTCCTTGGAAAGGGTCTTACGAAGCAATTTTTCCCTCGGGAAGGGTCTTACGTAGCACCCTTTCCCTTGAAAAGGGTCTTAGGAAACACCCTTTCCCTAGAAAAGGGTTTTACGAAGCAACTTTTCCCTTGGAAAGGGTCTTAAGAAGTACCCTTTCCCTTGGAAAAGGTCTTAAGAAGTACCCTTTCCCATGGAAAGGGTCTTAAGGAGAGTACCCTTTCCCTTGGAAAGGGTCTTAAGGAGTACCCTTTCCCTTGGAAAGGGTCTTAAGAGGTACCCTTTCCCTTGCAAAGTGTCTTAAGAAGTATCCTTTCCCTTGGAAAAGGTCTTAAGAAGTACCCTTTCCCTTGAAAAGGGTCTTAAGAGGTACCCTTTTCCTTGGAAAGGGTCTTAAGAAGTACCCTTTTCCTTGGAAATGTCTAGCCACTTGTAGACCTGTCGCTCCATTGTGATCACACTTACTTTCAGAAAGGGTCTATAGAAACACACTCTCTTTCAGAAAGGGTCCATAGAAACACACTCTCTTTCAGAAAGGATCTAGAGAAGCGCACTTTCTTTCAGAAAGGTTCTATAAAAGGACAGCATCTTTCCAAAAGCGTCTATAGAAACACACTCTCTTTCAGAAGGGGTCTATAGAAACATACTTTCCTTCAGAAAGGGTCTATAGAAACACACTCTCTTTCAGAAAGGGTCTATAGAACAATTTCTTTCAGAAAGGGCTTATATAAGCACATTTTCTTTCAGCAAGGGTCTGTAGAAGCACACCTTCTTTCAGAAAGGGTCCATAGAAACACACTTTCCTTCAAAAAGGGTCTATAGAAGCACCCTTTCCTTCAGAAAATGTCTATAGAAGCACCCTCTCTTTCAAAAGTTCTTGGAAAACACTACATTCGTTGTCGATCTTATGTGAGTGTTCTAGACCAAGCCCTTTATAGTGGACGCTAGTATCGTTTCCTTCATCCATTATGGAGCCGTCGTTTGGAATGCCAGACCGTCGAAAAGAGACTTTTTCAGTCCCGTCATCTCTACATCGGATAACAACAGTAATAGCTTAACAACAGTAATAGCTGTGGGAGATTTTCACTTTTATTTTCTCGCCCTATTGTAAGAGAACAGAGAGGAGCCAAGAAACGGATACGCTGTTACAATTTTAAACAAAATTCATTTAGAATATTTCCATATGCCTGTTCCAGAACCTGCAAGAAGCTACTAGTTTTTACTACGATAACATTTTTTCCTTTATGTTATCGAAAAATATTGTAAAAAATAGTAGATTATTGCAGTTCTGGATCACACCACATATTTCAATTTCAAAAGTTTAAATTTTTCGTACTTATTTTGACTTCTCCCTGTATATCGGAATGCAATACTAACTCCCAGCCTATGGAACTCCACATCAAATGTTTGGCAGCGCGTAGTGCTCTAAAGGTAGAAACACGATGAAATACGCCGCTTTTTTCACGCTCAGTTTCATGTAAAAGATTAAAGGCCAAGTACGTACTACCTAATTCAAATGCTGCCAAATTCATTTGAATTAGGTAGTACTTGGCCTTTAGTCTTTTACATGAAACTGAGCGTGAAAAAGTGGCGTATTTCATTGTGTTTCTACCTTTAGAACACTACGCGCTGCCAAACATTTAATGTGGAGTTCCATAGGCTGGGAGTTAGTATTGCATTCCGATCTGATTGTGGTGTATTTCTAAAAGTCTATTTTGCTGAAAACCTGGGAGTGACACCTAACAAGAGATTTATATGATGGGCCTTATCACAGTGTTATACATTCAGTTTGTAACCGATCGGCTTATTACCTTCAGTTTTTTTTCTCAATCGAGTTCTTATACAAATAGAGTGCGATTAACCCTCTCTAGGATTTCGCTTGTGGGAAATTTCTCACTTCCACTATTTCTCTCTATTATAAATGATCAGGGAGCAGCCTAAAATAATGGAAAGTATACATGATTTTCGAAATATTAATCCTCTGTTGGAGACCAGGATTAAATACACACATTTTTATTTAAAAAATTTAAAGATGTCGTTCTTATTTTGGCTTCTCATTTATAATAGGGTGAGATAGTGAAAGTGAGAAATCTTCCAAAAGTGAACATTTGTTTTTTTATTTATGAATGCGAGAAATCTCCCGCAAGTGAAGATTTATAATTGGACTGCATATTTCTGCTTTCCAGCATTTAATTTTATTGTCATGTGTTAACATTTAAAAGTGAGAGGTGAATTGAATCAAGTTTTACATGCTCCTCTCAATATAAACCACCACCTCATGAGCTATTTCTACAGATTTATTTGCCTTTAGCTTAGAGTGGTGTTTGCCTACATGGCTCCGGATCTTCCAAGTCGATCAGTCTTTCGAGTATCTTGAGGAGAAAGGAGGATAAGTTAATCGGGTATGTTCTGAGGCACACTTCAATCACTTCTCAATCATTTTGTTCATATAAAGAAACATCATTAAAATGTGCAGTTTTCTTTTTTTTTTGAAGTTTCAGGCACCAATCTTGACTCACTAAGAAAAAAAATATATTTTTGTAATAAGAACTGCGAAAATAGTCTGTAATATTCGCGAACAAGTCTCAATCGGTACTTAAGCCAAAATGTTTGAACTTTTGTCGACTTGTGGGAAATAACCGAACCCATTCGAGAGTTATCTTGCGCACTAACCACTTTATTTTAGTTGCTTTTTGTAGCTATAGGGTAAGTATCTCTGGAAGTATATGAAGTACCCGAAAGAGAGGACCGATATTGTCCATGTTCGTAAAAATATTACGAAGTGCAAAGCATTCACCAAATGAGTTACTCCCGCAAAGAGTTTTAGTGCATGCCATTTAAGCGATAAATTTGAACTTTTAAGTTGTAGGCCAAACTTCGCACTTAATTCAGAAGATTTTTCACTTTCTCGCTCTTTTGATCGTGGAGGAGCTAAAAACCGGATATTGGGAGTTATTGTGAACGTAAATTACCCGTCAGTCTTGCCTTTCCGCCGTTTCAATTTAAGGGAGAAAGTGAAAGGAACTAATGGGGAATTTTCTTTCAGAATAAAGCCAATTGTGAACATAAATTCGCGTGAGTTTTCTCACTCTTTTCTTTTATTTTCGTAATTAAAACATCAAACAATTCATAGGTATTTTTGTTCTATATTTTAGTTTAAAAAAATTAAAGTTTTCGTTCCTTTTTGTCTTCTTCCTGTTCATTTATAATAGAGCAAGATATTCAAAGTGTGAAATCTCCCACAAAGTGAACATTCAAATGTGCGCTGAATAAGATTGGGCAAAATGTTGCCAGGCGTCTATTATTTACTCCAAACATGTTAGCGGGTTTTGAAACTATAACCTTATTTAATTGTACTATGTATGTATGTTATATTATTATTATTATTATTATTTTTTTTTTTTTTTTTTTTTTGAATATTAAGGTGACGGCTTTATTACTTTGTTAGCTAACATCGACTGAATGTGTGATTGTCGGAAAAAGTTGTCCTAAATTTGTAATAATTCGTTATATTTATTTCTCTAGTCATAATTTCTTGTGGTCTTTGGGCAAGTTCAGAACAAAAATATTTTTTGTATAATTTTTATTAAAACAATCAGAGCAATCATGAAAAAAAACTATTCCTTGCGGAATTCGTTCCCTTTCCCCAATTTTACAATTTTTTATTTCCATATTTATGTACAAAAAAGAAATATTTTTGTCGATTCGCCGAGAATATTCCAGAACTAATTGATTCTAGTATTTTTCATCGTTTTTAATTATTGATTAAAAAATCATAATAATAATTAATAATTGTTCCACAAACATCCCATAAGGGACAAGGGAGACTTCTCTCATATCAATGTGTGCACCCCGATTCATATTAGCTCAATGATATTGGACGTGTCTAAGACACAACTTTTGTAGAGACGTTTTACATGGCTGAGGTGTATTTTGCCATCGTTGAAAAGTGTTTTGATGTTGCCTGGCCGAGGAATCGAACCCACGACCTTATGTGTGCAAGGCGGGTGTGCATACGATTGCACCTCGGTGGCACATTTCTAAATTATTTTCCGTGGGTACAAATTTCGAGATTTCACAGACTATGTTTTCACAGCAAAAAAGATTTCTGTAACTCATTTTTCGCTTACCGATAAAAATCGGTAAAATTAAAGCGCAAATTTATGAATGAAAAGTACCAGTAAAAGTTTGAAACATTAGAGCTTCGTTCTCGTACTTTTTAATGGTAAAACTCGTAAAAGAGAGAACTGCAAAAATTTTTTCTGACACACAAGTTTTTTTAAATAGTTCGGGAATGGAAAAATGGAAAATACGTCAAAAAAACTGGAATAAATGTCAAAGTCGGCGTATCAGCCAATCAGACGCCGGCAACCATGTTACTATTTTTTTACTCGCCCAAATTTGTCGTGTAAAAAGTTTTTAAAGAGAGCGTCAATCAGCGCCATTTTTGATTAAAGAGAAGTGAACATTTTACAACTTTTTTGTGTACGGGAACGCTTTTTCGAGTAAAATGTGTAAAAGTCGTAAACATTTTAAAAACTGTTTAGTTCTGGAACACAGCTTAGGTGTGTACGATAACTTTCCCAGCTATAATTACTCAGTCAGTTCCAGTAACCTCTCTCAGTGAATTTTACTCTCTCCCAGGAAGAAAAATTGCAGAAAGTTAGTCCCGGTCCACACTAGAGTGATTTCATTGGAAAAATTGCATGAAATTATGCGTCTATAGATCGACTTCCATAGTAGAGTATAATCACAAAATTGCTGTAGTGGGGAATTCGATTTAAGAACACCTAATTTCATAAAATTTTTTAATGAAATTCACGCTAGTGTGGACCGGGACTTATCGAACAGCATTTTGCAAAAACTTGCAAGAAAATCAGCTGTTTCCGAAAATGTATGAAATTTGTTTTTGTTTCTTTCGATATTTTAAACCAAACGGAACAAAAACATAAATTTTAAAATTGCAGTTTACTTAGTCCCAATTTACATTAGGCGAGTTTTCTTGCGGCAATTGCCAGTTTGTTGGTGAGAGAGGGTGCTGAGAGGCAAAGGGTTACCATATGCCTCACCTCTCTCTCCTACAAAATGACAATTGCCGCAAGTAAACTCGCCCAATGTAAATTGGGACTTATTTAATGCTTTATTCCTATCTACAACGCTTTAGAATCTAAAAAAATTTGCAATTGTGAAATTTTCTTGGTCAAAAATAGGTGTGTACGATAACTTTCCCAGCAAAAATTACTCAGTCAATTCCAACAATCCCTCTCAGTGAATTTTACTCTCTCAAGCAAGAAAAATTGCAGAAAGTTATCCAACAACAATTTGTAAAAACTTGCAAGGAATCAACTGTTTTGAAAAAGAAGTTTTTGCATCAATTTGATGTTCTTGTTTTCCATGATTTTTTTTTTATATTTTTCAGCTTTTGATGTTTAATTTTTTGATATTTCAATGTTTATTTTTGTTTTCGCCAAACAAGAATAAAAAATAAAACAAAACAAATGTTTTCAAATCAGCTGATCAGACTTGCAAATTTTTGCGGGACAAATTTTCCCAGCAAAAATTTGCAAGTTCTCAGTCACAAAACTCTCCAAAAATCTCTCCAAACTCGCTCTCTTTTGCTGGATAATTTTGTTATCGAACAGCATTCAGCAAAAATTTGTACGAATTTGTACAAATTATTGGGTTATCGTACACACCTTATAAATGATCAGGGGAAAGAAAAAAATGGAGATTCATTTTGAAAATTAAATTATTAAATAATATACAAAAATTATTGTTCCCTATTTTGATTTTAGAAATTCGGTGTTTTTGTTCTTATTTCTCCCTGTTAAATTTCCCTTCCCCCAATTTCACAATTTTGCAATTCTATATTTATCCCCAAAAAGGAATATTTTTGTCAATATTTTTTGGCGAGAATATTCTATAATTAAGTGATTCTAGTAGTTTTCAAGGTTTTAAGATATTGATTTTTAAAAGAATTTAACTTTTAAAATTATTTTCCGTTCGGAAAGTTCTGAGGGAAATATTCATGATTGCCCTGATTAGGAAGAGATACTGAACGTGGGAAATCTCCCAAAAGTTAACATTTATAAAAATTTTAGGCATCGGATTTTGCATATTTTTCAAATAAAAAAAAATTAATATTTTTGAGTGATTTTATATATGTATATTTAAGTCACATTTAATGGCCTGTTTCTCTAAGACGATTCGAATTCAAATTCAAATTCGTTCGAATTACTACCAAACTCCTGTTGTAGTAAGTTATAGTATATAGAAAATAACAATTCAAATATTTTTCAAAAAACAGAAATTTGTTAGTAGTTCGAACGAATTTTTATTCGAATCGTCTTAGTGAAACAGGCCGTAAGAAAAATATATTAAAGTAGTTTAAAATGTGGCGAAATATATATTTAAAATCACATAATAATAGCTCTGTTCCTTTACGTGCCTGAGGTTACCATTTCTTACCATTTTTAACCTGCAAAGTGTTCCTTTACTTTAAAAAGCATACAATTTATATGAGATCAGTTCACCACTTTTACCATTTTTTGCCACTGTTACCATTTTTAAAAGTAAAGGAACAGACCAAAAATAAGAATTTTCCCATTATAATTTTTGAAAAATAAGCAAAATCCGATGTCTTATAATTAGACTGTATAAATTGCCTGAATCACTTCCAGATTGAAAAAATTAAAGGTGTCATTAGTCTCGGTCCAAACTAGAGTGAAATAGTTTAATGGAATTATGCGTTCTGACATCGAGTTCCATACTAAAGTAAATTTATGTAATTGCTGTAGTGGGGAACTCGATCTAAGAACACCTTATTTCATGGAATTTTTCATTGAAATCACTCTAGTGTTGACCGGGACTTAATGGGTGACAATTTTATCTTTTTTGTAAACCACAAAGACATATTCAGTCCAAGTTATAAAACTGTAGAATGTATATAAAAATTTAATAAACAAAAAAACAACGTATCAAAAAGAATTATTAATTATATTAAATACCATATATGTTTATGTAATAAGATTTAGTTAGTAATTTAATATAAATAAATAAAAGAAAACATGAACTAATTAATAATAAATTAATAAAAATACTACCATTGCTAAATAAATATTAATATAAATGAAATAAATGCATTAAAATTAAACGAAAAAAATAAAAATAAATTACAAAAAAAAAAAAAAAACAAATCTATATTCAATGAAAAGGGGGACTTTCCTGATACGAACTCGTGTAGGTGTCGACTTTCATGTTTAAAGTTTGTTTGGTTTGGTTTTAGGACGCGCAGCTATCGTTGTTGGCAGCTACTTCACTCGGAGACCTTGAGGTCCATTGTGATCATCCTTAAAGAAACTGTGTGTTGTGGTTGGACTATATGTGATGATGATAGATGCTGGACTATTACGGATTTGTGGATTTGTTTGTGAAGTTGATTGTGTAGGTGATGCTGTGATGATGGATGTAAGTTTATAGGTTGTTGTTGAGGTTGTGATGATGGATGAGGTTGTGATTATAAGATGGGTGTTGTAAGTGGTGACTGGTCTATTCTGAAGTAATATATGGTGGTTGGTCTATTGCAGGTTTTGTTGATGTAGAGTGGTTTAGTGTGATGGATGCGATGAGTAATGGATATGGGTGTGCGGCTGCTATGGTTGTGGCAAAGATGTTGATGTAGTGGATGTGATGCGGATGTGGGTGTGTTGCCGCTGAGGGTGTGGTTCAGAGTTGAGCCGATTTCCATCCCCCTGTGTGAAGAAGAATGAAAAAACAGAGATTAATTAGTTTTTTTTATTTGAAAATTTTGCCTATTAGGCGAAGGCGAAAATTAATTAGTTTTGTTTGCCAAGCTATGTGAGATTTTTGGCAAATTGGTACATGTAGATGGGGTCTATGTCGGAGAAGAAAGTCAGAGTATTTATCTCATATCTACCGAAGAATCGATGTCTCCTCGTGAGGAACGAGGGGCACCTACATAAAGGGTGTTTTTTAAGCTAGATAGAACTTTAAATTGTAAAACGTAACACAAAAAAATAAATTTTGATGAAACTTGAACAACGCTACGAAATTATCCAAATTTACTTTGAAAATCAGTCGTAGATTCGCGCAACTTATAGACGACTTCGTCATTTGTATGGCGTACATAATCGTCCATCTGAACAAGCCATTCGTCGAACTGTGGATAGATTTAATAAGCAAAATTGCCGCATATGGAGTGAGAACAATCCACAAGAGACCCTACAGACTCTATTACATCCAGAAAAATGCACCGTATGGTACGGTTTTCACGCTGGTGGCATCATCGGACCTTATTTCTTCAAAAATGAGGCCGGAGCTCGCGTTACGGTCAATGGAGATCGTTACCGCACCATGATCAATGATTTTTTGTTTGAAAATATGGATGACATTGATCCGGAGGAGATGTGGTTTCAACAGGATGGCGCTACGTGCCATACGG
Source organism: Musca autumnalis (assembly GCF_047663935.1). Taxonomy (NCBI): domain Eukaryota; kingdom Metazoa; phylum Arthropoda; class Insecta; order Diptera; family Muscidae; genus Musca; species Musca autumnalis. The sequence continues at coordinate 37,240,641 of NW_027411866.1, read as the reverse complement.
CGAACGCGACCATCGACTTATTGAAATCAAAATTTGGCGATAAGTTGATTTCGAGAAGTGGACCTGTCAATTGGCCTCCAAGGTCGTGCGATTTGACACCTCTCGATTATTTCCTGTGGGGCTACGTGAAGTCACTGGTTTATGCTGATAAACCAGCAACAATTGATGACTTGGAGGCCAGCATTGTTCGTGTTATTCGTGACATACGGCCAGCAGTGCTCGAAAAAGTGGCCAAAAATTGGACGTCCAGAATGCTCTTCGTCAAGAACAGCCGCGGTGCCCATATGCCCGAAATCATTTTCAAATGTTAATGTCACTTATTGATCTTTCGAATAAAAAAAATTGATTACAATTTAATTTTTTGTGTTATTTTTTACAATTTCAAGTTCTATCGGCCTTAAAAAACACCCTTTAGTAGATGCTCGACCGTCTCTGTTTCTTCTGGATCTTGACATCGCCTCCAGTATTCTACACTACTGTTGTCCCATCTAGAAGTTAGGGACCTGACCATGTTATGACCGGTAATGAGACATACAGTGGTCTTTATCCCTAACTTATTTAGTGAAAAAAGAGAGTTGGTTCTATGTTGAGAATAGCTGGGCCAGATTGCCTTGGATACCTTACAGCCAGGTTCCATTTGTCATCTTTGCCCCGCCTTCTCAAGGAAGTAACCGCGAAGTTTTCGGATGTAGTAGCACTTTGGTGGTCTGATAGATGACTCAACTAGTAAGTCAGTCGACTTAGAGCCACCCCGTCCGCCTCTTCGTTTCCCTTTATATCACTGTGTCCTGGAACACAGCAAAGCCAACGAAGTCGCGAACTTCAAGCAGAGCATTTTTGCGGTCGAGGATAGCTTTTGAATTTATGGTCCATGACTTGAGAGCTTGACTATCGACAAAAATAGTCAACGGTCCTTTACTATGATAACATTTTTTACTAAAGTATAAAGCAGTTCTGGAACAGACCATAAAAATTCTTTATGTGGAATTGAAGTTAATTTCTGTTTATTTTAAGAGATATGAAGCCATATGAACAACATCGCTCATAACAACTCCCAACACTCGCCTATATTTAAAACAAATCTGTAAAAACAGATCTTCATCGGTTACAGTAAAACTCAAAATCAATGCACCACTCACTTAGAAATATAAACACGCCTGACGAACTCTAACAAATTGGATAAATGCAGTGCTGGAAAGCAGAATTATACAGCTCAATTATAAATGTTCACTTGCGGGAGATTTCTCACTTCCCCTATCTCGCTCTATTGTAAATTAACAGGGAGGAGCCAAAGTAACGGAAAGTATACTTTCTCGAAGTGAGAAATCTCTCACAAGTGAATATTTCTTATTGAGGTGATACCAATTCAAGTATTGCGGTGGCGAAAATTAGAATATCTTTGGAACGACAGCACCTATGGGCATGGATGCAACTTAAGCGAGTTGGGAGAAAAAAAAACATTGTTCCACAACATCCCATACGGGACAAGGGAGACTTCTCTCATATCAATGAGTGCACCCCGATTCATATTTAGCTCAATGACATGGGACCTACTGTTTATCGCCGAGTCCGAACGGCGTGTCTTAAGACACCACTTGTGGAGAAGTTTTTTCAAGGCTGAAATAATCAGGAAATGTCGCCAACATTTCTGAGGGGTATTTTGCCACCGTTGAAAAATGTTTGATGTTACTTGGCCGGGGAATCGAACCACCGACCTTCTGCGTGCAAGGCGGGCGTGCATACCATTGCACCACGGTGGCACGAGTTGGGAGCAAACATTAAATCTAGCGACTGGATAGTCAAGGGGATCTTAAAGCCTTCAAATCTGCAACCTTTCTTCCAGAAAGTGTCGATAGAAGTCAGAAAGGGTCTATAGAAGCGTCCTTTCTTTCAGAAAGGGTCTATAGAAGCTCCCTTTCAGAATGGGTCTGTTCCAGAACGGTACTTACTAAATGTTTACATTTTATTTATTTTTTATTGACGTTGCTGCCAAGCGCTATTATTGTGTTTGCGATCGATTCTATTGATATCGATCGTCATTGTGATTATGTTTCTGTTTGTGATGTTGATAGTTATCGCAGTTTCCTCCATTCTCTCTCTTAGACAATTTCTGATTAAGGAATTTGATATTTGCAATGCCATTATTCTTCGTATTTGTCTTTTTGCAGTCAAAGAAAAAGGTGAAAAACTGCGGCAGCAATGATATTTGTTATTGTAATTTGTGTTAATGACTACATTTTTAGAAATAAACGCGATCTACTGTATAAATTGTTTTACGCAGTAAATATAAACAAAATTTGTTTAGCGTTCAACGCAAGCCATCCTTCTTTGACGTTTAATCCATAACAGGGTCTGTAGAAGTACGATTTCTTCCAGAAGGAGGGGTATATAACACACCCTTTCTTTCAGAAGAGGTCTATAGAAACACCCTTTCTTTTAGAAGGGGTCTATAGAACAGTCTTCACCAGCAACAACAAATTCAACCGCTGCGTTTGTGTTGGGCACACACACAGGATTATCTATCCCTCTCTAGATAAACATCGTGTGCGTTCATTCATTGCCATGGTACAATAAGAAAGGTAGATGCATCGGCGAATTGCTACAACAAAGCAACTATTTTTGTAATGTAAACTGTCAAAATTTTCGCCAAAAGGTCTCTTTTTGTCTCTTTTTATCGCTTGTGTTTGTCTATAAAGTGTAGACATGCTATCTCTTACTTATCGAATCATATGGTTTTTTGTTTTGATTTTTCATGGCGAATTCATAGTTTTTTGACGTTTTAGATTCGATCAGCTGGGCTGAGGCATCTACCTTTCTAATTGTACCATGTTCATTGCTAAAACAAAGAAGATGATCGGTGGTGAAAGCAACGCTCAAACTCACCACAATTGAGATTGTGTGTGTTCACACAGACACAGCTCGCGAGCCCAGTGGTGATTAACACTGCTATAGAAGCATCCTTTCTTTCAGAAAGTGTACACAGAAGCATCCATTCTTTTAGAAAGGGTCTATAGAAGAATCCTTTCCTTCAGAATGGGTCTATAGAAGCATACTTTCTTTCAGAGAGGTTCTATAGAAGTACTCTTTCTTTCAGAAAGGGTCTAAAAAAGCGTACTTTCTTTCGTGAACGGTCTATAGAAGCATCCTTTATTTCAGAAAGGATCTATAGAAGCATTCTTTCTTTCAGAAAGACTCTGTAGAAGTATCCATTCTTTCAGAAGGGGTCTATAGAAGCATTTTTTCTTTCAGAGGGGGTCTATAAAAGCATCCTTTCTTTCAGAAGGGGTCTGAAGAAACACCCATTCTTTCAAAAAGAAGCATTCAAATCCATTAATCATTTATTTAAAAATATTTTTCCTTGTTAAAATTCTTAGCAATAACTAAAAAATATATATTTTTTTTCAAATTTCTTTCGTTTTTTTTTTTATTTTACTAAAAAATCAGTAAAAACCTCTTAAAATAACTATAATATACAACAAAACAAAAAAGTTAACATAATTTCTTCTCTTAAACAATTCTCGCCCTTAGAGCAACATTACTTGGTATTTCAACATTGTTGGTTTTGAGTAAATTAACCAAATTACGCAAAAAGTCTTGTGATATTTTCATTTCATCATCCGCCTCCAGGCGTTCGTAGAGATTTAAGGCCGCCTGATAATCATTTGATTTTGTGAAATTATTCAACAGCATATTGTAGATATTCTGTTCATCAATGACACGATTTAAACCTCTGGCTCCCCGGGCTAAACGCAGCAATGTTTTCACTGCACCCTCTTTACCCAAATGTTCGCAATTTTTCAGCAGCAAATCTTCATTAATACGGAATTCTGGGGTCAACAATAATCGCCTCAATTGATTATCTGACCCAGATTCAGCAAAAGCCAATAGAAGACCACTGTTCATATTAACAGTACCATGTATCTTGGTAATTATTTCGGTAATTTCACTTAGAAATTGTTGAGCCTCCTCGGCGGTGCAGTTATATTTGGCACGATCCTCTTCGCCAGCATTGCACAGACGTACAATAAGGGAAAGTAACTCAAATTGCAGTGGTGTGTGTTTATATTGTGTGGCCAGTTGTTTGAATTCCTTTAGGGCTCCAGCTAAATCATTTCTTAGCAAACGTTCTCTAACAATGGGTCCCAATATGGCATTGTGGGTACGACAGTAACCTAACTTTTGTATAAATGCATATGTTTCGCGTGTCAAGTTGCGTTCAGGGGATAAATCTTTTTGGCTGGCGGCATATTGGGCAACATTTGTTAGCAGATTCCAAACATTTTTCAATATATAATCACCACCCACAATACGATGTTTTAAGGAACGTTCTTCCAATAGATCCTTGGCTGCATCCAATTGGCCACAAGACACCAACAACGAAGCATAGTCCACAAATTTATGTTCATCAATTTGGAAACCTAAAATGGAAAGAAGGAAAAAAGGACATATCATGAACGGCCAAAAAAAAAGAGCAACAATATGAGGTAAGGGCAGCAGGACAATTAGGACTTTATAATCAAAACTATTTTTTCAGAAGTTAAAGTGACATCTGCGCTCTGGCAAAAACAACTATCAAAGTTTCTCATTGAACCATTCGAAATCTAGCAAATTAATCAAAAATGTTAATCAGATTTAACCTCAACATTTGAAACTGCCTTTAGGGGCAGGCTTCCTGTTTACAATGTGGTTCTTTGAAAAGAGCATCCAAAATGTTTTCAGATAAAATAAAAAATAAAATAATTTTTTAAAAAGGCCATGAAAAGCACATCCAGTCTATGCTTATTCGGAATACCCAGTATATTTTGATTTCTGTGCTGATCGGATTTAAATATAATTCTTTTGATGTCTTACACAAAAAAGGCGAAATTGGTTTGGGTCCACTTTACAAACATAGTCGAGGTAAAGAGATTTTAATGTAGATAGATGAAATGGGTATCAGAAATGCTTGCAAACAATTAATATACCGCGCGCCCAAGTATATCCATATTCATTTGGTGGTCTCATTTAAATTTACTTATTCTTATTTCTAATGCAAAAAATGTCAAATTTGTTTGGACCCGTGTTGCGGACATGCTGGGGAAATACATGGTTCTAATGTGAATTGTCGAAAACCACTCCTATTAGGAATTTAATGTGTTATAAGGGTCCTTCGGTAGTCATAATTAAAATCAATTATTTTTATGTCCAACTCAAATGGGGTGAAATTTGTTTGGGTCCACTGTGCAAACATAGTCGAGGTAACGAGCCTACAATGAGGATGGATGAAAAGAGTATCATAACGGCTTCCAGGTAATCAATATACCGAGCGCCCAAGTATATCCAGATTCCATTGGTGGACATATTTAAATTTCTTTCAAAAAGAATTCTTCAATAGTTAAATTTGCTGTGAACCCATCCATGGTGCGGATATGCTTGGGGAATACATGGTTCTAATGTGAATTGTCGAAAAGTTCACTTCTTGGCCACGCCTATTAGGAATTTAATGTGTTATAAGGGACCTTCGGTAGTCATAATTAAAATCAATTATTTTTATGTCCAACTCAAATGGGGTGAAATTTGTTTGGGTCCACGGTGCTAAAATAGTCGAGCCTACAATGAGAATGGATGAAAAGAGCGTCAGAAGTGCTTCCAGCTAATCAATATACCGAGCGCCCAAGTATATCCAGATTCCATTGGTGGACATATTTAAATTCAAAAAGAATTCTTCAAAAGTTAAAATTGCGGATATGGTCGGAGAATACATGCTTCAAATGTGAATTGTCGAAAAGATCACTAAAATACTTCCTGGCTACGATTTCCATATGTTATGTGGGACCTCTTCCGCAAGGTGAACATGTTAAATATTGTTTTTTCAAGAGTGTATCAAACTTCTTCAATATAACACTTCACTCAATATAACAACTGGCTTAATCATCCTCCGATTCCTTCACAATACAAACCAATGTGCAGACGATGCCCAAAACAATACATACCTGGATAACTTTCGCGTATGGTTTTCAAATATTTTTGAGCATTAGGTAGATCCTTCAATTTGGTATACATATCAAATATGCTAGCCAACATGCCGGGACTTGTTTGGACCTGAAGTTGATCACATTTTTTCTTAATTTCTTGAGCACGTTCTAAACGATTTTCCCGAACACATAACTGCAGCAAACGTCTGAGGACACCGCGCGTGTTCATTTGTTTTGCTTCCAACTCAACCAAATGACATTCCAACTCATCCAAATTCATATCACGTGGATGTTTTATAAAAGATGATGTCATGGGATCTTCTTCTCCGGAAGAAGAATTATGTAAACTCAAGGAACGTTTGGTCATATCCTTTAACAGCTGATTTATTGTTTGCATACTATTGCTATTGGTTTCCAGTGTTGTACTTTGATTCAACAATGATGTAATGGAGGATACGGCAGTGGGGGATATTTTAACACCACATTTGTTCAGTTCGTTTAGCAAGCGCTGAACACTATTAAGATCCGAACGCACACGAACTTGAGTGTTAAGTAAATCGATTAAAAATTTCCCCACAACATCTTGCTGGCGTTCCATATTCTTATTGGCCAAAGTATTTATCAGTTTGGCAAAGTGGTGATAACGTTTAGTGGCCCGAACATGCACAGCTACACTAACCAAGGGTGTAATGAGTTCAGAGACTTGTAACTTTGTTGGATATGCCTCGAGAAGGGGCACCACATCAAACCATTTACTTTGTGTCAGCATGTGTGATACAATTGGTGTCATTACCAGTGATGTTTTGATGCCGACCTCTTCCATCTGTTTTAAAGCCATTTGGGGATTGGTAAGGGTTATCGACAGTCTGGGCAAAACGTATTGGCAAATGGTATCATGATCGCACTCCACTTTAAAATTTTGCATTATTTTCAAGGTTCTTAAAATACCCGACTCATTGTGTCGTCTAAAGTTATACATCATCAAGGGCCAAAAATAATGTGTCTTTAGTGTATGACCCTTTTTCTGTAATTCCTCGAATATGGGCAATGCCATGGGTGGTGAACGCCTAAGGGCTATTTCAGCTGCAATGTAGAGAGCTCGAGAATTTTTATTTGTCTCCTCCAAGTGAGCAGCCACCTCTATGATCTTTCCAACTTCACAATTTGAACGGAAAAGGGCATGTAATAGGAAGACACCATAGGTATCAATACTTTGATTCTCCTGGAATTTAGGATTGGGCAAGGCATCAATCACCGTCATTACATAGTCCAGTTTGCTAGAAGAAAGATGGAGATGCCTTCATAAATTTCCCATGTTCACAAATTCCCATAAAATTACTTACTTGTTGTGCAAAAACTCCACACAAACTCTACGCAATGCCAAGGGTACCTCCACACACTTAACATATTCCGATTTCAACTCCTTAACCAATTGCTTGACAAATTCCTGGGAACCAATTGGTGATGCATTTACACTGCGCAACATGTTCAACACCTGTTCAGGTTCAAATTGTCCCCTGTAGTCTTGTAAGATACTCAAAGCCTTGTCCTTGTCACCATTTTCCATAAAGGCTACAAACAATGTTGACTGGGTATTTATGCTCAAAGATAAACCAGCAGCGGCCATGCTATCCTGTACCGTCTCAAAACCTTGCATATCTTTGGCTCTGGCATGTGCTAGCAAAAGGGAATTAAAATCACGTTCCGACAAAGCCATTTGCATAGAACGCATTTCAGCCAATATATCTGTCGTTTGCTTAACATTTCCAGTTGCTCCTGCAATGACCAATAAATCTGAATAGATTTCCTTAGGTGAGCCCTCCAATTTTTCATATTCTTGCAACAAAGTCTTGTAGTCACTGAGCGGATGTTGATTGTATTGTAAAACATTAAGCAAAATGTGATAGTGGTCCCTGGTAATCATCTCGGAATCTTGCAAATACTTCCAAACCTCTTGAAAATTGGCCATTCTTTCCGCTGCCGTCACCGAAGGCATTTCGCAGCCACAAATATTCAACAAAAACAAACCCTGTTCATGTGACAACTGTTTACTGCCCGAACTGCCCGACTTGATTTGTTCTAAGATCGCTAAGACCGGTTGTAGTTGTTCACTGCCAATGAAGCCATTCCATTGATAGAAAGAATCCAGGCGTCCCAATACACTTTCCAAGGTGTGTTTAGAACGAAATTCACGGTTTTCGGGAGTCGCAGCTACATTTGGTTTTTGATTCGAACTCTGGGTAGTTGTGGAATATTGTTGGATATTGAGAATATTCCTCTTCTCAATGGTTGCATAACTTTTGGTGGCTGATACTGTGGCCCAGTCGCGCTGCATTAGGAGGGGCATCCTTTGCAGTATTCGTAGAGTTTGTATTGATCGTAGAAACATGTTGTCGTAATTATTTAATGAGAGTTTTATTTAAGAAATTTAATAATCAACCGGTCCACACAAGCCACACACAATATGATGGATGTGACACGCTTTTTACCTTTGGGTTTACCTTGGTGAATAAGTGTTCAATGAAGATACGAATGTGGAGATGGACGAGAATGGCCAATAAAAATTGGTAGCCAAAACAAAACTGCAGACTGGGCATATTGTTACGAATAAGGCATGAGAAATCAGATAATCAGCTGATCACAGTGTTTCAAAGAAACGAAACAATATCGTATAGTGTGTTATCAATTTAAAGTGCATGAAAAAGGTACAAAGCCTTTTATTTGCAAATTATGCTATTGAGAGGGAAACGTTTGGTTTGACTGCGGCATTTCATGCTGTAGTTTATTCTGTTTCGATTTAATCCTTATTATGCTTAGTTTACATTTGGCGTCGTTTCGTGATTTCGAAGGCGTTTCGTGATTTCGCGCGGAATCAAGCAAAATTTTTCATGATTTCGCATACAAAAATGAAATCCTCTCATTTCGTGATTTCAGCGAAATCAACATCGAAATCACAGTACACATGATATACAACCCTGCTTTTGCCTAAAAAAGTACCAAAAGTTGCAACACTTTTCACGTATCACAATAAACAAGGTAGATGGTCAATTGCTGCAACAAAAAATTTTATTATCAAAATTTGTAAACAATGTGAAAAAATACTAAATTACTTTGTTACAATGATATTTTTTATTGTGTTCCCGTACTTTTTAATGGTAATGGTAGAAAAAAGAGTGAATTGTCAAAACTTGCTTCCCCATACAAATTTCTTAAAAAATAAGGGAACGGAAAAATGACGGAAATTGCAAAAACTCCAGCATAAATATCAAAATCAACGTATCGGCTATCATATTAGATGCCAATGAACATGCTTGCTGCTAGTTTCTACTAGGCCAAAATTGTATGGCAGAAAACAGAAGAAGAGGGTGTTATTCGGCGCTATTTTTGTTTAAAGAGAAGTGCAAATCTTGCTAGATTTCGGAGTATGGGAACGCATTTTTAGCACTAAACGGGAAAACTACTGCAAGTACTAATTTTGTGCAGGTTCTGAGCACAATTTTTATCTATCAAATGGCCTGTTCCCGTACTTTATAAAGTGGTAAAAGTTGTAAAAGTCGTAAACGATTTTCATATAAATTTTGTGTAAGGGAACGAAAATGTGTAAAAGTGGTAAACATTGTAAAAACTTTTTAGTTCTGGAACAGAGCTAAAATTTATTATAACGAAGTCTCAACGATAAAATCATTTTTTGATATTTTAATTAATACGATATATAGATCATTTTGCAATAATTTTCCAAATAAAGTTTTAAAGTTCTATATTGTCGTATATTTTTGATGCTTAATTCAATTTACAACAACTTGTTTTGAAAATTCATGTTCGATCAGCTGCGCATATGCATCCACCTTGATCATTGTGATATGTTTGAAATCAACAAAAAAATAAGTGTAAACACCGGGGTGTATTTCAGGATTTCGTGAAATCCAGTGGATTTTGGAGCGCAAGTATAAACTTGGCATTATCCTACTTATATCAAATTATTTTTTTCATTCACTTTACATTAATGACAACACACGATTGAGAGATAAAAGCTTCGTTCCAGTACTTTTTTAATGATAAAAGCTGTGTTCCAGAACTAAAAAGTTTTTACAATTTTTACGACTTTTACACATTTTACTCGAAAAAGCGTTCCCGTACACAAAAAAGTTGTAAAATGTTCACTTCTCTTTAAACAAAAATGGCGCTGAATGACGCTCTCTTTAAAAACTTTTTACACGACAAATTTCGGCGAGTAAAAAAATAGTAACATGGTTGCCGGCGTCTGATTGGCTGATACGCCGACTTTGACATTTGTTCCAGTTTTTTTGACGTGTTTTCCATTTTTCCGTTCCCGAACTATTTCAAAAAACTTCTGTGTGAAAACAAATTTTTTGCAGTTCTCTCTTTTACGAGTTTTACTATTAAAAAGTACGGGAACGAAGCTAAAATGTGCAAAAGAGAGAATCGTCAAAAATGAGTTCAACGCACACATATTTCCAAAATGTAAGGGAATAGAAAAATGGCAGAAACGTCAAAAAACTGGAACAAATGTCAAAGTCGCCGTGTCAGCCAATCGGAAGCCGGCAAACTTGTTGCACATATTTGCTCGCTCAAATTTGTTTCTAAAAAGAGAGCCATTCAGCGCCATTTTTGTTCAAAGAGAAGTGAGCATTTTGCAACTCTTTTGGTGTACGGGAACGCATTTCGGGGAAAAATGTTCAAAATGTGTTAAATGTGTAAAAACTTTTTAGTTCTGGAACGAAGCTAAAACCTCTGTTCCTTTACGTTCAAGAATCTTCAAGTTTTTTCTACTTTTTACTGAAAAACCGATCCTTTACCTTAGACACAATAAAATTCATATAGGAGCAGTTTCATATAGGAGCAGTTAAGCTGAAAACAGATACAACGTTTGATTAAAGTTTTGCGTTGGGCGTTGAGAAAAAAACAACAACAACAGGGCGACGACGATACCAAAGTCCAGCGTTTATCTGTTTGTCGGCATATATTTCAAATGAATTTGAATTTTACGACATCATGTCCAACAGTGTAAAAACGGCCAAAACGACACAAAACTTTAATCAAACGTTGTATCTGTTTTCAGCTTTACGACTTCTTTTGCCGATTGTACCATTTTCAGAAGTAAAGGAAAATACCTAATATATTATGGTCAGCTGATTATCAATTTTCCCATTGCTCTTTCGTTACAATCTCCCCAATCAGGATTTTTGTTTTGGCTATTTATTTTCATCAGTTTTTCTCTTTTATCTTCTTATTCATAGTACATGTTCATACAAGCATCTTATCATTTAATCATAATCTGCATCCGGTTCGTCTTTGGAGCAATAATCTCATAATCTTAAATGTGGGCGAGAATTATTTTTGTATTAAGCATCTTCATAACAATATTAACGTCAGCGGTCTCCTCGAATCCTGCGGACACCTGCCCAAATCTTCCCAAATACCTCCTTGACACCCTTACCAAATTACAATTTCCCAACTGTCCCTTTGACATTGGTAACAAAACAAATTCTATTTATCTCATCTATGATGTGAATCGACCAGAAGGCTTCAATTTAAGACGTGATGTCTACATTCGGCTGTCTACATTTGTTCGCAAGTTACAACGCCGCAAACCGGGCTATGAAAATGTTCGTCTGGTCTTGCCTCCATGGCCTCGTTTATATCATTGGCGTTCACATCACATCGAACAAGATCACCTGCCATGGGAACATTTCTTTGATATTGAGAGTTTGCGAAGATATGCTCCAGTATTGGATTATCCGGAATGGATTAATGAAATGCAACAACTGGGATTGGAGGAAAATAACCTTGTACCGGTACATAAAATTCTCCAATTGAAACATTTTAAAGATATGTTTGAAAATGGCGTATTTAAAGATAAATGGGAGTTCAGTGGAGATTGTGAGGATGATAGCAAACAAGCCATACAGGGATCTTTCCTAAAGCAGGAACCAATATTATTGAAAGACCCTTCAATACAATGTGTTAACTTTCAAGGAAGTGCAAATCTTTTGAGTCAAGTTATACAACGTACATGGCGTAGTTTGGAGAATGATGGTTTACCCAAAGTTATTGCCATACTCAATGCGGAGGTGGTCTTACATGACCATTGGGCCGATAGAGAATTTTGGAGAGCTCGACGTTCAATGCGTTTCGCAAAGAACTTAGTGGAAATCGCCAATAACTTTCGCCGAACAAATTTCGACAGTAACGATGAATTGGATTTGGTACAACGTCCAGCAATGTGGGAATATGAAAGTCCTAAACATAAAGGACAAGCTCTTGGTGGTCCATATCTTTGTGTCCACCTGAGACGCGGAGATTTCCTGTATGGTCGTGAAACAACAACACCCTCGCTCAAGTCTTCAGCTTTACAAGTTAAATATCATTTGTTGAATTACAATCTCAGCACAGTCTTTCTAGCCACCGATGCCACTGCATTTGAAATTAAAAATTTCAAATCTTATATACCAAGACATCGTGTTGTGCGTTTTGTCACCGAAGATCTTCATCAGAAATCCCTGGTAAAAGATGGTGGCATTGCAATAATAGATCAACTAATCTGTTCACATGCCCATTACTTTGTGGGTACATATGAAAGTACTTTTACCTATCGCATCTATGAGGAACGTGAAATTTTGGGGTTTCCCAAAGAAAGGACATTCAATACCCTGTGTAAAAAGTCGACAATGGAAAATTGTTCGCAGAATTCGGTCTGGCCGATTGTTTATTAAAGGAAGGTACATATATGTAAGTCCATATTTACATTAGGCAATTTTCCTTGCGGCAATTGTTAGTTTGTCGGTGAGAGTGTTGAGAGGCAAAGGTTTACCAAATGCTTCACCCCTCTCTCCATCAAACTGACAATTGCCGTACGGAAAATTGCGTGATGTAAATACCTATGAACTAAGTTTTGCAATTTCAAAAATTGTGATAAAATGTATTTAAAAAAAATTCTCATATGGAATACAAATTTGTGTCACTCAATATTGGGGGGCTTTATAACGCTTTATGTAGAATGTAGTTAATAATAAGCTATTTTTAAGAATCGCCAATAATTTTAGCTGCTAATTGTTATTTTTAATGATGCTGTTCATAGAAATAAGTCAATAAAAAAGTTATGGCATATACGAAAATCAAATCTTAAGAAGCTCTTTTTGAAACAAGAATTTTTTTAATTCATAAACGAAACAACACTGCCCAACATTTTACAATGTTGTGTCTTTCATATTCAACAAATAGCAACTACAAACCTGATGGTCCCCGCCTGCGATGTAAGGCACATTTGCATGTCATCACCCTCGACCAAAAAAAAAAAAAACGATTCTACAAAGAAATTATTAAAAAAAAAAAACAATTTTTGATTTGAATTTTTCGTAACATTTTTATTTGTATTTAATTTTTATTGTTTTTAAGATACCTCATGAAGTTGTGTCTGTGTGATTTGTTTATTATTTTCATTCTTATATCATCTAAATAACTTAATTGTATGTTTTTTTAAATATTTTTTATATATTTTATCTTTTACTTTCATTATTTTTTTGTCTAAAACATAAAAATAATAAATGTATTAAGTGAAATGTTTTTTTTTTACTTTGCAGATTTCATTGTTTTTTATTTATTTTATTCTGTTCTGTCTATATGTATGCATAATGATTATTAAACTTAGATAGTTGGTTTTGTTATTTGTTCGCTCCATTTTATTTTGTTTTTCTTTTTTATTTTCTTTATAGTTTAAAGAGTTTTATTATTAAACAGTATATAGGCACTTTCTCTTAAAATTTATGTGTATAATTTTCATATACATACATATGTATGTTTTGGGTATCCACCCATACTTTCAATATTATTTATTCAAAAATTGAATAATTATAAACCCACATAAAAAGGAATTTGTTTTTAAAGAAAGTTCTTTTCATTATTTATTAAGCAAGAAAATGTATTAAGCTGAAAACAGATACAACGTTTGATTAAAGTTTTGCGTTGGGCGTCGAGAAAAAAACAACAACAACAGGGGGACGACGATACCAAAGTCCAGCGTTTATCTGTTTGCCGGCATATATTTCAAATGAATTTGAATTTTTCGGCATCATGCCCAGCAGTGTAAAAACGGCCAAAACGACACAAAACTTTACCCAAACGTTGTATCTGTTTACAGCTTTAGTATTAGGTCTGTCTAGTTACTTTCCCAGCAAGAACTTTCTTGGAGAGTAAAACTGAAAACACATGCAACGTTTGAGTAAAGTTTTGTATTGGGCGTTGAGAAAAAAACAACAACAACAGGGCGACACCGACATCAAAGTCCAGCGTTGATATGTTTGCGGCATATATTTCAAATGAATTTGAATTTTTCGGCATCATGCCGAACAGTGTAAAAACGGCTAAAACGACACAAAACTTTACCCAAACGTTGGATGTGTTTTCAGCTTAAGGAGTTGTTATTCTCTTTTGCAATAAAACTGTAATGGCTGCGGCACATACGGTACGTTGTGGGTCGCGTCACGCGTTTAAAACAACAACCACATGAAAAAGTGTAAGTGATGCCAAGTTTGTTGTTGAAGTTGCGTTGCGTTACAACAACCACATAAAAAAAGTGTAAGTGAAGCCAAGTGTTTGCAAAAACAACAATATGGCTGACGCATTAAACTTAAACATAATTTAACTGTTTTGGGACAACGCGTGTCCCATCGTGGCACATACGGTTCGTTTAATGACACGTTGGGACACGCGTTGTCCCAAAAAATTAAATTATAAAGCCCTCGGCACATACGGTCCGTTTAGTGACACGTTGGGACACGCGTTGTCCCAAAACAGTTAAATTATGTTTAACTTTAATGCGTCAGCCATGTTGTTGTTTTTCAAAAAACTTGGCTTCACTTACACTTTTTTCATGTGGTTGTTGTAACGCAACGCTCAACGCACCGTATGTGCCGAGGACTTAAAGCCCTCGGCACATACGGTCCGTTTAGTGACACGTTGGGACATGCGTTGTCCCAAAACAGTTAAATTATGTTTAACTTTAATGCGCCAGCCATGTTGTTGTTTTTCAAAAAACTTGGCATCACTTACACATTTTTCATGTGGTTGTTGTAGCGCGACGCACAACGCACCATATGTGCCGACCGCTTAAGTCTGTCTGGTTACTTTCCCAGCAAGAATTGTCCAGCAAGAACTTTCTCAGAGAGTAAAGCGCTCGGCACATACGGTGCGCTGTGCGTCGCGCTACAACAACCACATGAAAAAACTTGGCATCACTTACACTTTTTTCATGTGGTTGTTGTACCGCGACGCTCAACGCATCGTATGTGCCGAGCGCTTAAGGGGTTTTTATTCTCTTTTGCTAGAAAATTGTAAAAAGTAAACAGACACCTTCCCAGCAAAAACCAGCAAGCAATCAGCTGACTTGCCAAAACAGAATAATTTGTCCGCCAACAAAGGAAGCAAACACGTTGTATTTTATTAAAAATAAAAAAGAAAATGTAACAAAAAAGTGTTTTTCCACTTTACAAATTTGTTCTCCATAAAACAATACAATTAGACTATGTTATTTCCACAATAAAATTGTTTTTGATGTTCACAAACATAAATCAACAAAAAACTAAAAACGGCTGATTGATTGTTTTCAGGAAGAAGAAGAGCTTGCAAGTGCTTGCTAGAAGAAATTTGTCCAGCAAGAATTTGCAAGCTCTCAGTGAAAGAACTGTCAAAATGTCTCTCTCGAATCGCTCTCTTTTGCTGGTTTTTTGTGTTAACAGACGACTTCCAGCAACAATTGGTACAAATTGTTAAGGCCTGCGTACATAAGCTGCTCTGCCTGATTGCCTTGCTTTCCTGCTTCATTTTTGACATAATAAAAATAAAAGAATAAAGAAGGCCGAGGAAATTTCGAACTGGGTTGCCCTTTTCTTTTTTATTCTTTTATCAGAAGTAAGCAAGGTAAGCAGGCAAGGCAGCTTATGTACGCAGGCCTTTACAAATTTTAGGGTAACCAGACACAGCTTATGTTTAACTTTAATGCGTCAGCCATCATGTTTTTCAAACAACTTGGCATCACTTACACATTTTTCATGTGGTTGTTGTAGCGCGACGTTCAACGCACCGTATGTGCCGAGCGCTTAAAAAGTAAACACATACCTTCCCAGCAAAAACACGCAAGCTATCAGCTGACTTGCGAAAACAGAACAATTTGTCCGTCATTAAAGGAACCTAAACAAGCAAAAAAATTGAATTTTATTAAAAATAAAAAAGAAAATGACCCAAAAAAGGAATTTTCCCTCTTGCTTGCTATTTTGACAATAAAATTGTTTTTAATTTTCACAAACATAAATCACCGAATAATTAAAAACAGATGATTGATTGTTTTCAGGAAGAAAAAGAGTTGCATGTGCTTGCTTGAAGAAATTTGTTCAGCAAGAATTTGGAAACTCTCAGTAAAAGAACTGTCAAAATGTCTCTCTCGAATCGTTCTCTTTTGCTGGACTTTTGTGTCATACGACTACCAGAACAATTGTTACATATTTTAGGGTAACCAGACAGACCTATTATCTTGGTTGTTATCATGGTACAATAATACAGGTAGCATTATCATGCCAGCTGATGGTAACATAATGTGTCAACTTCATTGAATTGATGTCAAATTTTGACACCTTATGTTACCAACAATTGCCGATGCGGCTACCTGTGTATTTGTACCATGGTTGTTATCATGAATATGGATCAAGTTCTGGGTATTTCAATGGTACATATTTGTTATGTTCCAGAACTGCAACAATCTACTAATGTTTACTATTTTTTCCGATAACATAGAGGAAAAAATGTTATCGTAGTAAAAATAGTAGCTTCTTGCAGGTTCTGGAACAGAGCAATTTATTATAATAAATATTTTATTTCGTTTTTCATTAAAGCATAAATCACCAAAGGATTGTCTACCATATTTATTTATTCAATTAATTTTGTAATACAAGCCATCAAGGCAAAAAACATTACAAAGTTATAATTCAACTGAGTAAGATAATAAAATTATAAAATTAAAACATCAAAGAATATAAGTAAATATGGTTCCCCAACCATGAAATTTGAGAAAGAATTAATTAATCAAATAATAAGTCCTAGTCAGCAGTAGTCATACATAAAAATCAAAGTGCCTAGTTTAGGCAACAAGGAACTGGAGAAGTTTAAACTTAAATAGATTGCTAGAATGAGAGAATACCCATAACTCCGTTTAGTCCCGGTCCACAGTAGTATGAATTTCCTTAGAAAAATTCATGAAATTAGGCGTTCTTAGCCCGAATTCCCCACTACAGCATTTTTATGATTTTACTCATGGTACAATTACTTAGGTAGAAACATCGCTACAACAAAGCAACTTTTTTGTAATGTAAACTGTCAAAATTTTCGCCAAATGGTTTCTTGTTGTCTCTTTTTATCACTTGTGTTTGTACGGTGAAGTGAACACATGCTATCTCTTACTTGCCGAATCATATGGTTTTTTGTTTTGATTTTTCATGGCCAATTCCTAGTTTTTTGACGTTTTAAATTCGATCAGCTGGGCTGAGACATCTACCTAAGTAATTGTACCATGATTTTACTCTACAACCATGGTACAAATACACAGGTAGCCGCATCGGCAATTGTTGGTAACATAAGATGTCAAAATTTGACATTAATTCAATGCAATTGACACATTATTGCTCTGTTCCTTTACGTGCCTGAGGTTACCAATTCTTACCATTTTTAACCTGTAAAGTGTTCCCTTACTTTTAATAGCATACAATTTATATGATAGCAGATTACCACTTTTACCATTTTCTGCCACTGTTACCATTTTTAAAAGTAAAGGAACAGACCATATGTTACCATCAGCTGGCTTGATAATGCTACCTGTATTATTGTACCATGTCTACAAAGTCCCTGTTTATACAGGGAAAGTTGATGGGAAAGAAAATTGAGTTTATGGGCGAGGGAGTAGAGAGGAATAAGAGGGGGTACACACACCTCTGTACTGGCAAATTCTGTTTTATTTCGTTTTTCTTCGTATACAACCTGAAGTTGGCTGCATATTTGTTTTTGCATTTTCTTTCATTTTATTTTCTATGTCGAGAAACAAACAACAGCGGAGACAATTGAAAAAACCCATTTGGAGGAAAAACAATTTTTTTAAGCAAAAACAATTCGAAATAAGTGGAAACATCAAAATTAAAATGCAATTCAAGGGTTCCTTTAATAATTAATTGTTTATCACACACGTCCATTTTTACTTTTCATTACAATTTTGCCTTGGCTTTGTTTTTGAACAGCGCAATGAGAAAATGAGTGTGAAGAAGAATAAGAAAAATTATAAAATTGACACAAACATGGTTTCCGTGTCTAAACAACAAGGAAATTTTAAAAGAAATTGAGAAGAAAATTTTTCTTTCCAGTTTGAATGTCTAAACACGGTCAAAGGAACTCGATCTAGGGACGCATAATTTCGTGCATGGTAGAATAAAGTAAAGGTAGGCCACAGCTAACAGCTGATTACAATTTTTTTCTTTTTATGGCCTAATCTGTCAAAAGCAGGGTTGACATTTTGTACTGTTTTTGACATTATGCAATCATAAAGGTAGATGTATCGCTGAATTGTTCCAACAAAAAACTTCTGCTGTAACACTATATCTTAAAATTGATTGATTTTTTTAGCAAAACTTACGAATGAACGATTTATCAAATATTGATATTAATTTAAATTTGTTCCAAAAGTACAGGAATTTAAAAATTACATTTTTTGTAAAAATTCTGATGACATTTATCAGCAAATCGGATGGCAGCAATCACGATGTCAGATTAGCCAAACTTGTCAAATAGAAAATAAGTGAATGACATTTCTTTCACTGTCATAAGTTTGGGAAGAACTTTTGCTATTTTTGGAACACTTTTCCAACGAGAATATTCTGAAGCCTAGCTAAAGAAATGTTTTTACACTATATGGCACTTTTAACATATAAAGAGTGAAGCTCTAAGTTCCATATGTTTTTGTAATACGGGATAGTTATGCAGGTACATCTACCATTATTATTGTACCATGCCATTTGACGTTTTAAGCCATGGCTGCAGGGTGATATTTTTTAATGATTTTCATACCTGGCCTACCTCTACTTTATTCTACCATGATTTCGTGTCAAAATTTCAGTGAAATTACTGTAGTGTGGCCCGGGACTTAGTGACACGTTGGGACACCCGTTGTCCCAAAAAAGTTAAATTATGTTTAAAGGCCTCGGCACATACGATCCGTTTAGTGACACGTGTCGTCCCAAAACCGTTAAATTATGTTTAACTTTAATGCGTCAGCCATGTTGCTGTTTTTCAAAAAACTTGGCATTACTTACAAATTTTGCATGTGGTTGTTGTAGCGCGACGCTCCACGCACCGTATGTGCCGAGCGCTTAACTTTAATGCAGGGGTGAGCACGCCTGTGTGCTAGCACACAGGCAAATTGTGAAAACGTACTCTTAAGGCCTGCGTACATAAGCTGCTCTGCCTGATTGCCTTGCTTTCCTGCTTCTTTTTTGACATAATAAAAATAAAAGAATAAAGAAGGCCGAGGAAATTTCGAACTGGGTTGCCCTTTTCTTTTTTATTCTTTTATCAGAAGTAAGCAAGGTAAGCAGGCAAGGCAGCTTATGTACGCAGGCCTTTAGTTTTTTGTGAGACCTAAACAATTACAAGTTTATGAAATTTTTTATTTATATTTTTTTAATAATTTGCATCGTGGACGATTTTATACACAATTAATGTTTAAAAAATGTTAAAATAAGTAATGAAACATTAAGAAAAATTAAATATTAATTCTCCCTTAAATTTGCCTCTCTCTCGATTTGCTCAGCTCTGCTTTAATGCGTCAGCCACATTGTTGTTTTTAAGAGAGTGAGAGAAGAGGCTACCAGACAAATTTCTGCAGGTAAAAAATGGTAGAACTCATTTTTCGACATTTGTTTGAAGATTATTTCACAATGAAAAAATGTCAACGAAAAAACAGAAGAAAAAGAAAAATTGGAAGTTGTTATCTGGCTTTATTTGACATATGTTGTATGAAAATGACAACTTAAATCCACTGGATTTGCTAAATCCAGCATAGTCTAAATCAGGCATTAAGCTGAAAACAGATACAACGTTTGATTAAAGTTTTGTGTCGTTTTGGCCGTTTTTACACTGTTGGGCATGATGCCGAAAAATTCAAATTCATTTGAAATATATGCCGACAAACAGATAAACGCTGGACTTTGGTGTCGTCGTCGCCCTGTTGTTGTTGTTTTTTCTCGACGCCCAACGCAAAACTTTAATCAAACGTTGTATCTGTTTTCAGCTTTATGATTTCACAACATCTTTCGATGTAGTCCAACAGAGCTATGAAAAATGCACTCCGTTCAACACATTTTAGCTGTGTTCCTTTACTTACCTGAGGTCACCATTTTTAACCTGCAAAGCGTTCCTTAACCCCGAAAAGTGGCAAAACTGGAAGCAATTTTAAAGAGAGTGAGAGTGGAGAGAGAGCGAAAATGGCTTTCTCTTCTACCACTGGCTACCAGCAAAATTTCTGCAGGTAAAAATGGCAGAACTGATTTTTCGACTTTTGTTTGACGATTAACGACGAAACTGGACGAAAAACAGAAGAAAAAGTCGAACGCTGACAAAACTAAATTAAAAACTGAAATAAAAGACGAAAATTGATTTTTTATGTTTTTTGTGACATTGCTGTCAGATCTACCATTTTTCCGTTCCTTTACTTTTCTGGTATAAATTTTCATGAGAGAGCAATTTTGACACTTTTCTCTTTTACCACCCTTATGCTTGGTTTACATTTACGAAATCCACTCGATTTCAACTGTCAAATCCATAGGTTAAACGTCAAATGAAATCCAGATGAGATTTCATTTGACATTTGAGCTATGGAATTGACAGTTGAAATCGAGTGGATTTCGTAAATGTAAAGGCCTGCGTACATAAGCTGCTTTGCCTGATTGCCTTGCTTTCCTGCTTCATTTTTGACATAATAAAAATAAAAGAATAAAGAAGGCCGAGGAAATTTCGAACTGGGTTGCCCTTTTCTTTTTTATTCTTTTATCAGAAGTAAGCAAGGTAAGCAGGCAAGGCAGCTTATGTACGCAGGCCTTAAACTTAGCATTACCATTAAAAAAGTAAAGGAACAAAGCTTTTATAAGCAGTTGCTGTAGAGATCCCTACAGAAAAAAAACAGTTGGTTGATCCCTACAAATTTCTTTAAAAGATAAGCAAGAGTATATACATTTCGAAGAATTAGTTACCCAACAAAAAAGTTTGGAAGTAGTGCAATGCAGAGTTATGATTTCAATACATCTTTCGATGCAGTCCACACGGAGTTATGAAAATGCACTGCGCTCGATACATTTTGGAAGCAATCGCTTAAAGATCCCTAGCCAAACAAGCCAATTTTTTGATCCCTACAGTCGCAGTCTTTTTTTCTGAACACAAGAGTGTTAAAATTCTAAGAATTTGTTTTATAAAAATAAAAGAAATACAAATTAAAGTTATGAACATTGCTGTAATTCACGAGACGTAAATTATTATTGAAGTGGAGTTGGAGTTTTTTTGGAAATCTGAACTGAAGTAGGAGGAAAAATGAAAAACCATTTGGATGATGAAGCAATATAAATTTCGATGTCATAAAAAGCAGAGTAGAGGAAGTAAACTTAGTTACGATCAAATTTAATGGAGAGTTTTTATAATTTGTGTTAATGTAATAAAGTTAATATTCTTGTTTTACACGAATAAGCAATGTAGTATTTTATTTATTTTGGGATATTTGCAATGGCTTGCATTTTATAACATCTTTAGACTGCATTTAAATTCAATCCAAAACACTACATCAAAGGTAGTGATTTGGATCGAAAATGGAGTGCATCCTAGCTGCGCGCTCTCTTGCAAAATTCATAGGTGAAGGAAAAGATGTACTCCAGCGGCAATTGTTCTAGTGATTTAACTGCATCCGCGGATGCAAACTTTTTGCTGGATTATAAAATAAAGAAATAACAACTTAAGTTGCGAACTTTTTTGCGGTAATTCACGAGAGAAAAATTTTAAATGGAGTGGAGTCCAGTTGGAGTCCATGTCGAAAGCTGAACTACTGATGCGAAGGCAACATAAAGTCCAATTTACATATGCACATTAAATGATTTCGTTTTACGAAATCCTAGAATAAAATGAAGTGTATTTACATCTGTTTTTTTGCGCCATTTGCTTACGCACACAATCGCACACACACACTTATACAATAACACAAACACACGCACACAATATATTTATTCAGAGAAATAGGAATTTCACAACACAAATGTGTATCAAATAACTTAAATTAATTCTAAAAACAAAAAAACATAATTTTTGCATGTTTTTTTAAACATTTATTTTCACTTTTGTCATCGTTTGAGTATTTTTGTTTTTCTACAACAAACACAAATAAACAAAGACATCAAAAACAGTTGCATTTTTTGGTAGTTTATGGCGAAAAGGCTGGGTTGCATATAATAGTATGGTGTTTTCGTGTGTTGTTTAGAATAAATGACGCAGCTATCGTCATTTATTTTTGTATGGTAAATGACGCAAAATGTTGCAAATAAATGACGAAACAGCTCTAAATGACGAAAAAGTTGCTAATGTAAATTGGACATAAAAAACCTTTAGGATGATGAAGCAAAATCAGATGCGCTTGGATTAAATGGAGATTGAATGTGATTGAATTTAATGGAAACTTTTTTTAATTTGTGTTTATATAATAAAGTTCTTTGTATTATTGTTTTACACAAATAATAAATGTATTTTATTTATTCTGGGATATTTCGCAATGGCTTGCATTTTTATTGCATCTTTAGACTGACTAAAAATGCAGTCCGAAGAGTGCCTTTAAATTCAATTCAAAACACTGCATCAAAAGCTGTGATTTGGATCGAAAATGGAGTGCATCCTAGCTGTTTGCTGTGGAAGCAAAATGGAGTGCATCCTAGCTGTGCGCTCTCTTGTAAAATTCATAAGTGAATTCATAGGAAAAGATGTACTCCAACGGCAAATGTACCGTACACTTGTAGTGTTTCAACTGCATCCACGGATGCAAACTTTTTGCTGGGAAGCTACAAGAGAGCGCGCAGCTAGGATGCACTCCATTTTGCTTCCACAGGACACAGCTAGGATGCACTCCGTTCCAAATCACAAATTGTTATGTAGTATTTTGGATTGAATTTGAAGGCACTCTGCGGATTGTGTTTTTAATCAATCCAAAGATGCAGTATAAATGCAAGCTATTGCGAAATATCCCAGAATAAACAAAATGCATTTATTATTTGTGTAAAACAAGAATACAAAGAACTTTATTAAACACAAATTAAAAAAGTTTCCATTAAATTCAATCACATTTGAGTTTACTTTCTCCGTTTTCCAATTAATGCAAGCGTATCTGATTTTGCTTCATCAGTAGCTGCTGTATCTCAGCAGAAGCACTTAAAGTATACTTCGAGGACCTCCTAAACCCCGTTTGCAATATTTCATCAATTCTTTTCGCACCCAATATATCTAATGATTTGCTCATGGATAGTGCATTTACCATCGAAGAACTAAAAGAACAATTAAAGAAAGTAAAAACAAATAAAGCACCAGGTGAAGATCGAGTTCCCTATGAGTTTTTTATACACGCAACAGACGACTTTCTAAAAAAGTTATGCAATAGTTTCAACAACATTCTAAATGGTTTTGACGATTTTGAAACGTTTCGTTCTGGCATTATTTTCCCAATCCACAAAAAGGGAGATGTAAATGATGTTACCAACTATCGAGGAATTACATTCATGAACAGCGTTGGCAAATTAATGATCGGAATGATAAACCAGAGAATAACTGAATGGGTGGAGAGAAAGAACATTTTAAACGAGTTTCAAGCTGGTTTTAGAAAAGGTTATTCGACGGTGGACAACATATTTAACCTGGCAGCGATAACTAAGTTAAAAATAAACGAGGGTAAGAAGGTTTACGCTTTTTTCGTAGACTTCAAGGCTGCTTTTGATAGAGTGCCAAGTGATATGTTAATATATAAATTGTATGAGATTGGGATGTCTACAAAGGTCGTTAATTTTATTCAAAAAATTTACGAAAATACAAAGTCTGCAGTTTGGTCAGGTCAAGATTTATCAGATTATTTTGAAACACGTTCTGGAGTAAAACAAGGATGCTTGCTATCCCCAATTCTGTTTGCTATTTACCTCAACGATCTGCATGAGTATCTGAAAGGAGGAATTTATATAGACGACACAAACATCCGCGTACTAATGTACGCGGACGACATAGTCATTCTGGCCGATAATGCATCAATAATGCAGCAAATGATCAACAGATTAGAATCGTATTGTACGTTATGGGGAATGGAGGTAAATCAGACAAAGTCCGAGATAATGGTGTTTAGAAAAGGAGGCAAACTATCATCAAGCGAGCAGTGGGTATACAAAAACGAACAAATTCGAATAGTTAATGAATACAAATATTTGGGAATACTGCTAACACCGAAATTCGCCTTTACTAAACACATACAGAAAAAAGAGGAAGCAACAAAACTGTCTCTGCTATCCACCTGGAAACATTTTATTTCAAAACCCTCGGTGAATGTCAAGGCAAAATGGAAGATGTTCTTGGCTGTATGTCGATCAATTTTTAGTCACGGGGCGCAAATCTGGGGTAATGCCTACTTTGGCGAAGTGGAAAAGATGTATCGTTTCTTTATCAAGAAGATATTGAGTCTACCGGAGTCTACGCCAAATTACGTGATCTCACTTGAAACAGGATACGAACCTGGGTACATATATACGTACTCTCTGCACCTACAATATTTGTCGAAAGTCTTATTTGATTTAAAGAGTCACAGATTACCTCACATACTCGGAAGGAAATTGGCCACCAAAAACATATCCTGGTTTAAGGATTTCAAGCAAAAACTGTTAGAAAATGACATTGATCACGCTAATATAATGACAAATAAGATTTATTGGATGGATGCAGTGCAGAAATTGTTGACGGAGTTGAAATCCAAAAATATAATTGAACATACTGAAAAAGCAGAAGCTAGTGAAAGTCGGATATATAAATATCTGAACTTTAATGTTGGACCTCTTTATTGTAATGATAAGTACAGCCAAGAGCAAATCTCATTAATAATGAAGGCTAGAGGTGGCTTACTACGGCTAAACTGTAAGACATGGCGAACTGATGAGGAACAACGATGCTCCTTATGCAATACTGGGGAAGCAGAAACAGTAGAACACTTTATCGGACGTTGCCCAGTTTTAAAAAATATGCGTGTAAGGCATTTACAAAAGCCCTTATTGTCAAACCTTGAAATTATTAGTATATTAAATGGTGGTGAAGAATTTTGCTGGCTTCAGTTATATAAATTTTTGAAAGAATCATGGAAATTTAGAAAAAGCTTAATTGAAGAATTCAATTATTAACAAAACACTTGTTATATATTGTCAAATAAGCACTCAACTATCCAGCAGACGGTTCATAAAACCATGCTGTAAATATTCTTTATGTAACATAAGATTTATTTATTTAAAAACAATATTTTATAATGATATTAAAAATCAAATAAAGAATCATTGAATTGAAAAATTGAAATTGAATACTAAAGGTTTTTATGTTGACTTCCCATCACTAGTTCAGCTTTCGACATGGACTCCAACTGCATTACACTCCATTAACAATTTCCGTCTCGTGAATTACAGCAAAAATGTTCGCAACTTCAGTTTTTATTTCTTTATTTTATAACAAACTCTCCGAAATGTATACACTCTTGTTTGTCTTATGAAGAAATGTGTAGGGATCAACCAACTGGTTTTTTCCGTAGGGATATCTACATCAACTGCTTATAAAATGTATGTTACGGAGTGCATTTTTCATAACTCTGTTGGACTACATCGAAAGATGTTGTGAAATCATAACTCCAATTGCACAACTTCCAAAATTGTTTGCTTGGTTCTTTCAGGTTCTGGAACAAAGCAATCATTGACATGTAACCTCCTCAAGGTCCGAACGACGTGCCGCACACTAAAGCACCGTTTATAGTGGCGGTACAATATTTCTTAAAGCCCTAATAAATGTGTGCTATTTTGATTTCAATAACAAAAGATTGAAGCAGCTTCTCCTTTTTCGATGAATTACCAGCGACCCCAAACATTTTTGAAAGAATTCTCCTTTCTGCGAGAAATTATGCATGATGATATCGAAAAATTCAATTGAAAATCTGACGAGTTTTTATTCATATTTTCCAAAAAAATAAATAAATGTGAAAAAATATTAGTTTTTTAAATTCCAATAATTTATAGTCATTTCCTTATTTTGTTTACACTTACCAAAGACATAGAATTGTAAAGATTGGACATAGTGCATAACACAGTTCAAATTTACTATTAACCCATAGATGGTGTTTGTGTACAACAGACAACTAACAGAACACGACGACAACAAAAACAAGTATAACATAATTTTATGCCACAATATTGGAACATAACATTGTGTTAGACCTCCAGCGCCATCTGCCGATGTATAGTAGCAATGGAAATATGTCCAAACTCTTATGTTACACGCTGAAACTTTCATACGAAACTTTCCCATTATTTTGGCGTTCTTAGGTCGAGTTCCCCATTACAGTAATTTCATAAAATTAGTTTTGTATGGAACTCGATCTATGAACGCCAAAATAATGGGAAAGTTTCGTATGAAAGTTTTAGCGTGTAACATAAGAGTATCTTGTTATATTTTAGCCCTGTTCCTTTACGTTCAAGAATCTTCAAGTTTTACAACTTTTTACTCGAAAAGCGTTCCTTTACTTCAGACACAATACAATTCATATGGGAGCAGTTTTCAACTTTTACTACTTTTGCCGGTTTTACCATTTTCAGAAGTAAAGGAACAGACCATTTATGTCTTTGCATTTACCGTTGATACTAACATTAGGCGTGTTCGTTTACTCAACAATTTGTACAAGTCCAGTAACTTCTTGAAATCGACTAAGGTCTTTTGCATTGAACTGTAGAGTAAACGAACAACATCCAGTAACAATTTGTACAAATTTTGAGTAAACGAACACACATATTACAAACAAAAACAAATTTCTATGTGCTTGTTGGTTAGTTGTATTTGTTGTAGTATTTACTTTACCTGAATTGTTCTACCATGGGTTTGTTAACCCTGCGTTTACAAATGCCAGTATTGGCATGACAATAGCAAAAATACAAACCTTTTTCACAAATACCTTTATACATTTTTAAATATGTATAGAGAAAAGTATGAATGTATTGGTGAAAATGGTTTGTTACTTTGCTATTGTCTTGCCAATACTGTCTATGTGTAAACGCCTAGTAAAATGCATTTACATTTACAATTGGTCTGTTCCTGAACTGCAAGAATCTAATATTTTTTACTATTTTTTCCGATAACATAAAGGAAAAATGTTATCGTAGTAAAAAATAGTAGCTTCTTGCAGGTTCTGGCACAGTGCTAATATTTTGCCTTCGTAATCCGAACAAGCTTACATTGGATAAAAGATAAATAATAAAAAAATGAAATAAAATTAAAAAAATAAAAGATGGACCCAACAACGGGATGCACATTAGAACTGTTTGTCGGGTTAAAGCCTTATGTGTATTTTACACGATATGTTATTTTAAATATGTGTTGTCACTTTGCATATACATTTTGAATACAAAATGTGACAATCCATATCCAAAAAACATATCGTTTAAAGTACCCATAATTAAACATGAAACTACAGGTCTGTACGATAACCCAAAAGTTTGTACAAATTTGTAAAAACTTTTACAAAATGCTGTTCGATAACAAACTTGTTCCGTAAAAGAAAACTGAGAAGTACTTGCAAGTAGTTACAAGAACTTGCAAAGTTATCGAACATGCCTTATATAGTATTTGGGGCAAATATGTCATTTATTTGATATATATTCAATGGAATTGGCAACTTAAAGTCAAAAACTCAAGTCTGCCAAAACTCTTTCAGCTCTTCGCTTATTTTTTCTGTTTTGTTTAAGTTATTCCTGGTAAAAGAGTAGAAGGCAACGGCCAAACTAGATTTTTATTCTTTATACTTTATCCAAAAATGGCAGGTCAAGAAAACGAAGCAAGCAAAAAAAAAAAAAATACATAAGATTATAGTATAATATGATTTCACTATAAGTTTCAATGCAGTCCACACCGAGTCGTGAATAATTTCATTTTTGGTCTGTTCCTTTACTTTTGAAAATGGTAAACCGGCAAAAGTAGCAAAAGTTATAAACTGCTCCCATATGAATTGTGGTGTCTGAAGTAAGGAAACTCTTTCCAGAATAAAGTGGCAAAACTTGAAGATTCTTGCACGTAAAGGAACAGAGCTTTTATAAACAGTTGCTTAATGCCGGTCCACACTACAGTGATTTCATTGAAAAAAAGCATGAAATTATACGTCCCTAGATCGAGTTCTATAGTAGAGTAATATCATGAAATTGCTGTAGTGGGGAACTCGATCTAAGAACGCATAATTTCATGAAATTTTTTCAATGAAATCACTCTAGTGTAAACAGGAACTTAGAGACCCCTACAAGTAGCAACATTACTTTTTTCCAAAGACAAAAAAGAGTGAATAAATTCCTAAAATGTTGTTATAAATAAAGAATAGAAACTAAAGCTTTATAAAATAATATATTTATTTGTTATATTAAATGTATGCTCTGTTCCAGAACCTGCAAGAAGCTACTATTTTTTACTACGATAACATTTCTTCCCTTATGTTATCGGAAAAAAGAGTAAAAATTAGTAGATTCTTGCAGTTCTGGAACAGACTAGTAATGTTATTCATCAAACTTAATAAAACATAAGGTCTGTTCCTTTACTTTTGAAAATGGTAACATTGTCAACAAATGGTAAATGTGGTGGCTGCGATCATATAAATTGAATGCTTTTTAAAGTAAGGAACACTTTGCAGGTAAAAACTGGTAACCTCAGTCACGTAAAGGAACACGACTACAATAAATTGCGCTTTAATGAAATGTCTCTGCGAAGAATTTAAAATTATATCATAACCTTACTTTTGAAAGTTTTATTGTTGCAAAATTCAAAATAAATACATCAAAAAGTTCTGTTTTCATCGTCAACTAGATTTAGACTAGATATACTCTATGCATTTAAATTGATCAAAGAAAGTAGTTGTTGTTTCAAACATTTATTATAACAAATTATTTCTTAAACTAACTTAGAATTCGTCTAATGAAAAATCAAAAAATTAGACTACGTCTTTTATTTTGTTTAACATGTTAAAGCAATATTTTAATTATTTGATAGTGTTCTTGTTCCAATATTTGAAGTTATTATTAAGAAATAATATATTTTCATAATAAGAAAATTTATTAAATCGAGTCTTTTTATTGACGAAGATATATTTTTTCAATTCACTATTCAAAAAAGATTTAAAATACAATAACACATAAAATGAAACAAATTTTACGTGGTCTAATAAAGTTAGTTCAAAAATAAAATCACAAAAAAAAAAATAAAATATAAACATTTTTTTATTTGTATAACATTTTATTTTGGGTTATAATAATAGTTTTCTTTTAACATTTATGAATATATGTTTGTATTTTGGTACGCTGTGTTATTTAAAACTAATCTGTAAGCTACTTTGGAAATTATTTTTAGCAAAATCGGAATTCTATTGCAACTAAGGGTTGAATAATAAAAAATAAAAACATGTAATTTACATTACATTTCGTAAAATATTAAAATGATCCAGTCTAATACTTTGTTTACATTGAATTGAATGACTCATGTTTTATAATATGTTTTTTATACTATGTTTACATTTACGAAATCCACTTAACCGGATTTAATAAACCCACTGAGTTTCAAAAGTCAATTCCATAGCGCAAACGTCAAATAAATCCTCATGAAGTGGAACCCGGCAAAACTCTAATGTAACCGTACTATTAAACGTCAGAACAATATACACAATCTGTGTATGTATGTACTGTTTGAACAATATGTTAAATATGGTATGTTCCAGTACTGCAAGAATCTACTAATTTTTACTATTTTTTCGATAACATAAAGGAAAAAATGTTATCGTAGTAAAAAATAGTAGCTTCTTGCAGGTTCTGGAACAGAGCAATAGTTTAAAAAAAAATCGAATTCAATGATTTTTAAAATTGTTTTTAAAACATTTGTGTGGAAGAAATTCTTCCGTTTTGCATTTGAATAGACATTTATGCTTTGTTCCAGAACCTGCAAGAAGCTACTATTTTTTACTACGATAGCATTTTTCCCTTTATGTTATCGGAAAAAATAGCAAAAATTAGTAGATTCTTGCAGTTCTGGAACAGACCATTAATGATATCCACAACTCGATTAGGTGAATAAACCGTGACACTTCATTCATTTTTCGCGTTTTTTTATAAAATGCTCAAAAATTGTCTTGTAAACAAATCCACTTGTTGCTTTTCTCTCTCTCTCTCTCTCTCTCTCTAATGCTGGGTGTACCTTTACGAAATCCATTCGATTTCAGCTGTCAATTCTATTGCTTAAACGTGAAATGAAATCCAATGGATTTCAAATGAGATTTAATTTGACGTATACACAAAGGAATTGACAGTTGAAATCCACTCGATTTTGTAAATGTACTATAATTCTTGCTCTGTTCCAGAACCTGCATGAAGCTACTATTTTTTACTACGATAACATTTTTTCCTTTATGTTATCGGAAAAAATAGTACAAATTAAGGGCTGTTTACACCATCTATCAATGTCATATGAGCTGTCATTTCTTTCACCCATTCGACATTCTCTATGTTTGTCAAAATTGACGTCATCCATACAACTTTCAATTTGTGCGTTCATACCTACAAGTGTTATTTTCGTATGACATAGCCTATAAATATAATAACAGCTGTTTTTGTCATTGTTTACATTTATTGTTGAGTTACAAATTTGAGCAAATTTTTAATTTTGGTTGAAGGAAAATGAATATCTAACATGTTTGTTGTGGTAGAATAGGTTTTTGGGGTTATAGAGGCATTCATGTTTTGCCACAAAGCAATAATTTCCAACACTGCTCCTTTCGACCAATCGATCTAAAAATAACATTATAAACACCCTTTATTTACTTTTCTAAATACTTAAATATACATAACTTTCCATTTTCTTTTTTAAAAGATATTGTTTTTCAATTTTTTTTTTTTTTTTTTGAGAATGCCAGGTCGATGGTCAGACTAGCACGATTTCAACATGGCGACGTCAAGTTTATAGGCGAGGGGTATGAAGTAGTGAAACCCATGTACATGGTTTTCTGTGTTTGTTGTGTTGCCTCTTCTTGTTGTTCGTTGCAAGATTTTTTCTTTCATTTTCTTTCATTGTGATTTTCTCAAGCCAACGTTAACAACGAAACAAGCATAAAAATATTTAACAAAAACATTTTATTAATGAAATAGACAAGATTTAGCTATTACTATTAATTTAATTATTAATGTTAATTATTTTGTGTTGTTGTTTAGTTTATTTATATATGTTTGCTTTGTTTTTTGGTATGAGAAACACAACAAATGCGAATAGTAAAATAAAGGGACACGAAAAAATCTTAAATTTCATGTTAACTTGTGTGGACACTAACGAAACTTGAAAAGAAACTTTAACGAAATTGGTTTCAAGAAACCTTGCTAGTCTGACCATCGACCAGAAAACATCTGATAAATTTATGTTTACATACGAGAATGCCGTATCAAATAGAGCGCTCCCTAAATGAAAAATTTACATATGAGTTGCCAAATCGTTTTGATAGATGAAAATTTTCATAGTGGTCACACTATAGCTCTGTTCCTTTACGTGCAAGAATCTTACACTTTTACCACTTTTTACTCGAAAAGCGTTCCTTTACTTCAGGCACAATAAAATTCATATGGGAGTAGTTTACAACTTATACTACTTTTGCCGGTTTTACCATTTTCAAAAGTAAAGGAACAGACCATATGTGTACAACATTCGCAGGTAGAAAATTTGACATCTCATACGACATTGATAGATGGTGTAAACAACCCTTTAGTAGATTCTTGCAGTACTGGAACACACATTCTATAATTTGTTTTCATCTAGATCTTATACAATGGATTTAAATAAAAAATCTTTTGAACCCTGCACTTACCTGAATTCCTAAACTTCAAAATTACTTAATTATTTTTGTTTATAAAACCTTTTTTGAGCATTTTATAAAAAACCACGAAAAATAAATGGAGTGTCAAGGTTTCTCCACATTACCTTTGTTCCTTTACTTTTTTAATGGTAATACTATGTTTACATTTACGAAATCCACTCGATTTCATCTGTCAATTCCTTTGTGTATACGTCAAATGAAAACTCATCTGAAATCATCATTTGACGTTTGAGCAATGAAATTGACAGTTGAAATCGAGAGGATTTCGTAAATGTAAACATAGTTTAAGGGTGGTAAAAGAGAAAAGTGTCAAAATTGCTCTCTCATGAACATTTTTACCAGAAAAGTAAAGGAACGGAAAAATGGTAGATCTGGGAGCAATGTCAAAAAGAAACATAAAAATCAATTTTCGTCTTTTATTTCACAGTTTTTAATTTAGTTTTGTCAGCGTTCGACTTTTTCTTCTGTTTTGCATCCATTTTCTTATTCATTGTGAAATAATCGTCAAACAAAAGTCGAAAAATCAGTTCTGCCATTTTTTACCTGCAGAAATTTTGTTGGTAGCCTGTGGTAGAAGAGAAAGCCAATTTCGCTCTCACTCCACTCTCACTCTCTTAAAAATTGCTTCCAGTTTTGCCACTTTTCGGGGTTAAGGAACGCTTTGCAGGTTAAAAATGGTAACAAATGGTAACCTCAGGTAAGTAAAGAACACAGCTATTATTGAGTCGTGGATATGATTAAATTTTTGTTCCAATGCCGGTTTTGCATGGAATTTCTTTCTTAATTTCGATTGTATTCAAAATTGTTTGGCATATTTTTCAAACAGTAAACACACATACACAAATTGTGTATATTGTTTTGAAGTTTTAGAGACACTACAAGAAAAAAATTGTTATTGACAGGTAGCTTTTGCTCTGTTCCAGAACCTGCATGAAGCTACTACTTTTTACTACGATAACAATTTTTCCTTTATGTTATCGGAAAAAAAAAGAAAAATTAATAGATTCTTGCAGTATTGGAACAGACCATTTAACATACTTTTCTAGTTCTATCATGGGGTTAACCTTCATTGTCCGGATTTAATAAATATCCTGGGTTTCAAAAGTCCCGGTCCACACTAGAGTGATTTCATTGAAAAAATTGCATGAAATTATGCGTCTCTAGATCGACCTCCATGTTAGAGCAAAATCATAAAATTGCTGTAGTGGGGAATTCGATTTAAGAACGCCTAATTTCATGAAATTTTTTAATGAAATTCACGCTAGTGTGGACCGGGACTGACTGAACAAGTTTGTTATCGAACTGAATTTTGTAAAAGTTTGTACAAACTTTTTGGTTATCGAACAGACCTATTCACTGTTACATCAAACCTAGCCTAACCTAATGCTAGGTTTACATTAACGAAATCCACTCGCTATCAACCGTCAATTCCTTTGCATATGCTTGGTTTACATTTACGAAATCCACTCGACTTCAACTGACAAATCCATAGGTTAAACGTCAAATGAAATCCAGATGAGATTTCATTTGACGTTTGAGCTATGGAATTGATTGTTGAAATCGAGTGGATTTCGTAAATGTAAACTTAGCATTATACGTCAAATGAAAACTCACCTGAAATCCATTGGATTTCATTTGACGTTTAAGCAATGGAATTGACAGTTGAAATCGAGTGGATTTCGCAAATGTAAGGGCAAAACCTAGAACTTTGCGTGTTGCGTGTGCGTATAAAAAACCAAAACAAAATACATGTATTTCAATTTGAAAAAAAACAAAATACATGTATTTCAATTAAAAAAAAAGAACAAAATACATGTATTTCAATTTGAAATACATCTATTTTGTTTTTGTTTTTTTATACGCACACGTAAAGTTCTTGAACAAGAAGGCCGAAAACACAACCAACTTTTCAGTAAACTTGAACATCATTTCTGATAAAAGGATAAAGAAAAAATCGATCTATATTGCCTTAGTCGATGGTCAGACTAGCAAGGTTTCTTGAAACCAATTTCGTTAAAGTTTCTTTTCAAGTTTCGTTAGTGTCCACACAGGTTAACGTGAAATTTAAGATTTTTTCGTGTCTCTTTATTATACTATTCGCCTTTGTTGTGTTTCTCATACCAAAAAACAAAGCAAACATATATAAATAAACTAAACAACAACACAAAATAATTAACATTAATAATTAAATTAATAGTAATAGCTAAATCTTGTCTATTTCATTAATAAAATGTTTTTGTTAAATCTTTTTATGCTTGTTTCGTTATTAACGTTGGCTTGAGAAAATCACAATGAAAGAAAATAGAAGAAAAAATCTTGCAACGAACAACAAGAAGAGGCAAAACACCAAACACAGAAAACCATGTACATGGGTTTCACTACTTCACACCCCTCGCCTATAAACTTGACGTCGCCATGTTGAAATCGTGCTAGTCTGACCATCGACTTACTCTTTCATTCTTTTATCAGAATTGACGCCCAACTTTACTGAAACGTTGGATGAGTTTTCGGCTGAAGGTTGCCAAACTTCAGACTAAACGTCAATATTGTTTAGTCCCGGGCGACACTAGAACAATATCACTGAAATTTTGACATGAAATTATGAGTCTATAGTTTGAGTTCCATAGTCCCGGGCCACACTAGAGAAATTTCAGTGAAATTTTGACATGAAACTTTGTATTTTTTGGGAAAAACACATAATTTCAAGAAACTAGTGTACACGGTTTCATGTGTTCTGCAATTTTGCTTTGTTGCAATGTTCGTATGAAACAAACAGACCGTTTTATTTTACATTTTCTTTTACTTTCATGTCAAAATTTCAGTGAAATTACTCTTAGTGTGGCCCGGGACATAGTAGAGTAAAATCATGAAATTGCTGTAATGGAGAATTCGGCCTAAGAACACCTAATTGCATGATTTTTTTTGATTTTTATTTATGTCCGTTATGAAATTAATAACCAGAGATTCTGTAACTATTTTTTTTACTCTTATGTTACACATTGAAACTTTTATAAGAAACTTTCTTTCTTCCTGCGCCTCCGTTCTCTCCCAAAAGCTGTGAAAGTTTCAACTAGAGGTGGGCGATTGTCGTGGTCGTGGCACTAGAAAACACGACACAACAACAAATACGCAAATAAACAACAACACTTTAGCGACGACTAATGCTTGGTTTACATTTACGAAATCCACTCGATTTCAACTGTCAATTCTATTGATTAAACGTCAAACGAAATCCAATTGATTTCAGATGAGTTTTAATTTGACGTATACGCAAAGGAATTGACAGTTGAAATCGAGTGTATTTCGTAATGTAAACCAAGCATAAAGCCGTAAACATATCCAGCGTTTCGGTTAAAGTTGTTAAATCTACTGAACTAGTTCAGTACTATAGTTCGCTTGCGTATGATTTATTTCATTAACACAAAGAGATAATATAACTCATTCGCAGTTCGTTCTTGAAAATGACCGGTGTTCACTGAACTATATTGTGAACTAGGTCGTTCAATTGAACTAGATGTTAGTCCCAATTTACATTAGGCGAGTTTACTTGCGGCAATTGTCAGTTTGTTGGTGAGAGAGGGTGTTGAGAGGCAAAGGGTTACCATATGCCTCACCTCTCTCTCCTACAAAATGACAATTGCCGCAAGTAAACTCGCCTAATGTAAATTGGGACTTAACAACTCTAGTTTCGATAAAGAGCAAGGGTAACATAGATCGATTTGTTCTTTACTGAAACGTTGAATGTGTTTAAGGCTTAAGTACTAAAGGCCGTGGCACAGTTATGGCCCCGGCACATAGGTTCCGTTGTGCGTCGCGTCAATAACAACAATCACATGAAAAAAGTGTAAGTAATGCCAAGTTTGCTCTTGAAGTTTTCATGTGGTTGTAGTAACGCGACGCCCAACGGACCGTATGTGCCGCGGCCTTCAGTCCGTTGAGTGCGCGTTACAACCACATGAAAACTTCAAGAAATAACTTGGCATCACTTACACATTTTTCATGGTCTTGTGCCAGACTATGAAAATTTTCATGAAAATGTTTTGAGTTTATGGGTAAGAAGGGAGAAAGGGAGCTCTATCACCTCCTCTCTCTCTCTTAAAAGTTAAAATATTTTCATGTTATATTTTCAATGTTTGGCATAAGATATGTGGTTGTTGTTTAACGCGTGAAGCGACTCACAACGGACCGTATGAGCCGCAGCCTTAATGGGCCAAACACATACGGTCCATTGTGTAACGCGTCGAAAACAACAACCACATGAAATATGTGTAAGTTATGCCAAGTTTGTTCTCGAAGTTTTCATGTGGTTGTTGCAACGCAACACTCAACGCGCCGGCCTTAAGCTGAAAGCACATACAACGTTTGAGTAAAGTTTTGCGTTGGGCGTTGACAAAAAAACAACAACAACAGGGCGACGCCGACATCAAAGTCCGACGATGATGTGTTTGCCGGCATATATTTCAAATGAATTTGATTTTTTCGGCGTCATGCCCAACAGTGTAAAAACGGCTAAAACGACACAAAACTTTACTCAAACGTTGTATGTGTTTTCAGCTTTAAGCCCTTTGGCGTTGTTGTGTCGTCTAGTCTAGTGCCACGAACAGTGTTGTCTACCTTTATTTGTACTTTTCATTAATAATTGTACGTTTTAATTTTATCGATTTTTGCCGATAACCAAAAAATCAGTTCCATAATTAAATTACAGTTCTTCTCGTAAAGTATTCAGCTAGTTCCATGGTCCATAAACAACGGCACTTAGACCTATTTCAGACGAGCCATCAATGTCATATGTAGCGAAATAGAAAACATTTCATATCTACCCACACAGACAGACCATGTGGAGACGTAATTTCAATGCCTTTTTGTGGTGTGATTAAAACCCAAGTATTTTTAGAAACTTTGTCTTGTCTAACTCAAGATCCTGTTTTATATGTCTGACTTTGCAGATAATAAAGAAAATCAAAAACCCATTTTTTGTTCGTTTATAACCTCATATTTTGAATATTACCATAATAGGCCTTTATTTTTATATATAGACTGGATCATTTTTGTTTACAATTTAATTTTGGCTATAGCACTTTTGTTATTACAATTTTTGTTTGTTTTTTAATTGAAACTAATTTTATTTTTATACTTAGTTCCCATATAACATACGATGTATATGTGTGTTGTGTATTTTTGTATATAAAAACATTTTGATTTTGTTTGGTTTTGGTTTTAACAGTTTTTGTTTGTGTTAAGTTTTAGTTGGACATAAGGCTCTAGAATTATTTTAAACATATTTTATGCTATATAAGTTATATATACTATATAATGTATGTATTTATAGACGAGAATTTTTTTTTGTTATAGCTTTTGTTTATTTTCTTTCTGTTTTGTTTTTTTTTTTGTATTAATAATAATGCGTTTTAAACACTTTTAAAATATTGAATTTATGTTAATAGGTTTTTTTTTGTTTTTATTGTTTTGGTAACAAATATAGGCTTTGTTGTGGCTTGTTTTTCTTTTGTAAAGTTCGTTTGTAAAGTAGTAAAGCAAAAACGAGAAAAACGGATTTAAAAAGGAAACGTAATATATGCATTAAACTAAAAGAGCAAAAAAAAACGTAATATATAAATATATTTATAATATATATAAAACAATAGAGCAAACACTTATTTACTAAACATTTTCTTTTTTTGTGGTAACATTATGTTTAACAATTTTTTTTTAATATTTTTCATTTATGTATAGATTTTTTTAGATGATATTTTCACTAGATTTAACTATTTAAAGTTTAATTGTATAATAATATTATGTATATATTTTGTTTGTCTGTTTTTAAAGATAATTGGTTTGATTTTTTCTTAATGTTTTTATTTTTGTTTTTTGGAAGTTGGATAAAACAGAGAAGAATAATGAGTTGCTTAAAAATACAATTTGCAACGTAAAAACAAAACAAGGCAGCTAATATCTTCTAACAACTTCAGTGACATATTTCGGGGGGACAATTGGAAATGGTTGTAATGATAATGATACATGCATATATTTTTGTTTAAAACAATATTATTGATATAACAATGATTTATTTCCCTATAGATAGTTTTTCACTTCAACACCATTTCCAATTGTGTGTGGGGGGTTTTGATTTGGAGGTTAATTTTAGTCTCTTACCAAGTTCATCTCATCCAGGTAGCCTTGCGCTTGATTTTGGTGCGTAAACTCTTTAAGGATTTGGGTTTCCTTGTCGATGTTAGGCTATGATGATGTAAACTGTGATGGCTACCACCACCGCCGCCATAGTGGGGATGATGGTTAACAGCAGCTGTAGCATTTCCATTTGTAGAGGAACCAAAATAACTTTGTGTATTATAGCCTTCATCCAATAGTGATGATGATGTTGAATTGTTAAGTCTGTTGTTGTTATTGCTATTGTTGTTGCTGTTGCCATTATTAATACTAACATACGACAAATTTGCTGCCGCCGTACTAAGCAAGGCCATTTTGCTCATATTATGCGGTTGTTGTAGAGTATGAAGATGATGTTGCTGCTGTTGCTGCTGATTATGAAGATAATTACTGTCTCTATTATTATCCATGGTGGATATGTGGTATTCCTCCTCCACTGTGGTCGAAGGTGGTCTTTTAATCGGTGAGTTAGAGCTAAGACTGGAGTTTTGACTATTGGTGGTTGTAGAACTAGTATCAATACCTGAGGATAAAGAAAGTGAAAGTAAGGCATCTACACCATCACGATGGCGTTGTTGATCTTCCAATTCTTCGGGTGTTATATTGTGGCTGTGAAAGAGGAAACATAGGCGAATTATTAATAATATGTTTCCATTTTATGTCACTCTTATAATCTTTACCTTTCTTCGCTACTTTCATAAGCAGCATCGGAGGATGCACAATTACTTTGATTATCAGCACAGCCTTGTTGATGATTTGTTAATTGTCCATTACCATTTAATATTAATGATGATGTGGATCCACTTATTAAGGGCGTTGAAGCACCACTGCCTGTGCCACTACTACCTCCAGTACCAGCGGCACCACCAGCAGAATAGGTGTGATCCTCACTAGGTGAAGATGTAATAACTGGAGCTCTAAAAATAGTTAACAAACAATTTTAAATTAGTTGCGTTCATTTTTGTTTTAAGGTGGTAAGTGACGTTATAACCACAATTTAACCTCACTTTTATTGGAATTCCAATAGGTATCTGTTTCTTGGTTCTAATAACCTCCTGCGGGACTTTTCTCAACCGGTTTACAAAATAGTTAGCTATAAATGCATTATTCTACAACTATAAATTGGTTGAAAATTCATCTATAGATCAACCAGATCGAAAACTAAAAAAATGGACAACTGACTATCTCTGCATTATTTTTCAACTAGTTATTAACCAGTTTGAAAATAGTCGGTTACAAAGCATTTTTTCTACAACCAACTATATAAGTAAAAAAATACTTTTTCACTCTCTTCAAGACAAAAACAACATTTTTAAACTGACTATAAAAAGTAAAAAAAAATTAGATATAAATTAGTTAAAAATAGTTGGTTTATAACTAGTTAAAAGTAATGCAGAGATGGACAATTATCCACCGCCTAGCTCATCCCCATGTTCAAATAGTTAGTTGGCGTAATGGAAAATAATCGAAAAATAACCACTTGTAGTTACTTTTAATCTAGTTATAAACTACTTTTAAACTAAATTATTTCCCCGCAGGGAACCCTTAAGCCTATGAAACCACTACATTTATTTTTTTCTGGTGAACGTTTCAAAAGAATCTGTTATTTGTATTTTTAATAGAAATAAAAACGAAAATTGTAAGTGAAGTTGACAACACTGTTGCTTTCAGTAAGTCTAGGTCATGTTTACATCAGTGTTCCATATTGATTTATTTGATGTTCATTTTTATTTAAATTTTACACTGTGTAGAATATAATTGAGATGATTATCACCATAATAAACAAATTACACTAGCGTTTATTGTCCCGAATAACTGCTCAATCTTGATTTATTTGATGTTTTAATTGTGAAAATATACACAAATCAAATAACGAGATTATTATTATTATGATAATTAGTTCTAATGTAAACGTAGCATAGGACTTACAGGTAACAGCAGTGTTGTCAACGATAGAAAAATTAAAAAAAAATGTGTTAATTTTAAATAATTTCTATAGTTAACTAAAAACAGTTACAGAATTTCACTACCGAGATCGACATGGTAGAACAATATAAGGTAACAGCAATACCTAGCTGACTGAACTGGGATGTAAAGCAATGTCGTGCTTTGATATTGTTAAAGTTACGAAGTTTTTCGGCAATTCACACACTCATGACCCGAACGCAGTTTTTATCGAAACAAATTAATTATTAAAACAGCAAAATACAACATTTAAAAATGTATGAAAAACAACAACATTTTTAGAAAAACTGCAAAACATGAATGAAAAGTAAACGGTAGATAAAGTTTCCTATTAATCCAGAAAACCATATTAACCTACATTTATAAAATCTATTGGTCTGTTCCAGAACTGCAAGAATCTACTAATGCTTACTATTTTTTTCCGATAACACAAAGGAAAAAATGTTATGGAAGTAAAAAATAGTAGCTTCTTGCAGCTTCTGGAACAGACCATTTAAAAGGAAATAGACAAAAACAAACTTACCCATTTTGAAAGGTTTCCTCGAAAACTTTTGGTCCGTGTTTTAAGGCTAACATAGCAGTGGCTGCATTTACATCATCAATACTTTCAGCACCACAATCACGGGCTAAACGTTCGATACTTTCATAATTACTGAATGTACCCATTAATGATGACGATGATGAATTGTTATTATTCGCTTGGCAGGTATTTTCTGTTTGTCCAACAACACCGCCAGCAGCATTTCCATTTGGAATGGGACTGCTATTCTGATAGATGCCACAATTATTATAATTGTTATTATTATTGGTGTTGTTGTTGCTATTTTTGTGTGGTGTTGAGGATAAATTTGTTGTAAATGTATTTCCTTTGGTTGTTGTACTATAATCGGACGGATATTCATCATCTGGTACATCGGGTACCACATCACTGATGTCTTTAAAAGCTTTCGATAAGTTAGGAAATAGATTTGGATCAAAACGTGAATTAATATGGGATGTTGATGAAGCTGTTGATGATTTTGAACCACCGAGAACATCATAACCGCCACCGGCACCATTAACATTGGATGACATCATTGTTGTACCACCAGGACTTTTTAAATTGATCTTATCCGCTGATGAATTTTGAAAGAATGGTGAACGATTTAAGGCTTGGATAAGATTTTGTCGCTGCATTTGTTCAACACGCCACAAGGAACCTTTGCCCATATTCTAGAACAAGAATAGATTACAAATATAGAGGGGTTGACAACTGAAATGGAACACGCAGAAGAAGTAAGTTCTTCTTCACTTACCGGTGCCTTTTCCACCTTTACAAAACTTTTGTTCAACGATAGATTATGGCGTACACTATTCTTCCAGCCCGTGGGTGCGGTCTTAAAATAAGGAAAATGTTGTACAATCCAAGCATAGATTTCCTTAACAGGCAATGCCTTTTCTTCCGAACCTTCTATGGCCATAAATATTAAAGAACTAGAGGAGAGAAAATGAAGATAAAGTTAAAAATAAGTGGAATCCTATATATCGAACTCTTCAAAAGCTCATATTTACCTAAAACTATATGGTGGCTTATTATGGGTATGTACCAATGGATCATATGGCACTTTATTGGCATGTTTTTGTTTTTGTGGTGTTGTAACAATGTTGTTGTTGTTGCTAGAACTATTGGTATTAATTGTTAAAGAGCTGGAAGAAGATGATTTTGGCGTTAAAGGTGCTTGTTGTTGTTGTTGCTGCTGCTGCTGATGTAATTGTGGCGTTGAACCATTTATTCTTTGGCTTGAAATGTTTGAATTACTATTGGATATTTCGAAATCTTTTAGAGAATCATTGTCATAACTTGAATAGGAGGTAGGGCTACGTATTGCTTGATGTTGTTGCTGTTGCAAATGTTGTTGTAACTGTTGGGGTGTACTTAAATTATAATATTCTTTGGTTGTTGTTGTGTGTTGCTGTTGTTGTTGAGGTTGCTGTTGTGTTTCAGGTGAAACCATAAGATTTGGCGAGGAACTGAAAAGGAAGAAAAAGAAGTTAGTAAAATTATAATTATAATCCAAAAACAAAAATCTTATAGACCTCAAAAAGTGTTCCAAACACGTCCTAAAACCCAGTATCAAATGTTCAAAGTATTATTTAACAATCCACCACTAGCGACGATGTGAAAGATTCTCAAAAACAATAACAGCCTGTTTATGTATGTCGATAAGAAAATGAATACCTAAGAAAAACCACCAAACTCGAGTGGGTTTTTTAAACTTGTTTTTTTGTTTTGAAGCAAAAGCAAAGGAAATAATATTTCCAAAACTAAAGTTTGGGTGTGCTTCATGCGCACACATTTTCGTTTCGAAATACATAAACATGCTGTAAATGTAGGGGTCAAAGATGTGATAGGAAAATTTTCCGACTGAAGGACTCAAACTTTTCTACAAAAATCTTAAAAATCAGTCAAATTATCGTGTAAAACGCCTGTTAGACTATGAACTTGTACTATGATTTAAACTATCAATCCCATAGAATATACGTCATACAAAATCCAGTGGATTTAGAACTACGATTTATTTGACGTATACACTATGGAATTGACATTTGAAATCGAGTGGATTTATAAGTCTAAACGTACTATAAAATACGCAATTAAGCTGGAAACAC
This sequence comes from Musca autumnalis, assembly GCF_047663935.1. Classification (NCBI taxonomy): domain Eukaryota; kingdom Metazoa; phylum Arthropoda; class Insecta; order Diptera; family Muscidae; genus Musca; species Musca autumnalis. The sequence continues at coordinate 37,197,669 of NW_027411866.1, read as the reverse complement.
ATACAACGTTTGGGCAAAGTTTTGTGCCATTTTGGCCGTTTTTACACTGTTGGGCATGATGCCGAAAAATTCAAATTCATTTGAAATATATGCCGACAAACAGATAAACGCTGGACTTTGGTATCGTCGTCGCCCTGTTGTTGTTGTTTTTTCTCGGCGCCCAACGCAAAACTTTAATCAAACGTTGTATCTGTTTTCAGCTTTAGTGTTTTATAAATCTGTGCATTTTACTTCAAATAACGCTATATTTTTATGTTGTGTTTCTGAAAAACGCTGCGTTAGCATTATTGACAGTTGTGCATCAATAACGGTAAACTAAAACTTCCGCTTAAAGCCATGTTCACACGACAATACTTATTTTGTTGTTTGTTCTCAATTGCATTTAATGCATCTTTTAGGATAATTTTCGTGCCATTTATTATAAATAAATAACAAGTGAAGTGATCTCAGTGTTTTTTTTACAAGGCACGAAGATACCACATACTATTTTTTAATTAAAAAATTGCAGTTAAACTTTATATTAGAACCGGCATCAACAAAACAAATAATAGTCGGTTAATTGTTTAAATCATTTTCAGGGGTTACCTTCTTTATGAAGATTTATTTGACATATACGCAATGGACAATTGAAATCCAGTGACATTTAAAACCCAGTGGGTTTTTTTAAATCCAGTTATATGTAAACGTACTATAAGATAAGAATGATAATGGCCAGTAGATGCCACTTTGAACTGAGTAAGCGCAATTCAGCTGCTACTAACTGATCAAATGGAAAGCTCAAATGAAGGAGAATAACCCGCATGGATATCTTAAGATTCCGGTAGAATTTATAAGACCCTGATTGCAACCTGATAAACATTGTATTTTTGTCTATACTTACACCACAATATGTTGTTGCTGTTGTTGAGGTTGCTGCTGCAGATGATGATGAGATGTGTTATTGTTGTTGTGGGTGGTGGTAACAGTTAATGGTGTATTAACCAGTGGCAAAGCTGGATGACTGACTAATGTATAACCCGGAGGTATACCCGTTGTAGTGCATATTGTAGAATTAGGTGAAGCAGCCGATGATGAGGAATTTGTAGAAGAAACCGCTATAAAAGGTGCTGCTGCAGTCGATGAGTTTGAGCTACTATAATTGAGAGCTATGGGGGTCGAAGAACCACTTAATGTAAAATAGGAGGTTTTACTTAACGGTGGACTATTACCACCATTAATAGCTGCAGTAGACAAGGATGAAGATAATGAGGTATTGGATGAAGCTGGGGAGGATACTACGGTTATGGTAGAACCCAAAGCAGCGGTGGCCATACTTGAAGAGGATGGATTGTTTGCTACGGTTGTAGTGGTTGAGGTTGTACTATTTGAGGAGTATGCAGGAGACGAGGAGGAAGATATGCCACCACTACTGCCACCACCTCCTTGATCTAAAACATTCATTTTCTCTCTTAAATACTTTTTGTGGGGATGATGGGTTGTGCTGCTGCTAGTTGTGGTGCTGCTGTTACTATTATTATTAGTGGAGGAAGTTGTATTGGTATTTTGTTGTTTATGACCTTGATAAATTGTTGTGTTGTTGCCATTTGTTGTCACTGTATTTAGGTTGCCATTAGTAACATTGCCATTGGCAACAATTGAAGTGGTACTGGGCAAAGTTAATTGCTTTGATCCACCCCCAGCACCCCCGCTGGCAACTATTAAAGGAGTTGCACTGGATGCCGCCGCTGAAGATGCAGATGATGTAGACGACGAAGAAGAAGGCACAAAAGTAGTATGATTATTGCTTAGATTGGTGGCAACCAGGCCACTGGTATTACTCAATATTTGGCGGCTGGGTATAAAATTGGTACCAGCCTTATATTCCACCACTGTGGTTGTACCACTTGGACCCACATGCACCGTTGTGGTGGCACCCAGTGCTGCAATATTTCCATAAATTGTATGTGATTTTAGATCTTTCAGATCACTGGCACTAAAACGTTTAAATTGTTGCTGGAAATCACTGACACTTAGTGTGGTAATTTGTGTTTCGGCTGGTAATTCAGCAATGGCCGCTGGAGTCGCCGACGAGTTGGGTGAAACATTTGTGGCTATGACCTGTTCCTCACCGGCCACATGATGGGGTAATTCCTCAATTAAATCATGGGCATTGGCGGCATTAACAATACAAATGTTGCTATTGGTAAAAAAGGAACGATGATGTTGTTGGTGCTGCTTGGCAGCTGTTGAGGCTGATGATGTGATAGCAGGAGTTGTTGTCGTTGTGGTACTGCAGCTGTTACTGCTGGTACTTGAAGGCGTTGTGGTTGTTACAATTTCTTTTATTAAATTTGAATTATTCAACCAGGCTAATGAATGTAATTCTTCATCATTGTCATTAGTTGTTGTTGTTGCTGCTGCTGCTGCAACAGATTGATGATGTTGTTGATGTTGCAGGTGATGATGGGGACTGCTGTTTTGATGATGATGGTGCTGCTGTTGCTGCAGCTGATGTTGATTATGATGTTCTGTTGGTGGCTCAAATGGTTCTGTCGCCAACAGCACAATATTGCCATTGTTGTTGCCATTGGCATTATTTGTTGTTATGGCCGTTGTACTACCATCATATGCTGTAAATTGGCCATTACGATTTTGTTGCAAAAGGACATACTTTGAAGTGGCCGGCATTGTTGCTGCTGCTGCATTAAATGCTGTCGAGGCTGATGTATTGAAAATATGATGATGTTGTTGTTGTTGTTGCTGTTGATTGGAGACCTTTGAGGCCGCCGCCAAAAGATTACTCAAATTATTTGTGCTTGCTGTTCCTGCTGTTGTGATATTTATCGATGATGATGATGACGTTGGAGGTTGTTGTTGTTGTTGTTGCGGTTGCTGATGATGATGTAGTTGATTAATATTTGTTCCTGTAGCAGCAACTGCTCTTAAGCTATTTGTAGCCGCTGCGGCTGCAGCAACGACAGTGGCTGTTGTCACTGTTTGTTGTAAGGTACGAAATTGGCTCAAATCATGAGACGTCAATATTTGTGTGGGATTGTCTGGCGACATTCTACAAGAAAAAGAATAGACAAAAAGAAAAAAACAAAAAAAAATATTGTTAGTTATTGATTACAAGGGAAGGTATCACAATGGTATACATGTAAGTACTAATGTCAAACAAATTTATAACGAAACGAAATTGCAGACTTTTGCTAACTTTACAGGTGTTCTATAACCCCACTCTCTAATGATAATTTATATGTACCTATGTAATTTCATTTATGTATATATTAAAACATCTACAGCTACTTGTCTTGATATTATTTATGATGACGTAAAATACCACCCATGCTCCATTAGAAGAAAAGGAGGTTATTTAAATGACAGTAAGATATCTTATCTTAAGTTTGTCAACTAAAAGTTTCGCTTTCACAATCTTTAATGGCCCAACAAAACATTAGCTCACGTGCTGAAAAATAATATTAATAAGTTCTTATTGGCGCTTTATGTTTAATACAATTTAATTCTACTCAAGTATTGATGTTAAGAGCACATTTTCCGAAGGTACAACAAAATTTATCAAATTCAATTTAATTATACAGTTAATTTAATTATTTTCTCTTTTAATAGCTCTGTCTGGTTACACGATATTTAGTAACAACGAGAAGGACAAAAACACCACCATAAAGTGAAATCAAAGTAGGTATCAGCCAATAATATGCCTGCAAACATGCTGCTAAATTCTACTGTCCGGCATAAAATGGGAGAAAAGAGCGACGGTTTGAGTTTAGCTAGTTTCTGTGGTATGGAAACTGTCTAAAAGAAAATTGCAAAATAGTACGATATAGTATTATTTTGCAGTTACTGAAATACAACTAATATAAGGGCTTCACAAATTTCTATATATGTTTCTTTAAATAACGCAACATTAGCACTATTGTGATAGGTTTAATTGCTACAATGTTCCTTAGAAAACGCTGCATTAGCAATATTGATAGGTGTGCACCAATAACGGTAAACTTGAATTTCCGCTTAAGCCCATGTTCACACGGCATTATTTATATTGTTCTTTCTCAGTTGCACTTATCATCCTTTACGCTTGGTTTACATTTACGAAATCCACTCGATTTCAACTGTCAATCCCATTGCTTATACTATGTTTACATTTACGAAATCCACTCGATTTCATATGTCAATTCCATTGTGTATACGTCAAATGAAAACTCATCTGAAATCGATTGGATTTCATTTGAAGTTTGAGCAATGGAATTGAAATCAGTTGAAATCAAGTGGATTTCGTAAATGTAAACATAGTATTAAACGTCAAATGAAATCGAATGGATTTCAGATAAGTTTTCATTTGACGTATACGCAAAGGAATTGACAGTTGGAATCGAGTGGATTTAAATTTCGTGTAATTTATGATTAATAAGAAGAGAATGACGATATCAGTGTTTTTTTTTTTTTTTGGACACGAAAGTTGGATCTCAAATTGTCAATGTCAGTAGCTGAGCAAATTTCTTCCAGCAAGAACAAAACACACAACCTTGTCGTTGTCTTCAAAAAGTCCCGTTTAATTCAAAGTAATTGCATTTCATCTCTTAAATAGTAACAGCACATTTAGACTTTACTCGATTTAGAAAATTCAGTGGATTTATCATTTCCATACAATATATGTATGTCAAATAAATAAATAAGTGTATAGTCTAAAAGACGTTTAATTTTGGAACTATAACAGATTGCTGTTACATTAGGTAAGGTAAATTAAGCGTTTTTAATACCAATGCTACGTTTACATTACATGAACATTCAAATGAAATGTCATCAATGAAACGGAAATGTTATTATAAAACAGTTTATAAATAATAAATTCGAATGTTAATACAAATTATATAACATAAAATATTAAGTTATGTTTATTTTTTAAGAAAAATACATTCCATTTAATGATCACCTGCCCTGTGTGGAATATTATGTGTGTTCGTTTACTCAAAATTTGTAAAAATTGTTACTGGATGTTGTTCGTTTACTCTACAGTATAATGCAAAAGACCTTAGCCGATTACAAGAAGTTACTGAACTTGTACAAATTTGTACAAATTGTTGAGTAAACGAACACACCTATTATTACAAATTAAATTTGATCTTTTAATATCCTCACAAAATGTTAGGGGGCCTGATGTTGCGTATATTTTTTGTTGACAAACTAGATTTTCGAGCAGAATAACATTACTTACTAAAATAGTTGAATTAAATGCCTCTGTTTTGTTATCAATTAATTAGTTAAAGACGTCGATTCAATATTCTCGATATTCACTATTTTTTATTGTTTATATAACACACTGTTTTTTGTATGGCAAAATAAGAAAAGAACAAATGAAAATAGTTGAAAACAAAACAAAAAAAAAAGGTGGCTGGTGGTGTTGTACACATACAACACCTCACACTATTTTATTTTCAAGTACCATCAAAACAACTACACATATCTATAGCACATATCTGTTGTTCCTATTGTGTGTACGAAATAGTTGGTTTTTTAAGTAAAATTAAACATTATGTAGATATGCACAAGATAGAATGTAAAATCACTTATAAAAAATCTAATACACACCATGATATTGTTATTTTTAAATATAAATCTTTTATTTTAATTTTTCTATTTAGGTTTTATTTTCGCTTCTTTTAAATTATTTTTATTCCATTCTTGTTTTTTATTGTAATTCTGTTTATTTTTTAGCGTCCACCATTAAAACAAAAAATAACAAACGGAACGCGCAAAATATACAACACGAGGCGACGAAGATTAAAAAAGAAACGAACAACCCAACCGACCGTAACAGAAAATTATCGGCCCCGCTATGGCATGCGAAGCATCAACTAAATTGTCAACTGAACTGAAAACAATTAGAACGTTTTCTGTTTTCTTCGTTTCGTAGTCGACGCGACGCAAATGAATACAAACACCATTCAAAAAACTAAAAAAAAAACTACACACACTTCACTCTCCAAGCCAAATACCGAATGAGCAGAACAGAGCGGCAGCGGCAATGGGGGCAAACATTAACGTTCAAAAACAATAATAACAACAACAGCAACAAGACAAAATCGTCTGCAGTCAATAGTTTTTTATTTGGCTTTGATGAAAAACTCAAATAGACGACTACTACACCAAACCAATACACTTGCAGTCATCGTCATTTGCTAACATAAAAAACAACAACAACGAAACTGAACAGAATATTTACGCATTTTTTAAATAATACTAATAGAAACAACAACAACAACGGCGATATTCTATGCTACAAAGTTAAATAACAAGACAATAACAATATTTAGAAGAATACACAGAGAAAAAGTGAACACAATTTTAAATTGTAAAACATAAATCAAAATTTATGGTAACCCCCTATTTGTTTTCATCATAAATGTCACATCATCAGCTGTGCAGGAGGTATTGAGGAAATGGACAAACGGTAACTTATAGCGCATTTGCATTAACCCTGCTTTCATGTGTAACAGTACATTTAGACTAGATTTAGTATTCAGCAAATCTAGTGGATTTAAGTTGACATTTTCATACAATATTAGTCAAATAAATCTAGATAATGCACCACTTAATCATAGTGTAGGTGTCTAGTCTAAAAGGTGTTTAAGGGAACGCTTTCGGTTAAAAAATAAGCTTCGTTCCAGTACCAGTACGGGAACGGAAAATGGCAGAAGCGTCAAAAAACTGGAACAAATGTCAAAGTCGGCGAATCAGCCAATCAGTAGCCGGCAAACATGTTGCACATTTTTGCTCGTCCAAATTTGTCGTGTAAAAAGTTTTTAAAGAGAAAGCTATTCAGCTCCATTTTTGTTCAAAGAGAAGTGAACATGTTGCAATTTTTTTGGTGTACGGGAACGCATTTTGGGGAAAAAAACTTATTGGTTCTCGAACGAAGCTATAGTAAAACATCAAGATTCATGCAGACCAATATTGTTATTAGAATCACAGTGAAGTGAGCACCAGTTTCAATTACTTTTCTCGAAATGTGAGAACTGGAACGCTTCTAGCTCAAATTTTAGCAATATTTTGCAGGTTCTGGAACACAACTAATATAATGGCTGTGTATATCTGTGTATTTTTCTTTAAATAACGCACCATTAGCTCTATTGATAGTTTACAATTTTTAAAAAACGCTACATTGGCATTATTGGTAGTTGTGCACCAACGGTCAACTTGAACTTTCGCTCAAACCATGTTCACACGAGACTATATCGTTATTCCTTCTCAATTGCACTTTGTATTAAAGCTTTTTGCCGGGTTAGAGTTGGTTTACATTTACGAAATCCATTCGATTTCAACTGTCAATTCCATTGGTTAAACGTCAAATGAAATCCAATGGATTTCAGATGTGATTTCATTTGACGTTTGAGCTATGGAATTGACAGTTGAAATCGAGTGGATTTCGTAAATGTAAACCTAGCATTAAACTTCGTTATGAGCATTTATTTCACATATATGCTATGGAATTGATATTTGAATGCCAGTGGGTTTATTAAATCCGATCATATGCAAACGCACTATTAGCCACTTTTAGGGACAATTTCGTGTAATAACAATTACCTAAATATCCAGCAAAACGTTTGAAAGACATAATGTCATTGGATTTTGATAAATCGCATAATTTAATACCCCGTTTAGACTATGCTTGGTTTAGCAAATTCAGTGGATTTTGGATGGATTTTTCAGTTGTCATTTTCATACAATACATGGCAAATAAATCCAGATAGTGCACTTTATCATCGTATAAGTGCATAGTCTAAACCAAGTTTAATTCCACGTTTGCACTTAATCGGATTTAATAAACCCGCTGGGTTTCAAATGTCAATTCCATAGCGCAAACGTCAAATAAATCCCCATAAAGAAGGAAAAAAATTCTAATGCAAACGCCGTTTAAGTTGTTAATTTTATTGAATAAATCTGTCCAATAAATTACTTATTTTCCAAAAAGCAGTTGTTTTAGATGGCAGCCTAAAAAAAGTTTAGTTATTTGACTCAAGCATGAAGAGCTTATTATGTTCTAGAATAAAACTATAACAGCACATTTAGACTACGCTGGACTTAGCAAATCCAATGGATTTAAGTTGTCAATTTCATACAATGTCGTATAATCTAAAAGACGCATAAGTATGATGATTTTTCACGTGTTAAGAGGTCTAGAAGAAAATCTATAGCATCAACAAACCAAACAACGCCACCAGGCATAAAGTGGACTGTGCACACCACCAACATATGTATATATCAACAACAGACATACATCCATATATCTGTGTATGCGTATAGTATGTGTATTTAATATATGCACACAAAGTCAACTATAGTTTTATTTGTACGCACATCAACAAATGATAAAGTTATTGATAAGATAAGCGAACAAACTAAACGGGCAAACAGGCAAATTCGAAATGGGCTGTTTCGTCTTTTTTTATTTTCCTTCCTTTCCTCTACAACCTAAGACACGATCATATAGGGAAGGGGGCGGGTGGTTATATCAACATATATGCATAATATTTGGTATGGGTTTTTGTTGTTCTAACCATGTGTGCAAAATATTAGTAAAGCAATTTCTAGCAAAAACAAAAAAAATGGGCGTGTTATGTTAAAAATTTTCCTTTTCAGTATTGCGATTCTCTAACTCATTTTTTTAATTACCGACAAATGTCGGTAAAATTAAAATGCTTGTAATATCGGTATTTAACGATGTTTTTCGGCAAGTTAGAGACGAATAAAAAGTAGTCGTAAAGTTTACCGATAGCAACAGTGCTGTCAACTTTTATTTGAACTTTTCATTCATAATTTTGCGTTTTAATGTTACCGATTTTTGTCGGCAACTCAAAAAATGATTTAGAGAATCGCACTACAGGAGCCAGACACAAGAAATTTTATGGAAAAAACTGTGAATTTGTAAAAAAGCGGTGGTGAAAAACTTGAAAATTTCCTTGTTAAATTCTCTTCTATGTATAGAATAAATTTCATAATAGGATACTATTTCTTAATCTAAACATCATAATAGAAATGTGTGTATAAGAAAGTGAGTGCGTATGTCTGTCAAAAAAGAAAACAAAAACGCGACAACAACCATAGTTTGTTGCGTAAACAAATCATTTTTTACTTTTGTTTGCTTTCATGTTACGCCAAACACGCCAAATATATCAGTGGAAAAAAGTAAAATACACTCAAACCTACATAAATGTGCTGTATGTATGTATGATGACAAGAAGCTCTAATATAAAGTGACAACAACCGCGGAAGGTCTTGCTCTTCTTCGTTTTCCAAATAGTTTAGACGCAGCAAACAAACACAGCCTAGCTTTTTTTTTGACAAGTTTAAATAAAAGTTAACAGGTGGCATTATTATTTATTTTGACATATACACATATGTGTTCAAATATACATACATACATACAAATGTGGTAAGTTTATCTTAGTCTTAAGAAAGCACAATGGGATGTCAAAAAATCAAGGAAACAAAAAATAAATTAATTACAATTGTGATAGTAAATCATCAAGGCCAGAAAAGGGTTTATAACTTTCTGTTAACTAATATGTAAAGCTGCATTTACATCTAACATGTAAAAAATACGTGATTTAAGTTGTCAAATCCACTTAGTAGCTGTCAAATATATAACGTATTTGGCCCAAATACTTATATTAGATGTAAGTGTAAATTAGGCCTAATGCGTTAATGTGACATTAGTTTATATAATAGTACGTTTGGATTTACAATATCCACTTACCCGGCGTTTACAAATGCCAGTATTGGCAAGACAGTAGCAAAAATACAAACCATTTTCACAAATACATTTGTAAATTTTTAAATCTGTATAGAGAAAAGTATGAATGTATTGGTGAAAATGGTTTGTAACTTTGCTATTGTCTTGCCAATACTGTCTGTGTGTAAACGCCTAGTTAGTTTCAAGGGTCAATTGTATAGGGTATGCGTCAAATGGAATCCACTGGATTTATGACAAGGATAAAGTAGTCAATTACACTTCCAGAAGGAGATTAAACCGCCAAAAAACTCTAATCTGAACATGCCATTAGCAATATGTGTTCTAATGTCATGTTTACACTAGAGTTTTTTGCTGGGTTAACCTTCTTTATGAGGATATAGTTCACCCATGATACAATTAGTCCCGGTCCACACTAGCGTGAATTTCATTAAAAAATTTTATGAAATTAGGTGTTCTTAAATCGGGGAATACAGCAATTTTATGATTTTACTCTACTATGGACGTCGATCTAGAGACGCATAATTTCATATCAAAATTTCAGTGAAATTACTGTAGTGTGGCCCGGGACTTAATAAGGTGAACCGGAAACTACAATAACAATACTAGTTAGATTGAAAGTCCTTCAAAGTGTCACAATTTTTGTGTACAAATAATTCACAGTAATAATGAATTTGACAGATTGGGTGTAAACAGCTAGGGTTTCTGTTCCACCTTATGTATTGCATCGTGATTTGACGTATACGCAATGAATTTGACAATTTTAATGCAGTGGATTTACTAAATTCAGTTATATGTAAACGTAGTATAACCTTTAATACACTGTGTCATAAAACATAAACATAAAAACCCAATATGTATTTAGATTAAAATAAACATTTGTATAAACAAAATTTGTTAATAGAGATTAATTAATCAAAAACGTCAAATAATATTAAACTATATATTATTTGACAATAGTTCGTACAAATTAGAACAATTTGTATTTTCTGTTATACTAATTGTTTTGGTGGCAAAATTGTATTAAAATAACAGAATTCAAAAGAAAAATACAAGCTTCTTTTTTTGAAATCAATTTACCTTAAATTATATTTTAATACATTATGGAATGTTCCAAGACAATTTGTCATTTGCCTAAATTTAAACATATCTACATATTTAATTTTTGAGTAATTGCCAAAAGTTAGTTTTCTTTTTGTATATTATTTTTCCACTTGTTCTAAATAACTTTTTGGTGTTTTTCAATTTGCATTTTTCTATTTCATTTATTTATGACACTCAATACGAAAAATCTATATGTGTTGACATGTTCTTTTTTAATATTTTTAACGGAATAATCAAACAAAAATGTTGTATGTTCATATATTTGTAGGATAGTGAATTTTGTGTTATGTGGATTATTATGTCTCGGTATCAACAAATTTCATAGAAGTTCTCTGATTTACTTGTAGCAATGTAGTAGATGGTTATTGTAATATCCAGAAATGTCGCTATTTGTCAGTGTCATGTTAATGTCGAAACTATAGTATCGTAAAACCTTACAACAAAGTGAACACGGATGTCAGGGTGCCGACGACACTATTCCTGAGGATCAGTCTTCGTCTTCATTGGTGGTATAACATTTTCCCCCAGAAATTTGTCGGTATAGGTCCAAGCCTGCATTTAGCCCCCACAGAACGGTAGCTCCCGATTTTCGGTATTTTGAAGGTTGTGGCCACAATAACCCACCGAAATGGCTGAAATTCGTCGGTATTGGCCCACGCTTATATGTATATAGGCCCTACAGAACGGTTCCTCCAGATTTGCGTAATTATGAATGTTGTGACGTCAATATCCCACCGAAAGACTGAAGTTTGTTATTTAGTCTTCCATGGGGTTATAAAATATTCCAGAAGAGAATTATCAGTATAGGTCTACGTCTTCCTATAACCCTATAGAAGCGTACCTCTTCATTTTTGGTATTTTGAAGGTTTTAGCCACCTTATCTTATCGAAATATAGAAAACTTGGTATTTAGTCTTCTTTGAGTCTAAAAACTTTCCGCCAGAAATGTGTAGGTATAGATCGATGTTTTGATATAGCTCCCATAGAACGGTACCTTCCGAATTTCGGTATTTTGAAGGTTAGCCACATTGTTTTACCGAAATTGCTGAAATTTGGTATTTAGTCTCGTAGTGGAGGGTATAACCAGTTCAGCCTGGCCGGAATTGAAGCGCGTTCTTACCTGTTTTTTTTTTTAATTTTGTTTTGTAAGCGTTCGCTTTTGTTAATTTTTTTGCCTATAATCGTCAAATGTCGAGAAATCAGTTCTACCATCTTTACCCGAAGAATTTTGTCTGGTAGCCTGTGTTTGAAAACCATATTTGTTCTCTCTTTCCCTTAAAAATTGCTTTCAGTTTTACCACTTTTTGGGATTAAGGAACGCTTTGCTGGTTAAAAATTTTAACCTCAGGCAATCAAGGAACACAACTAGTAATAAAACACACACTACAATAGAGTAATTACACGAAAGAAATGCCATGAAATTATCCGCTCTTTGTTAAAGTCCACATGTTATAGTCTAAACGCCTGCCTTAAAGGAAAGTTTAAAGCAGTTTGATATGTGCCCAAGACGCTCTAAAATTTTAGCAACATATATTGTAACGTGTGAAAGTTTTGGTATTTTAAGCTTAATTTACAAATACGCAATATATTGTTTTAGTATTTTACACATTATTTACACTCGTACCGCTTTTGGGTAAACAATTTATCCCTTTGAATATCTAGGGAATTGACAACTCAAATGCCTAGTTTGATGTAAATGCTAATTTTGTGCCGTATAACACCTTGATGTAAACGTGGCTTAAGGTACCTGTCTTTTGAATGCGACCTTATGCTAGGTTTACATCTAAATCCAATGAATTTCAGTAGTGGGATTCTGTAATGCCAAGTTTACACTAGCGCTCCAAAATCCACTCGATTTCACGAAATCCTGAAATACACCCCGGTGTTTACACTTATTTTTTGTTGATTTCAAACATATCACAATGATCAAGGTAGATGCATATGCGCAGCTGATCGAACATAGATTTTCAAAACAAGTTGTTGTAAATTGAATTAGTCATCAAAAATATACGACAATATAGAACTTTACAACTTTATTTGGAAAATTATCGTAAAATTATCTATATATAGTATTAATTGTGTATAGTACTAACAAATGAAAATATAAAAAAAAAAATTTATCGTTAAGATATCATAATAATAAATTTTGATAAATAAAAGTTGTGCTCAGAACCTGCACAATATTAGTACTTGCAGTAGCGCCGAATAACACCCCCTTCTCCTGTTTTCTGCCATACAATTTTGGCCTAGTAGAAACTAGCGTTGCCGTACTTCGAAATCTAGCAAGACTTGCACTTCTCTTTAAACAAAAATAGCGCCGAATAACACTCCCTTCTCCTGTTTTCTGCCATACAATTTTGGCCTAGTAGAAACTAGCAGCAAGCTTGTTCATTGACATCTAATATGATAGCTGATACGTTGATTTTGACATTTATGCTGGGGTTTTTGCAATTTCCTACATTTTTCCGTTCCCGTATTTTTTTAAGAAATTTGTATGGGGAAGCAATTTTTGACAATTTGCTCTTTTTTCTAACATTACCTTTTTAATGGTACGGGAAAACAATGAAAAATAGCATTGTAACAAAGTAATTTAATATTTTTTCACATTGTTTACAAATTTTGATTCTAACATTTTTTTGTAGCAGCAATTGACCATCTACCTTGTTTATTGTGATACATGAAAAGTGTTGAAATTTTTGGTACTTTTTTAGGCAAAAGCAGGGTTGTATATCATGTGTACTGTGATTTCGATGTTGATTTCGCTGAAATCACGAAATGAGATGATTTCATTTTTGTATGCGAAATCATGATAAATTTTGCTTGATTCCGCGCGAAATCACGAAACGCCTTCGAAATCACGAAACGACGACGAATGTAAACCAAGCATAACTCATTTTTGCTGTTATCGATAATTGTCGGTAAAATTAAAATGCTTATAATTTCGGTAATTACCGATGTGTTTCGGTAAGTTAGCGACGAATTAAAAGCAGTCGTACAGTTCTGCCGATAGCAAGAGTGTTGTCAACTTTTATTTGAACTTTTCATTCATAATTCTGCGTTTTAATTTTACCGATTTTTGTCGGTAACTCAAAAATTGTGTTAGAGAATCGCACTACAGATGAGATTTCAAAGGAATTGATAGCTGAAATCCACTCAATTTCGTAAATGTAAATGTACTATAAGACCAACCCTACTATAATAGTTTTTTGCTATTTTAACTACGTCATTGTTAAATAGTTACACATTCGAACTAAGTAGGGAGACACAGTGAAGGAATTTAAGTACCTTGTATACTTTTTGTTATAATTTCTTCATACAACTGGTAATAGATTTACCATTTTCACATATAAACATTTACACATACAATACGTTTATATAGGTATTGTATATTTTGTATTTCTGTGTTTTTTTTTTTTTGCAAATGCAAACAGAAGTAATAAATGCCAAGAAAAAAACAGCAAAACAAACACAAAACGGAAGCGTTAAAATCACCATAGTTACCTAAAATGTAAACAAATACAAAAATATGACAATGGAAAAGCACCACAAACAGAGACCAAAGTTTACTTAGGTTAAGAGAAAGGCAAATCATATCTCGTGAGAGCAACAAAGAGAGAAAGTTTATTTGTGGTTAAGAGTGGGTGATTAGACGAAAAATGGGCGCGAAATACATATATGAAAAGAAATGCAACCAGGAAAAATAATGCTTAAAATGTCATCGTCATCATTATTTTGCCTCTAATACATATTTTCTTTTCGAAGAGGCATGGTTATACAATTAGTATGTGGAAAATAAGTGGTTTACTTATAAATACCAAAATGCTTTACTTTGTTGTGACTAATTTACCACGTTGCCAGATGTTAGATTTGAACGGGGAGGCTTTCGAATTGTATATGTATCATAATGCATTTACAGGGTGACACAAAAAGGGCGTGCTTGTTATGATAAACTTTTCCATTTGAACATAAATAATGTCAAATTGTATGAAAGTACCCCCAGCAAAATGTTTGGCGGATGCAGTTGAATCACTACAAGTGTACAGTACAATTGCCGTTGGAGTACACCTTTGTCTATGAATTTTACAAGAGAGCGCGCAGCTAGGATGCACTACAGCTAGGATGCACTCTATTTTCAATCCAAATCACAGATTTGTAGTGTTTTGATTGAATTTAACGGCATTCTTCGGATTGAATTTTTAATCAGTCTAAAGATGCAATAAAAATGCAAGCCATTTGCGAAATATCCCAGAATAAATAAAATACATTTATTATTGTGTAAAACAAGAATACAAAGAACTTTATTATATAAATACAAATTAAAAAAGTTTCCATTAAATTCAATCACATTTGAGCGAATTTGGCACATTACCAGATTTTATTTGCTAAATCCAGCCAAAATCTATCAGATTTCACATATAAAAATAAATCCTCGTATTGAGTGGATTTGTTTAAAATCCGGCATAAATCCTCGTATACAACTCTGTTTTTTGCAACATGTTGCTAAGAAATACAAAAAGTTGCAAGCTGGCACAAGAAACAAGGTAGATACATCGCTGAGTTGCTACAACTAAAATAATTTAAAATGTCAAAATTTGTAAACAAGGCGGCAAGACTAAAGGCCTGGGTACATAAGCTGCCTCGCCTGGTTGCCTAGCTTTCCTACTTCATTTCTGACATAATAAAAATAAAAGAAGTAGGTCGAGCAATTTTCGGACTGGGTTGCCCTTTTATTTTTTATTCTTTTATCATAAGCAGGCAAGGTAAGCAGGCGAGGCAGCTTATGAACCCAGGCCTTAAGTCCCAATTTACATTAGGCGAGTTTACTTGCGGCAATTGTCAGTTTGTAGGTGAGAGAGGGTGCTGAGAGGCAAAGGGTTACCATATGCTTCACCTCTCTCTCCTACAAAATGACAATTGCCGCAAGTAAACTCGCCCAATGTAAATTGGGACTAATATTTACGATGTCTAAACAATAGGTCTGTTCGATAACCCAAAAGCTTGCACAAATTTGTACAAACTTTTACAAAATGCTGTTGAATAACAAACTTGTTCAATAAAAGAGAAACGAGTTATCGAACAGACCTAATAAAAGAATCCATTATTTGCTCATTAGTTAGCATTAGTAGCATATTTTGGCGTATTTTTTGTGACGAATTCAATTTGCAACAGCTTATTTTGACGTTTCAAATTCGATCAATTGAACAAAAATCAACTGACTGTCATTCAAATCTTGCTAAAGGTATATCTAAATGCCGTGAGATTTGTACTGGATTTATTAAATCCAATTGAGGATTTATGGCTAGTCTAAATAAGCTATAATTCAGTACGTAGCCTTTTTGTGTGGACTGATATCTCAAACCTAATTTTCACGACACTTCTAATGTCACGTTTTATAAAAAATGTTTGGATTAAAAATGCTTGTAATGCTTGGTTTGCGTATACGTTCAATGAACACTCATCTGAAATCCATTGGATTTCTTTTGACGTTTATGCAATGGAATTGACAGTTGAAATCGAGTGGATTTCGTAAATGTAAACTTATTATAAAAAGATTATATATTTAATGTCGTCGACATCTTACATGGTCCCGGTCCACACTAGAGTGAATTTCATTAAAAAAATTCATGAAATTAGGTGTTCTTAGGTCGAATTCCCCATTACAGCAATTTCATGATTTTACTCTACCATGGTAAAAGTAAAGAGGTAGATTTAAATTAAAAAAATCTATAGAACCCTTGTTTTTCTTGAATTCCTAAAACTTCAAAATTAAGCAACAAGTGGGTTTGTTTACAACACCAATTTTGAGCATTTTATAAAAATCGCGAAAAATGAATGAAGGACCAATGTTTCTCCGCATAATCAAGTTGTGGATATGATAAAATGTTTGTTTCAATGATAACCTGACGAATTATTTCCATACAAATGTTCCAAAAATAATTTTAAAAATCATTGAATTCGATTGTTTTTAAAATTGTTTGGCATTTTATTCAAACACCACACACACATACACAGTTTGTGTATATTGTTTTGAAGTTTTAGGAATACTCGAATGAAAAAATTTAAACTGACATAAAGCTTTGGCTATCCTTTCTTATTAAACCATGTACTCTACTATGGAACTCGATCTAGAGACTCATAATTTCATGTCAAAATTTCAGTGAAATTACCTAGTGTGGCCCGGGACATGACTCGTTTTTTTAAAGCTGTTTGGTGTAAATGTGTGATGTGATCTATACATTCTTAGTTTGGAGAATATAGCTAGAATCATGGTTTAATTAGAAAGTTTGGATAAAGCTTTGCGACAGCTTAAGTTATTTCTTTCGATTGTTCCTAAAACGTCAAAACAATAAGTGTGTCTGCGTACTCGATAATTTGAAATAATTATTACAAATTTTTATTGAATGTTGTTTTTTTACACAAATGTTCAGTAAAAGAGAATGAATTGAGAAACTTGGTTTGAAATTTTTATTACTGAGAACTTATAATTTTTACTGAAGGAATTTTGTTCAGTTACATTTTGTAGCTTTAGGCAGTTGTCAAAAGTTTCAAATATTCAAATATCATAATCGTAATTATTAATCAAATTGAAAATTTTTACTGAATGTTGTCTTTTTACTTTTTTATTTTTTCCTTTGAAAGAGTATAAAATGCTTTACTCTCTAAAAAGAAGTTACTGAGTAATATTTACTGAGAAAGTACAAGGACCAACCTAATATACACAATCTGTGTATGTGTGTGTACTGTTTGGAAAATATGCCAAACAATTTTAAAAACAATCAAATTCAATGATTTTTAAAATTGTTTTTAGAATATTTGTGTGGAAGAAATTTTTCAGTTTTGCATTGAAACAAACATGTATTCATATCCACAATTCGATTATGCGGAGAAACTTTGATACTTCATTTTTCTCGTTTTTTTTAAATGCCCAAAAAAAGTATTATAAACTAATGCCAAGTTTACACTTGCGCTCCAAAATCCACTGGATTTCACGAAATCCTGAAATACACCCCGATGTTTACATTTATTTTTTGTTGATTTCAAACATATCACAATGATCAAGGTAGATGCATATGTGCAGATGATCGAACACGAAATTTCAAAACAAGTTGTTGTAAATTGAATTAATCATCAAAAATATACGACAATATAGAACTTTACAACTTTATTTGGAAACTTATCGTAAAATTATCTATATATCGTATTAATTGTGTATAGTACTAACAAATGAAAAAATAAAAAAATGATTTTATTGTTGAGACATCGTTATAATAAATTTTGATAGGTAAAAGTTGTGCTCAGAACCTGCACAATATTAGTACTTGCAGTAGTTTTCCCGTTTAGTGCTAAAAATGCGTTCCCGTACTCCGAAATCTAGCAAGACTTGCACTTATCTTTAAACAAAAATAGCGCCGAATAACACCCTCTTCTCCTGTTTTCTGCCATACAATTTTGGCCTAGTAGAAACTAGCAGCAAGCATGTTCATTGGCATCTAATATGATAGCTGATACGTTAATTTTGACGTTTATGATGGAGTTTTTGCAATTTCCGTCATTTTTTCGTTCCTGTATTTTTTAAGAAATTTGTATTGGGAAGCGATTTTTGACAATTCGCTCTTTTTCTAACATTACTATTAAAAAAGTACGGGAACACAATGAAAAATAGCATTGTAACAAAGTAATTTAATATTTTTTTCACATTGTTTACAAATTTTGACACTAAATTTTTTTGTTACAGCAATTGACCAACTACCTTGTTTATTGTGATACGTGAAAAGTGTTGCAAATTTTGGTACTTTTTAGGCAAAAGCAGGGTTGTATATCATGTGTACTGTGATTTCAATGTTGATTTCGCTGAAATCACGAAATGAGATGATTTCATTTTTGTATGCGAAATCATGAAAAATTTTGCTTGATTCCGCGCGAAATCACGAAACGCCTTCGAAATCACGAAACGACGCCAAATGTAAACTAAGCATAACCCACTTGTTGCTCCTGCATTTACTATTTTTGACTTTTTAGAAATTCAGGAAAACCCAGGGTTCTATAAATTGTTTTCATTTAGATCTACCTTTTTACTTATACCATGACCAAATATCTTTATTTTATAATTTTGTTTCTACATTTTCCTCCGTGAAGAAAAACAACTTAAATGCCATCACACAACCTTTGTTGTGATTCCTTTCTATGAATCTCCCACATTTTTTGTTTCCCTCATAATCATACATATGTACAAATGTATGAAATATGTGATATGTAATCATAAAATAAGAAGGAGAGCGGGGTGATTTAAGAGTCATATATCGTGCATATACGCCACATTTACTGGGCGTTTGTCTATAAGTAATAACTGCAGTGATTACCCTAGTTGTGACAGACAATTATGTTAGTACATACATATGTACACGACGAGCAAAAAAAAAAAAAACACTCACAATTCTTGTAAATGTCATGCAGGGGTTGTACACTTACCCATATAGAATGTGTCCCTTTCATAAGGGTTGTTAAAAATGTGACACTTATTTGTTTGTGTCACTTTATCTAATATGTTTTTATGGGGAATATAAGGGTATACATATGAATATGAAGAAAATTTAATTGAACACAATAATGCGGTACATTTCCCTGGTTTTAATCAGACATTTACATTTAATACATTTGTATTTCTTCTTTCTCTCTTAAATGAACACTCAAATCAATCCACTGACACCCACATTGGAATTTGTCAATGCACAAAAACAGAGAATTGTAGAGAATTTCCTCTCATCACAGTGACATCAGAGAGAGTGGCACACAGCCAGCCGGTTATATTGGATATAGAAATGTCATTAATTATAATGGAATTCAATGCGAAACAACAAATGATTCATTTTGTCCATTAAAAAATAGTTATATTTATTCTATAGTTGGCACATTTTGTTTCTCTCTCTCTCCTTACCCTGCGTTTACAAATGACAGGACAGTTGACTTCATGTATTGGTTGTCAAAATCCCAAAACTTGCCTTTATGACGTAGGCGTCCAGACAACTGCAAAAACAGTTGTAAAATTATGAATGAAAATCATCGAATTCCTTTTGTTTTCCGTTCACAAATTTTGTTTTTGTTCATGTTCTTTTGTTTTCAACACATTTCAATTATTATCTCACACATTTTTACAAAAAATGTCAAAATTTTGTTAACCCGGCTGTCTGTGAAAGAATGATGGACAGCTGGGAGACAAACGACAAATGTATGTATGTGTTAGTAAATCAGAGTTGTATTTGAAGACAAACTGTCTAGTGTAAACGCCTAGTTATATTTATTGCGATTCTTATGCTAGCATATTTATTATCATTGACATCCATTTGGATTCATATAATAATAAAATTACAAAGAGTGTGAATAGTAGTAATCTGCCCTTCAGTTTGTCAGTGCCTCTCATATTACTCAACGGAGTGTAGAGAACATCAGTGCGCCTAAAAGTATAAGTGAGAGGTTCACTTTGTTTTTTTAGTGGATAAACAACAAAAAGACCCCCACAATGTCAACAACAATAAAAGAAAAACATCAACCGGTTGTATGTGTGAAAACATAATGAAAAAGTCAACGCTTTGTGATGAAAATTCATTGCAACCACAATAGCAACAACAATAACGTTGTGTAGGTACATACACAGTGACCATCAACATAATGCAAAATAACAAAATTGAAACTAAAATCTTCGGATATTCCTTGAGGAAACTTTCATATGGTACTCACAACAGTAATTTCATAAAATCACTTTAGTATGGAACTCGACCTAAGGACGTCTAATTGCATGAAATTATTTCATTGAAATTGCTTAAGTGTAGGCCAGGACTATGTCTCACGGCCTTAAAATGTTTCACATTACTTATAGCGCGTTCACATTAGAGTTTTTTGACTCCTTTATGAGGATTTTTTACGTATGTATGTATATGCAATGAAATTAACAATCTTTCATATAAATCCATAAGATTTACTAAATCCAGTAAAATGTAAACATAATAATGTAAACACAATACATAATTGTACTTTTATAGCAATACTCCGTTTAGACTATGTCTTGTGCCAGACTATGAAAATTTTCATGAAAATGTTTTCAGCTTATGGGTAAGAAGGGAGTCTGACAGTGTCTGACACAAGAGTATGCTTGGTTTAGCATACTTTCATATTCATATTTGTAAGGGCGAAACCTATAACTTTACGTGTTGCGTGTGCGTATAAAAAAACAAAATACATGTATTTCAAATTAAAATGCATGTATTTTGTTTTTTATAAGCACACGCAACACGCAAAGTTATAGGTTTTGCCCTAAAGTAAATCGAGCAAAGGTAACATAGGTCCGTGTTTAGACACACACATTTCTCGGGAAAGTAAATTCAGTTTTTAGGCAATAGGGGGTAGGAAAGAGTATTGAGGAGCTCTTTCCTCTCCGCTCTCTCCCAAAAAACTCAATTTACTTTCCCGAGAAATTTGTGTGTCTAAACACAGAATAGCTCGAATGGTAAATAGATCTTGATTGGACTTTAACGTCATATAATAGTAGGCTTACACATAACTGAATTTGGCAATACCACTGGATTTCGAATGTCAAGTTCGTTTACACATAACTGGACTTAGTAAATCTAGTGGATTTAAAATATCAAATCCATTGCGTAGATGTCAAATAAATTATCATAAAGAAGGTTAACCCGGCAAATGGTCTAATTTATACCAGCCATAGCATTTTATTTCAGAATAACGCATATAAATAAATAAAAAACAATTTCAAATTTAACTTTGATTAATAATAAAGTAATTGCAAATACAAACTTTGTTCAATAGTTCAAACTGATTGTCCAATGGTCGTGGTCTGCCTAAAGCGAATCAACCAAGCATTTGTTCTCCTTCTTTCGTTTTCAATACTTGCGTTTTATTCATTCTTATCAGAGAAAATGTAACAACAGCAACAACAAATTTATGTATTTATTTATAAACGTCAATAAACTAATACACAAAATATGTACACAGAAATAACCAAACCGCACAAGATGGTGCCTACAAAAAAGAAACACATACCTACTTTGAATTGAATACCAACATACATACTTTAAAACATATGAAATTAATAACATCCTCATAATAAAGATAAAAAGTGGACATAAAATAAATTAAAAGATATGTTCAAAAGAATTCAGCGACAAATTTTTAACGTCTTAAAGCATATCTGATAAATTTCAAGTTTTTATTTTGAAAAATGTCAACGACCAAAGCGCAAATTTGTGTTTAAAATGCATAAGTAGTATGCCCTACATTCAAGATTCTTTTATTGGAAAAGAAAACTTTTAAAAAAAACTTGTAATTTAGACAGAATAGGTCTGTTTGATAACCCAAAAGTTTGTACAAATTTGTACAAACTTTTACAATATGCTATTCGATAAGAAACTTGTTCAATAATAGAGAAATGAGAAGCAGTTGCAAGAAGTTGCAAATACTTTTTACTTGCGAAGTTATCGAACCAACCTAATGTTTCTTTATGGAAGCCTGAATACCATGGTACAAATACACAGGTAGCCGCATCGGCAATTGTAGGCAACATAATATGTCAAAATTTGACATCAATTCAATGCAATTGACACATTATGTTACCATCAGCTGGCATGATAATGCTACCTGTATTATTGTACCATGCTGAATACAATAGCCTAAAACTTGGTTTAGACTATACACTTATACGATGATTAAGTACATTATCTCGATTTATTCGACATATACTGTATGGAAATCATCTGGATTTGCGCAAATGTATCCGCAACTCATCTTCCGCATTTGGACTAAAAACAATCGTACCTTATAGTAAGTTTACATTTGCGTATTGGTCAAATGAAATCTCATCTGAAATCCATTGGATTTCATTTGACGTTTAAGCAATCGAATTGACAGTTGAAATCGATTTGATTTCGTAAATGTAAACCTAGCATCAGATTGCTAATAACCTAGGCAAATTTATATAAGGTATATGCATGAATTACAATAACTAACAAATTTACAAAAACAACATTGTTGTTATTGAACATTAATTGTCAAAGAAAATATTGAAGATCTATTTAACAGGTCACGTAAGTAGCACAACAACAACTCATTTTTGGCGGAAAATTCTTCAATATGTCAAAATGTTTGTTTACGATTTCATACAATTTATTCACAATAACAAAAAATTTGACAGATTGAAACCAATCAGCTGGACATTTTACACCACCTTATTATTTCATCATGGGTGGTTCCAATTGTTTTTTTTTTTTTTCAGGAAAACATAAATACACTTTGATAATCCTCTAAAATAGAACAAATTTGAATGAAAATGTAAATATAACGCATTCAGAACTCTCGTAGGTAATTTTTATTACACGTTCCGGATGAAAAGCAGTATTTTATGGTATCAAATTTCGAAGTTTCAATTTTCATGAGTAGACCCTATTACATTTTGAAAACTAAATTCACAAAAAAGTAAGAATGCAGCTGAATACACTTTTACCGTATATAAATATGTCCCAATTTACATTAGGCGAGTTTACTTGCGGCAATTGTCAGTTTGATGGAGAGAGAGGTGAGGCATATTGTAACCCTTTGCCTCTCAGCCCCCTCTCTCACCTACAAACTGACAATTGCCGCAAGTAAACTCGCCTAATGTAATTTGGGACTATGCCTTGCTAATAACTACATTCATGGTACAATAATACAGGTACTACACCGAAAAAAGATGATTACCACACTACTTGTGTGGTTGTGAATAAAATCACATTGGTATGGTAAATGGAACAATTATGCGGAAAATACATACAACGTTTCAGTAAAGTTGGGCGTCAATTCCGATAAAAGAATAAAAGAGCAAGGGCAATATAGAACGAATTTGTCTTTATTCTGTTATCCGAAATGACGCCCAACTTGACTGAAACGTTGAATGTGTTTTTGGTTTATTGTTATTGATGTAACACCTTATCCCACCATAGAGTTGTTAAAATCTAGTTCGTTTGAACGACCTAGTTCACTATATAGTTCAGTGGACACCGGTCATTTGTATGAACGAACTGCGAATGAGTTATATTATCTCTTTGTTTTCAAGAAATAACTAAATTGCAAACGAACTATGATACTAAACTAGTTCACTAAATTTAACAACTCTATTGTTATTATGTCTATAGCTTCGTTGCCGTACTTTTTAATTGTAAACCTCGTAAAAGAGAGAACTATAAAAAATATTTTCTCACACAAAAGTTTTTTGAAATAGTTCGGGAACGGAAAAATGGAAAATACGTCAAAAAAACTGGAACAAATGTCAAAGTCGGCGTATCAGCCAATCAGACGCCGACAAACATGTTTCTATTTTTTTACTCGCTCAAATTTGTCGAGTAAAAAGTTTTTAAAAAGAGCGCCATTCAGTGCCATTTTTGTTCAAAGAGAAGTGAACATTTTACAACTTTTTTGTGTACGGAAACGGTTTTTCCGGTAAAATGTGTAAAAGACGTAAAAATTGTAAAAACTTTTTCGTTCTGGAACAAACTCTTATGTTACACGCTAAAACTTTCATACGAAACTTTCCCATTATTTTGGCGTTCATAGATCGAGTTCCATACAAAAGTAATTTTATGAAATTACTGTAATGGGGAACTCGACCTAAGAACGCCAAAATAATGGGAAAGTTTCGTATGAAAGTTTCAGCGTGTAACATAAGAGATAAGAAAATGTTTATGTCATTAAATTATTAGATTTACAGGTCCCTAATCATTAATTAAATTCAGGCATAAAGTGCACGGGCAACACATCAAATCAACAAACTCATGAAAGTTTTTTTTTTTATTTTAACAATAAAATCATTAGACGAAGGTCACACTAGCGCTGTTTCAACATGGCGACTTCGAGTTTATTGGCGAGGGGTATGAGTGAAACCGCTGTACATAGTTTTCTGCGTAGTGCGATGTTACCTCGTTCTATTATTCGTTTTAGGAAACTCCTAGTGTGACCTAGGACTAAGCTTAATTCATCTTGTATATTCAAAGGTATACAGCGTTATGTTCCAATAACCTAAGCAAACACTTTATACCCCGTTTGCACTTAACTGGATTTAATAAACCCAGTGGGTTTACATTATCTCGATTTATTCAAACTTCAATTCCATAGCGCAAACGTCAAATAAATCCCCATAAAGAAGGTTAAGTCGGCAAAAAGCTCTAAAGGCCTGCGTACATAAGCTGCTCTGCTTGATTGCCTTGCTTTCCTGCTTCATTTTTGACATAATAAAAATAAAAGAATAAAGAAGGCCGAGCAAATTCCAAACTGGGTTGCCCTTTTCTTTTTTATTCTTTTATCAGAAGCAAGCAAGGTAAGCAGGCGAGGCAGCTTATGCACGCAGGCCTTAATGCAAACGCCGCTTTATGCTTTTTACCAACAATGTCGACGACAGATAATGTCAATCGAATGATTCAATTAACCTTGATATACAGTCAGAGTCAAAAGAAAGTTTACACCTCACAAAAAGTTGTTAATAGCATAATTACACCGGTATAATGATATAATAAATATAAAACACAAATACAATTTTTTAAGTGTTTAGTGTTGAATTAAAATCCAGAAAATATTAGGCCTTGTATAAACTTAATTATGAAATAAATGAAGATAGATAAAACAACCCCCAATTTTAAGAGTCAAAAGAAAGTTTACACTCTTGCCAAAAGTAAGACATTTTTTAAATTCTTTAGCTTGGCATGCCTTTATTTTGGCTTTTTAGCTTGTTTTTATTCTATTCGAGTGTCTAAATAATAAATCCACCAGTATTTTGGTGAAATCCGGTGATAATACCACATTGGACCCGAAGTACAGCTTTCGGGCAATTTTGGCACAAAATGGGGCTTTATTTAACATTCTTTTGGATTTTTTTGGTAAGTACTCAATGGATTTGAGTTCTAGAGACCACAATGAGTGATCCTAGAGGCATGGGGGTAAAACATAGCAATACGTTATCCATAAATATGGGCGAAGCCTTCATATCCCTGCCCACATGTCAGACCCCCTTTGATATAATCCCCATTTCAGTTCACTAGGATCTGTGATCTCGTGTCAATATGAGTATATGATATTTTTCTTGTACCCTTGAACCCATACAAACTGTTTCTTTGAAGCCCGCTTCTATCAGACACCCGATGAACACTTATAGGACACTCCATCAAGTTTGATTTTGTATACAACATTTTCACCGTTAAAAGCTTCGTTCAAATTTTTCGAAAGTTATGGCATATTTTGCGACGAAATATGTGAAAATGGTTATGATAGTTATATAAAAAAATTTTCCCCAACTATATTTGGTGAAAAAATCCCAAATCTGTGGAAAAATATGAACGAAGCTTTTAACGGTGGAAATGTTGTATACAAAATCAATCTTGATGGAATGTCCTATACATGTTCATCGTGTCCCTGACAGAAGCGGGCTTCAAAGAAATAGTTTGTATGGGTTCAAAGATACAAGAAAAATATCATATACTCATATTGACACGAGGTCACAGATCCTAGTGAACTGAAATGGGGCTTATATCAAAGGGGGATCCGACATGTGGGCAGGGATATGAAGGCTTCGTCCATATTTATGGATAACATATTGCTATGTTTTACTCCCATGCATCTAGAATCACTCATTGTAGTCTCTAGACCTCAAATCCATTGAGTACTTACCGAAAAAATCCAAAAGAATGTTAAATAAAGCCCCATTTTATGCCAAAATTGCCCGAAAGCTGTAATTCGGGTCCAATGGGGTATTGTCACCGGATTTCACCAAAATACTGGTGGATTTATTATTTAGACACTCGAATAGAATAAAAACAAGCTAAAAAGCCAAAATAAAGACATGTCAAGCTAAAGAATTTAAAAAATGTCTTACTTTTGGCAAGAGTGTAAACTTTCTTTTGACTCTTAAAATTGGGGGTTGTTTTATCTATCTTCATTTATTTCATAATTAAGTTTATACAAGGCCTAATATTTTCTGGATTTTAATTCAACACTAAACACTTAAAAAAATTGTATTTGTGTTTTATATTTATTATATCATTATACCGGTGTAATTATGCTATTAACAACTTTTTGTGAGGTGTAAACTTTCTTTTGACTCTGACTGTAATTTTTGTTTTCATTGATCTGGCAACATGTCAAATGCTTTTTTTTTTAAAAGGTCTTCAGGTATGGGCATGCAAAGCATAAAATTCTCCCTCTCTAACACTATCTGCTTACTCTCTATAAATATATAAATAGTAAACAAATATATTTTTGCAAATTTCTCATGAAAAAAATAAGAATTGAAAGAAAAAATGTGTACCATATAACAATTGGAGAAAACAGTTTTATGATAACCTGTAATAAGTTGCATGTAAGTGTTTAGCTACGGTTGTTCTATTGTTTGTATGTATGTAATTTGACAGCAATATGAAGTATTGGGCCCAATTAAAATCTATTTCACAATGTAATTCTTTATTGCAGCTATTTTATATTACTTTTGTTGTTGTTATTGTTTGCATATTTTGTTGGTGTTGTTTCTGATTGTCAACAAACAACTACGTTGTATAGTTGTTGATGTTTGACTTTCTAGATACTACCTTGTATTTAATAATATAAACATCGCACAAACGACGCCATTATACGAATAAATACGACCGACCAGTTTTTGAGCGACGACAACAATGAAAAATAGTAAATGTTCTCAAAATGTTATTAAACAATTGAATGGAGAATCTTCAATACACAATCAGTAAGAATTGGTGCTTGTTGTTGCGGTGTTGTGTAAAAACATACACAAAAAACGATGACACAAAGTGAGAATATAATAATAGAAGAAATGAAAACAATAAAGAAAATGCGACGACGACATACTACATTTCGTTGTCGTTGGAGACGATGACAACAACAATGACTGTGCGAATAACGACGACCTGACTGGTCTGGTGGTCTTCTGGTCATGACGATACCTCTTCTCATCGGTTTTTGCTTTGCTTTGTTTTCTAACAAAAAAAAAACCATGTGAAAATGCTAACCAATTCACAAATGCCGAGAGAAAAAGAGTGTGGTGGAGCTTTTTTTACAATAATTTAAAATTTACATGCAATTCGTTGACGCTGATGTCTGTTTTATTTAAGTAATATTATAGAATGTTTACATATAAACGGACTTAATGAATGCACTGGATTTCAAATGTCAATTCCATTGTTTATACTTCACATAAATCCTAATAAAGCAGATTAATCCGGCAAAACGCTATAATGTGAGTGACGTTTTAAGTCGCACTTACACCAAAAAACGACGTTTGCATTGGTGCTTTTTGTCGGGTTAGGCCTTGTTTATAGCTCTGTTTCTTTACGTTCAAAAATCTTCAAGTTTTATATGTTTTTACTCGAAAAGCGTTCCTTTACTTCAGACACAATACAATTCATATGGGAGCAGTTTTAAACTTTTACTACTTTTGCCGGTTTTACCATTTTCAGAAGTAAAGGAACAGACCATATATTATAGCATTTTGCAGAGTTAACCTTCTTAATGAAGATTTTGAAGTATACGCAAAGGAATTGACATTTGAAACCCAGTGGATTTGTTAAATCCGGTTATGTATAAACGTACTATTAACATTTTTTATGAGGATTTATTTGATGTTTACGCTATGGAATTGAAATTAGAAACCCAGTGGGTTTATTAAATGCAGTTGGGCGCAAACGGGGTAAAAGGGGATTTAATTAACGCGTTATTTATATTGCCAGTTTCATTGAATACCTTTCAAATAAATGACATACAAATTTTTTAAAACACTTATAAATAATAATATATAGTTTACATTAAGCATTTTATCGGATTAATGGTGCTTATATACCTAACGAGATTTAATAAACCCAGATGATTTCAAATAAATCATCATAGAGAAAGTTAACCCGACAAATAGCTCTAATGTAAACGGCATATAACGCTCCTTATTGACGTACATATGTATGTGCAATAGAGTTGGCAGAAAATACTTGAACAATGATTTAATTGGCACATATACATAACTTTAACATCTTTTGAAACAAGATAAGCAAACTACTAATAATTTGCCTTTAAGATAAATTGAAAATTTTGAATATTTTCCTGAAGCAAAACAACAAATGTTATAATTTAATTATATGCTTAAAAACTTAACTTC
Source organism: Musca autumnalis (assembly GCF_047663935.1). Classification (NCBI taxonomy): domain Eukaryota; kingdom Metazoa; phylum Arthropoda; class Insecta; order Diptera; family Muscidae; genus Musca; species Musca autumnalis. The sequence continues at coordinate 37,168,634 of NW_027411866.1, read as the reverse complement.
AAAAAAAAAAAACCATAAACAAAAATGACAAATTTGTAAGATATAAACACCGATTAGATTAGAAGCATTTAGTAGCTATAGCCGTTTTTTCGTTTTCACGCACGTGTTTTTGTATTTGTTCTAATTTCAGCTTATGTAAATCGTAAAGAAAAAAGAACACAAAATGTAGATGAAAAATTTCTGGTTATATTACTATACAACAACAAAAAAATAAAAAATTCTAGAGACAAGTGGAAGCTCAACACAGTCACACAACTGTGAAGAGAATGATACAGGTTTTGGCCTTTTGGCCCCCCACAAAACAAGAGAGAGATGAGACAAATAGAAATACAGGTGGAGCAAGAGAGTTTAACACAGAAACTGTGTATGTTTTGCCCTGTCATATGGTGATGTAAACAAGTTTTTGTTATGATTTTTTTTCGAATGAAATACTATTGAGAGAGTCTGCTAAAGATAGAGAACGAAAAGAAAAAGGTTAAGTTTGCGTAAACAAATGTGTGCTGAGATGCCAGCCAGCGAGTATTTAGCGGTACTTTTCGTAGTTTGTCATTCTTTCATTTGCATTATATATAGACAAGTAGAAAAGGGTTGCCAGATACATGTGCAATTGTAGTCATAGGTAGTTAATGTTTTCGCATTTATTGACGTATATTAAATGAAATTGACAATTTAAATTTTATATCTTATGCTAAGTTTACATTTACGAAATCCACTCGATTTCAACTGTCAATTCCATAGCTCAAACGTCAAATGAAATCTCATCTGGATTTCATTTGACGTTTAACCTATGGATTTGACAGTTGAAATCGAGTGGATTTCGTAAATGTAAACCAAGCATTATTTACATTCGAGATTTTATAGTGACTTCATCGACTTTTTGTGCGAAAATGAAATCGGTTCATATCTTGATTGTAGCGAAACCATTCGCGAAATTGCATTGCATAAAACGCTGTTTTTATCGAAAAAAAAATTGTACCAAAGTTTGCAACAGTTTTTGCATTTTGTTTGTTCACATTTGGATTAACTAGCATAAAATTTCCAGTTTTCTAAATTTTTATAGTCAAATTCAATTTACAACTTATAGCTTGTTTAGACTATACACTTATACGATAATTAAGTGAATGATCTCGATTTATTTGACATATTTGCATGGTACAATAGTGTAAAAGGTAGGCCACAGCTAACAGCTGATTACACTTTTTTCTTGTTATGGCCTATTCTGTCAAAAGCAGGGTTGATATTGTTTACTGTTGTTGATATTACGCAATTATTAAGGTAGATGCATCGGTGAATTGTTCCAACAAAAACTGTTTTAACACTATATCTTAAAACTGAAAACAAGGACAAGAAATTTTATTCGCGTGGCTAAATAAAATTGTTGATTTTTTAATATGCAGTAATACTTGCGAATGAACGATTTGTCAAGTATTGACATTTATTGAAATTTGTTCTAAAAGTACTGGGAACGAAAAAATTACAAATATTGTAAAATTTCTAGCTGAAATGTCGCCGTATCTGCAAATCCGATGCCAGCAATCACGATGTTAGATCAACCAAACTTTTCAAGTAGAAGATGAGAGAATGGCATTTTTGTTTTCGCTGTCTTAAGTTTTGGGTACAACTTTTGCTATTTTTGGAACACTTATCGAGCAATAATATTCTGGAACATAACTAGTGATTTTCATTTTTTACTCTATTTGGTACTTTTAAAATAAACAGTAAGGTTCTAAATTTTATGTTTTTGTAAAAACGAGTAACTATACATATACCTTTATTATTGCTCCATGTCATTTGTCGTTATAAGCCATGGCTACAAGGATGTATTTTTCAGCGATTTTCATACCTGGTCTACCTCTACTTTATTATACCACGATATATTGTATGGAAATGACAACATTAATACTCTGGATTTGCTAAATCAAGCCTAGTCTAAACGTACTGTTATTCATGTTCGATCAGCTGTGTTGTATAATGTCAAAATAAAGACGAAAATATATCCAACGTTTCAGTTGGGTGTCATTTCTGATAGAAGAAACGTAATAGACCTGTTATAATTATAAAATCAACGAATCTACCAAAAAGAAGCCCAAATTTATCGTGTAAAAAGTTTCCAAAAGGAACGATATTCTGTGCCTTTTTAAAGAGAAGTGAACATTTCGTATTTTTTTGGAATATGGGAACGCTTTTTTGGGAAATGTGCAAAAGTGGTGAAAATTTTAGAATGGCTTTTTCATTCCGATATTTTGCTCTATAAAATTGTATTAAAAATAAGTGACGATCTCTCAACTAGAAGTCTCAATCAGTCTAATTATGCGAACTCAGCCGGAGGTATTCAATACCTGCGAAAACAATTTTATCAGGGAAATCTTCTTGGCCCAATCACGAATAACATTCGAAAAATAGTGGAAATTTAATTTGGCAACACTGAAGATTCTTTTTCTTAAGGTGTGAACAGAATGAAATACGCCGCTTTTTTCACGTGCAGTTTCATGTAAAAGATTAAAGGCCAAGTATGTACTACCTAATTCAAATGCTGCTTCGTTCATTTGAATTAGGTACTACTTGGCCTTCAGGCTTTTACATGAAATTGAGTGTGATAAAGCGGTGTATTTCATTGTGTTTCTACCTTTACTTTGTGTGCCCATAAGCTGAAAACACCTCCAACGTTTGAGTAAAGTTTTTGTAGAAGAATAAAAAAAAATGAAATTTGGCAGCACTTTGTCTTTTATTCTTTTACTAGAAATGATACAAAACTTTACCCAAACGTTAGATGTGTTTTCAGCTTGATTGCTGAGAAAATTGTATGGCTCAAAAAAAACAAAATACATGTATTTAAATAAAAAAATCTGTAATATAAACAGGCTCTATGACCTAGTGCCAACAGTTTTGCAAAGGAGATTTTTTGGAGGAATCCCATATTTGAATAAAGCGTTTATAATACCTAATTTTCTCCCTCGGAATTTTTTGCGTGCGAATTTTTTGTTCATGATAGGAGGAAATGGAAAAGGAAAAATTCCGCACGGAATAGCTACATATTCATGATTGCGTTGAATTATTTGGGCGAATTTATAATTTTCTACCTTCCTTTATTGATACCTATGAAAGCTTTTTCACTCCATCAAACAAAAAATTTCAAAATTTGACAATAAAAAAGGCCTGGTACTTTCCAGCCAACCAGCCATTAAAAAATAATTTACAAGGCCATTCGTACAATGAACAAACCAACCAACACACATACAGTGTTGTGCAAATATATACAAACAGTGGAAGAGAGAGAGAAATGTCTGGCAATTATTAAACAGAATGGCAACTCTAATATTGTATCTCGCACTTTTATTCCTTCTTGTTTGTTATGTTTGTGTGGGTATGTTTGTTTGTTTATCTATCGCACTTGGGGGCAGGATTATTATTAAAAATAAATGAACCGTAATAGTGTGCTCTCACAAAGTTTTTTTCTACTCTCTCTCTAAGTGGGCAACTCTGCAATATATACATGTTTCTCTCCTTAAAGAGTTACGGCGACGTTTCATGGTAAGGGGAATAAAAATTAATAATTCATACTAAAAAGACCGATTCAATTTCTTTTAATGGTAATTTTGCCAACTATTTTGTTGATATAGAATAATTTATTGCCTAAAAAATTTTGCAAGGCAAGACAAATTATTTACCCATAACTCTCTCCGTTTGTGGAAACTTCTATCTGAAATATGGCTAACCGCTATGACTAAGCTTATTCTAAAACCCAGGTTTCAAGACCATATATAGGTTTTTATTAATCTTATTTATATATTTTTGAAAAATACTATATTTTATATAAAAACAGCAACAACCATATTTACATACATACTTCTTATTTAAATCCATTTTTTGTTTTTTTTTTCTTCTGTATTTAATTCTGCATTTAAATTGTATTTTATTAAACACACACTACCATCATCAACAAAATAAAGTAAAAAAAAAAACGTTCAACGTTCTTATTTGGTGGATTTTGTTTTGTTGTATTCGTAGCTTTCGCTCCGCTCGCTGGGGTTTTTTGTTAAACAAATTATCATTCACTTTTTTCCCCTTAGCTTCTTGTTATGTATATTTTTATAAGCAGTGATTCAAAACCACATGTTTTTTTGCCTTGTATTCCACATTAAAAATTTCAATTTGTTGAGTATTTCAATGACCGATCAATAACTTTCAATCAAATTTTTTCATTTGATTTTTGTCAGAAAACACGTTTTTGTCAAGACACACATATTTTTATTACTTTTTCTGGAACATCACACACATAAAACTTGTTCTTATTGTTTTTCCTCGTTTTTTTCCAGTTTTATAAAAATTTCACAAATTTTCTGCATTAAACATTTAAAGAAATATAACAATCCCATAAAAATACACTCAAAAATAAAATAATAACAATTTTATAAACTTTTCAAAAACTTTTTTTTTTTGTTTAAAATAAATTTTCTTCTTAAGCCAAGTGGGAGAGAGTACGGTGAAAACGTTGTTTTTGCAACAACGACGCCTTTTGTAATGATTATTGTGCTGTTGTGTTGTCGTCGTCGTGGTTTGTTTGGAAAAAACAAACACACACAATTTTCAATTCACATTCTGTTTTCGACGCCAACGACATCGTTATACGGCGGCATTTAGCGGCGATTGGATGTTTGCCTCGATGATTTAGTAGTAGTGTCTGGTGCTGCTGGTCCGTTGTTGTGGGTCTCTGTGTACACATGACGGTATTATGGGTATGATGAGTTATATTGAGATATTGTTTTTGTTGGGGATTGGTTGTCAGGCTGTTGTTGTTGTTATTGGGATTTTTTTTCGTTTGTATTGCTGCTACTACTCTTTTTAGCTTCTATATTATTGTTATGGTTGACCCACAAACAACCAGCATAACGAAACCCATGGATAGCCGTTAGCCACCAGCAAAAATTCTCTCACTCTCACCCTGCAACCTTACCCCAAAAATAAACATTACTAAAATCTCTTCATATCAACAAATTTCACTCTCCCACCAATAATACACTTAGCTCTCTTATTGTCTAGTTGTGACCGCTCTCCACTTCAAGTCTCTATTCATTCAATGCATTTATTTAGTTTGAGTGGGATTTGTTTACCCCAGAGAGCGTAGAAATAATGTTGTTCGGAATGTTGTCACCACTCATCGGAGAGAGAGAGAGAGAGAACAAAAACAAATCATCATAAACAAAAAATCCACGTTGTTTAGTGCAAAAAAATAGAAAGAAAACAAAACAAAAAGATAACATCTCTCTGAAATTGTCTACCCCACATTTCATCAGTAAAAGAATGCGGGCTCAGGGTTGCCAGTGTCCTAAAAAAACAATGTGAGTTCTGTTTCCGAAACGAACGGGAATTAAATTTTGCAAAATAGGTACTATAGTTTTTATTTTTATCGTTGTGCACTGGCGAATAACTTCATGTAAGTTCATGGTAGAACAAAGAAGGTAGAGTAAATACTACAACAAATACAACTCAACAACAACCACATAGAAATTTGTTTTTGTTTATAATGTTAGTGTCACCGGTACATGTAAATAAAACAAGGAAATTTCTATAAATTATTAGAATTTATATAACTAATATTTTTTCACATTTGATAGAATATTTTGAAACACATGAATGAAAATTCGTTACATTTTCAATTTGAAAGTATCCATATCATTCTACTAAATGGATAATTTCTCAAATTGATATGGAGAAGTCTTTACGGGAAATGGTTTTTTTTCTAAATGATATAGTTTTCTTTAAAAAATATATGTCCCTAATATACATCGAAAATAGAAACAAAAATATAAAATGTCGCATGGAATTTGATACTAACATTACAGCCCAGTTTAATCAGCTGGGTATTGCTGTTACCTTATATTGTCCTACCATGATTTAAATTAATCATAAAGCCACTTCTAATGTCAATCTACCCGAACAGCTGCGAACCTTTTGTATTGCAGACGTCCGATTATTGGCGGAATAACATTAAAAATCTGTTTCTAAGAGGTAATTAGTAGAAACCGCATCATAACTATGGCAGGCATCATAACTATTATAAAAAAACAATCCAAACACATGATGGCAGCACTACCACCGAACAAAGTATAGTTGGTCTAATCTACAGTCGGTTGCCGAATAAGTATGGATTCGAGTATTTACAAATAAGGAACGGAACTATTTGATGACTAACAAAGGCTATGTTTGTTAAAAGGATAAGATTTGCACAATGGAATGTCAGAACGCTCTATCAATCTGGGAAATTTGCTGAATTATCGAAAACATGTGATCGACTGAATATCAGTGTATGTGGTCTCAGCGAAGTCAGATGGAATGGATGTGGAGAGATGCGCATTAGAAACGGCGATATACTATTGTAATCCGGAATGCCGAACCAAGATGATAACCACATAATAGGCGTATGTATATTTTTGACAAGGTCATGTTACTGCCAACATAAGAACCAAGTTAATAAAATTACTGAAATCCAGTGCTACGGTCCCACAGAAGAGACTGATCTATCAGAAAAAGATTCATCTGAGCAGCCTACTTGCCAATATACCAAAGAAAAAATATTGTACTATTGCTTGGAGATTTTAATGATCATGTGGCATCTGACAATGATGGGTACGAGAGTATTTTAGAAACACACGCTTTGGGAAACCGAAACATCAACGGCGAACTGCTTTTAGAACTGGGAAAGCAAGTAAAAAAGGAAAAAAAGTCTTACAATGGAAGAATGAGAAATGAGGCTCAAACAACAGCTAACAAGGGGAACTCAAACCAACTCTACAAAATTATAAGGAAATTGAGTGTCAAGGGTAAACTCATAACTAACATGCCTCATGGTAGAACAAATATAAGGTAAAGTTAATACTACAACAAATACAACTCGAACATCAACCACAAAGGAATTTGTTTTTGTTTTTAACGTTACTGCCAGTTGTATTTGTAAACAAAACAAGGAAATGTCTATAAATTATTGGTATTTAAAAAACTAATAATTTTTCACACTTGGTTGAATATTTTGGAAAACATGAATGAAAATTCGTTACATTTTCAATTTTTATGTTTCCACATCATTCCACAAAATCCATAAATTCTCGTAGAAAGTAGAATTCTTGCAGAAAAGTTTGGGGTCGCTGGAAATTCATAAAAAAAGGAGAAGCTGTTTCAATGTTTTGTTTTAGAAATCAAAGAAGCACATGTTTATTAGGGCCTTATTTTTTTAAATTTTAACAAAATACCTCACATATTAACAAACGTTGTATCGCGTCTACAAGCGGGGATTTACTGCGCGGCTTATCGTTCGAACTTGGAGGAGGTTACATATCGTTGATATGAAGAAGTCTTTCTGGGAAATAGTTTTTCCGAATGATATATTTTTTTTTTTTTTCTCAAAAAATATATGTCCCTAATGTACATCGAACTAGAAATAAATGTATAAAATGTCATATGAAATTTGACACTAACGTTACAACCCAGTTTAGTCAGCTGTGTATTGCTGCTACCTTTTCTTATTCTACCATGAACATGCCTATAGAAGATGAAGCAGTGTATCTCGAGACATCAAAAGACGACCAAATAAAAATTTGGAAAAGTTATCTTGAAAAAAACCTTGATTTTGAGTTGGGAAAATTGCTCGCCAATGAACGAAGATGCCATGCTTCTGATATTGCCAAAGTGGATGCGGAATTACAATTGCGTGATGAAGTGACACAACAACAACAAGAAAGTGCTGTCGACGACAAAGTACTGTGGGGCGAAGAAGATATTAGCCAAACGCAATATTTTGTAATCAGCCGAGAGAAGGATGACGTCGAAATTTTCAGAGGTGATCCTAAGGCAAGGGTATCCAAGAAAGGTATCAATGAAGTGCAAACCGTTGGCAGGCGAGTTAAACGTAAAATTCGCTTAGAAAGAATCGATGGTGGTGCTCCCGCTCCCGTGTCTCAATGGTATGCAACGAGTGCAGCACATGAACCAGCCAACATTGTTATGAAATCACTAAAATGGCAGTGTGGCGAAAGCATAAAGAGGTCGCCGTGTAATGCCGTTGTTGAAGAAGCTGGCGGTGCAGATGGTTTCAAGCGCACAGTTATAAGTCGTGTATCATATCATGGTGCTACCGGAACCGGTGCCAGAAGTTGTCTCCAAAACGGGTCCAGTTATGAAGAAAGATTTATTGGAAAACAGTATCCTACAAAAAGAAATGGGATATACAAAATGATTCATCGATGGAAGAAAGATCCACGTCGTCATAGCTGGTTGCTGAAGGTGTTGGGTGTTATCACCTAGACATAAGTTCTTATAATTCTCTATATTTTATGATTAATTTAGAACCTACGTAATGCCTTCAGCAGTTCGAAAATATAATATATAAAAATATTATGTTAATGATAATATCTCTATTTGCAACATATTTACATAGTTGTTAAAAGATTAGAATACTTTGAAGCCAGAAGAATGTTTAGTTTTGTATCTAAAATATTTTGTGTAAATGAAGTCAGATAAATAGCCGATCAAGAAGGTGTTCAATGACGGACCTGCAATAATTGTTAAAAGATTAGGATCTTTTCACGGCGAGGAGTAACCAAGAAAAGAAAACAAGTGTGATACTTGTTCTTTCTTTTCACAAACATGGCAATCTTTGTTCTTCTAAAATTAAAATCTCAATCAGTATTGTCACAAAAATTGGTGACTTTTTAATATGGTTGTTGTTGGCGTCTCATTAAACATGTTCACTTTTTTTATACATATGTGGGTATGTACTTTAGTTGTTACTTTGTTGTGTTTATGTTTATTGTATGCTTTCTTTTGTGTTACTGATTTGTAAACAGTTTTGTGACTCACTTCTCTCTTTCACATTTTCTGCTCTCTTGTAGATGATTGGGGCTTGTATTTTTTTTATAGATTATTGTTGTTGTTTGTATATATATTTTTTTCAAATGTATCTTTAGGTTAGTGAGCTTTTTTGTTGTGTGTTTTGTTTAATTTTTTTAATAGTTAAAGCAAGCACTAACACTGTTGCACACGCGAGTGAGTGCGTATATTATCTAGCAAAAGGTAACAGTGAAAAATAATAAGACTGTTGTTGTTGTTAGAAAAAAAATGAAAACAAACATACAATTGAAGAAAAGGAGAGCAAAATAGTGCGGCACCGCGGCAATTGTAATTGTTTTTTGGGTTTGTTTTGATATGTGGATGTGAGTCGGTCTGTCTGTTTTCTTATAACTATCGGAGTTCTTATGCAATTAACACTTGCTTCCATGGTGCCGCCGTGCCCATGATACAGGAAGAAGGGGGAGCGAGCGGCGGGGCAGTCATCTGTAACTTGCATGTTTTACTAATATGTACTGGTAATATTGCTGAAAAATACATACAGAAAAATCATATTAGTACTCCCCTTGCATATTGAGAACATTTAATTCAATTTGAGTCGTCATTGAGAGCACCAAAAATGTAGAACAATGTTTGTTTTTGCAATAGAATTCTAGAAAAAAACTGAAAATGCTGTACTCTACGCTATTTTTTCTTGGTTAAATACAATCCAAAAATTGTATTATATTGTATTGTTGCCATCCCTGAACTTGTCTGGTAGCCTGTTGTCCTGAAAACAACAGAACAATTTCGGGTTAGCGGCGCTTGAAAAGAAAACGTCGTTTGCATTAGAGCTATTTTGCCGGGTTAAACTTCTTTATGATGATTTATTTGTGGTTTGCACTATGGAATTGACATTTGAAACCCAGTGGGTTTATTAAATCCGGTTAAGTGTAAACGGGGTAGAAGCTTCCATCAGAACGTAAAATCTCGTAGAAGATATGAATCATAAAAAAACCAATATAAAGAAAGCATTACAAAAAATGCCAGGTGTCTTAAGACACGTACCATTTAGAGTTGCAACCTTAAACGGCGTTTGCATTAGAGCATTTTGTCGGGTTAGCCTTCTTTATGGGGATTTATTTGAAGTTTGCGCTATGGAATTGACATTTTAAATCCGGCTTAAAGCAAACGCACTATTAACGTAAAAGAATTTGATATCAGTGATCAGGTGACACATTTCTCCTTGTATATGCTCCATAGATAAGCATGAATCATCCAAAAAGGTATCAAAAATACAAAATTGACCTGTAATTATTTCTTTATTCTATTATACGCGAAGTTGACTTATTGCCTGTTGTCCTAAAGCAGTGTTGCCTACTGCCATATTGGAGTGCAATTAGGTATTACATTAGGCGTATATTTACTAGATAATATCGTCCGTACAAGGAGATTATTAAGAAAAATAATCATAAGATAACTAAACGATGAGAATGTTCATAAAATATGCAAAAAATTTGCAATTATAAATTATTTGTTATTAATGCTATTTTCGTTTTTCTTCAAATGCAAACAAAATTGTATTGTTTATTTTTTTGCAAATCACACAAAAAAATACCACGAAAACGCTAAACATACACTTTTATATAGTTGTTGTTGTACACTAATCACCAAATGGTGGCTAGAAGTAGTTTCAAATCATCTCTGTTTTGTAGATAGTTGGTTGGTATGTATTGTTTCTGTTTTCATTTTGTTTTGTTTAAAAATAAAACAATGTCTCTCTCATTTGTTGTTTCTGTTTGGACGCTATTTTATGTTTTAACAAGTTAAAACAACAACAAAAATTGCTAATATATTTTTTTGTTATTGATAGAGGTTTTCTTGGCGTTTAGCAAACGCGCTTTCTTTTCCCGTATTTGAGTATGTGTATGTGCGCGTTCGTTGTTTTTGTTATATTTATAAGTTTTTGTTAAATGATTAGCATTTGGCGTCGTTCCCAATAAGAAGAGCAGCAGGCAAGCAAACAACGGCAGGCTAAGATTGAAAGCAGAGAAAGAAGCACATATCATGCCCAAAAAGAAACACGTTGTTTTTCTTTTTTCTTCAACAATGTGCTTTGATTTTGTTGTTGTTAAGAATGCGTTTAGCGTCGTGAACACCATCATCAGTTTGTTGTATAACTTTCATTTTTTATACTTGCCTTAGTAGTCCAACGTCGCCGTCGTGGGTCGTACACATGCGGCCGCATTAAGTTTAATTGTTGTTGTTGTCAAATTATATTTTTATCTTATCTTGCAAACAGTTGCGAACCTAATTAACCGCATTAATGTTTTTCTTGTTGTTATTGTAGTTGCTGAGGAATTCAAATGTTGCTGCTATTTGGGCACTACCTTCTTTCGGCTCCCTCACAAAAAAACTAGCCAAGTTGCCAAATGATAAAAAACTGGCGTGCAAATAAAAAACTTTGTTGCAAAAAACTGTTCACCATGTTTCGGCCAACAAATTTTATGTAGATCCTATAAATACTCTTAGAATAATCGTGAAACGATTTACAGAAGGCTTTTGACTGTATGTCCAACCATATTGTTTCAAATCTAGGCGTTTACACAAGACAATTTGTCTTAAAATACAACCCTGATTTACTAACACATACCTACATTTGTCGTTTGTCTCCCAGCTGTCCACTATTTTTTCACAGACAGTGGGGTAAAAAAATTGTAACATTTTTTGTAAAAATAAGTGAGATCATATTTGAAAATTTTCGTACAAAATATGAGAATGGAAAAAAGAAATTGATGATTTTCATTCATAATTTTTCAACGGTATTTGCAAGACGATGGAAATTTTCAGGTCATATGACATTGATGGCTAGTGTAAACACGGCTTAAAATGCGTTATTTATTTGACATATATGTATACTTGTAGTTCTGGAACAGAATAATTTTTTATCTCCGTTCCCATACTCTTTTAATGGTAAAAGTTGCAAAAAACAACCATTCAAACATCAAAGTTCAAACGTCAGTTGCTAAACGTCAACATTTGTTAACAATAAAGCATTATGTTTTGTTTAAACGATAAAAATACTCGCATAACTTACACAAAAGTTGAATGTGTTTTCAGCTTAATAGATTTAATCATATCCATTGTTCCAGTTTTTTACGCTAATTCATTTTTCCGTTCCCGTATATTTTGGAAAAATTTGTATGTCTTATGTTAGACTACGAAAATTTCATTAACGCGAAATCGAGTTTATATGTAAGAAGGTTGAAGGTGGTGAAACTCTGTACACAAGGTTATGCAATTCAGTACTCACACGCGCAAAATTTGCGGCCAAGAAACATCAAATTTTCAACGGGGACATTTCCTGAGTATTTCAGCTGTGTAAACTTCTATACGAGTGATGTCTTAATAGGCCATTTTGATATGACCTCATTAGCCGGATTTAATGCTTGGTTTACATTTACGAAATCCACTCGATTTCAACTGTCAATTCCTTTGTGTATACGTCAAATAAAATCTCATCTGAAATCCATTGGATTTCATTTGACATTAAAGCAATGGAGTTGACAGTTAAAAATCGACTGGATTTCGTAAATGTAAACTTACTATAAGGCATTATCAAAATTTATTTGCTGAATCCGGCGATAATCTACCAGATCTCCCATACAAAAATAAATCCTAAATCCTCGTATTGAGTGGATTTGTTTTAAATCGGACATAAATTCTCGTATACAACTCTGTTTTTGCAACTTGTTGATAGAAAATGCAAAATGTTGCAAGATGGTACAAGAAACAAGGTAGATGAATCAGTGAATTGCTACAATAAAAATAATTTAAAATGTCAAAATTTGTAAACGAGACTGAAAAATTAAATTTGCTTTGATATACAAAGTTGGTTTTAATCAACCAAGACTAATAATTACGATGTCTAAACGATAAAATAATTCTTTATTTGCTCATTAGTTAGCATTAGTAGTATAATGTGCTAACGTTTTCAATATTAAACAATAAAATGAATTTTTTGAGAGGAATTCAATTTACATCATCTTCTTTTGACGTTTCAAATTCGAGCTGATACATATACCTTGGTAATTGTGCTATGAACAAAACTTAGCTGACAATCATTTAAATCCTCCAAAGGTACAGTGGTGGCCAATACATTTGCAACAAAATTGCACGTTTCAGGAATTTTATTTAAAATATTTTTTTGAAAGTAAAATTAAGTATTTTTTGCAATTATTTATAGTTCGTCGTCTCAAATATAAGAATATAAAAGGTTTTGACACGTTATACAGCAAAAAATTTGAAAAAATATGAAAATACATAACACACCATAAAATTCAATGGTCAAACATATGCAACTGAACCAAATCCGATGCAAAAATCTTCAATATTTTGTAAAATATAATTTTATTGTATGATTCAAATCATGTGTATTTGTTTTGGGAAGATTAAAAGTGAATAAAATTTTGAAACTGATATCAGCCATACGTACTTCTTCGGGGGAGTGGCGGGTCGTACGGGAGAAGCATGGTTATGGGTCCAAGGGTCAAAATTTTCAAAACTAATTGAAATTTCTTCACATTTAAGTTGTCAATTTAATAAAATCCCATGTTTAGAATGCAGTTGCATTATTTATTTTCAAAAGCCAAAAGTCTGGGTCTTGAAAAACATATGATCGTAGGGATTTGGTCCATATCAGTGTGATGGATACCCATTAACATTACATTACAACTACGGTGTTTTATACTTTTTTGATTGAATTTTTGATTGTATTCTTGTTATTTGAGCATTAAATAACTGTTTTTGTCATCCTATTCCATTATAAACGCATTTTTTAAATTTTTCTGGGATTCCACATACAAAGCCTAATTGTTTTAAGGTAGAATTAGACGTGACATAACCATAACGCCATATCAATCAGCTGATTGAACCAAGCCTATGGAAATCAATGTATTCGATTAGTAGTAACATAACGTAATGCAATAGCCATAACCATAAGAACCAATTGGGTTTTGGTTTTCTATGGTTATGCCTATGTCACGTCTAATTCTACTTTTAAAATATTTTGGTTGGACCCTATTTACATTAGGAAATTTTCCTTGCGGCAATTGTCAATTTGTCGGTGAGAGAGGGTGTTGAGAGGCAAAGGATTACCATATGCCTCACCTCTCTCCTCATCAAGCTGGCAATTGCCGCAAGGAAAATTGCCTAATATATGGTCTGTTCCTTTACTTTTGAAAATGGTAAAACCGGCAAAAGTAGTAAAAGTTGTAAACTGCCCCCATATGAATTGTATGGTGTCAGAAGTAAAGGAACGCTTTACGAGTAAAAAGCGGTAAAACTTTAAGATTCTTGCACGTAAAGGGAGCTATAAATATGGACTTGGTTGTGGTGGCAACCAAAATCCAAGTTTAAGCTGTCTGGCCACATATCAAATTATTTTAGTAAGTAGTGTCAATTTGGCGTTTTTTATAGTTAAACCTCACTCTTGTTTTGTGTAGTTTACAAACAGGTTCTACTGCACGGTTTACTTGAAAAGGATAACTAAAACGGCGTTTGCATTAACCTACTTTATGAGGATTTATTTGACATTTGCGCCATGGAATTGGCATTTGAAATCCAGTGGGTTTATTAAATCCGGTAAAGTGCAAAGGGGGCATAACTTGACCGTTTTTACCGGCACCATTAGTACGTTTAGATTTAAGAAATCCATTGCATTTGCAATATCAACGTATAGGTAAAATCGGTTTTATGACGAGGATTTATTTGACGTATACCCAGTGTCATTGACATTTGAAATTCTGTAGATTTCGTACATCTAATAGGAAGTTTACATTTACGAAATCCACTAGATTTCAAATGAAATTCAATGGATTTCGGGTGAGTTTTCATTTGGCCTATAAGCAAAGGAACTGACAGTTGAAATGAGGTGGATTTTGTAAATGTAAACAAAGCATAAACGTGCTATTAAAGGAGTTTTGAGTAAATAAAATTATTACTGAGCCTTTAATCTTTACTGAAAATAATTAGAAAACCCGTTCATATTCTTAGGACAGTTGTAAATGTTTTTTTCTGAATTTCCAATGAGGTATTAAAAAACAAGTAAATATCAAATAATATGAGACACGCGTTTTTTAAAGTTGTAGGTCCAAGGTTGCAATGCGACGATTTCAAAGCCACATGTTTGCTATTATCGCAATATTTCATACGTTTGTTGTTGTTGTCGACGTAAGATATACACATATATACCTACACACATTGTGTGTTTGAATGTACATAAAATGCATACACACACGCATACGTATCTTACCGCATAGCCAAGTATGTTTGTACGTATATTTGTTTATTCAATTCTTAGCATTTGGCCCAGTTTCTTCAACCAATCAAGAAAGAAAAAAATTAAAGATAGCCGAAAAAAGTTAATAAAAGATAGTCGAAAAAAATAGTTTTTGTTTCGGCTGTTGCCGTGTTCAAGGAAAACACAAAAAAGAAAGGTGTGAGTTTGGCATTTTGATGTTTATACTGGCCGATAACTTTGATATTATCTTCGATTGCAATAAAAAAGCAACTACAAGTAAATGTGACTAGTTATAATTTATAATCTTCAATAATGTCACTATTTGTTTACAATATTGATCAATACAATTAAGCTAGAGTAAAACGAGTTTGTTTGCGGGATTAATACCCAGGTTACACTTAACCAGATTAACCCAGTGGGTTTGGATTTCAAATGCCAATTCCATAGCGCAAACGTCAAATAAATCCTCTCGAAGTGGGTTAACCCGGCAAAACAACTGTAGTGTAACCGTGCTATAACCTACTTTATGAGGATTTTTTGACGTATACACAATGGAATTGTCATTTGAAAACCGTTGGGTTTATTATTATCTTCAAAATTCTAAATATAAAGGAAAACAAACACATGAAAACATATTTTGGCATTTCACAATAAATGTTCAAAGCAAATATGGGACATGTTGTTAGTGGTCACTGTTTTACAATCATACTAAAAAGAGTAGAAGATGATCTACATCTAAGCATTTGCTACCCAAGGAGATGAGATTGAAGAAAATCGCAAAACAGAAAAACTAAAAACCCACCTGGCAACTAAAATATTTCTTTTGCATGCATGCAATTTTCAATGGGAGGTTATAACTATTTACCTATAGTTACCCAAGTAGCAGTTCTACCAAGCAAAAAAAAAAAAAAAAAAACATCAGTGACGTTGACGCTACTGATGGTGATAGTTATGGCGGTGGTCGTAGTCGTCGTTATAGTACATCATGAACTGGCTGTATGGTATGGCAGGTTTTATGGGTCTCGTGGTTGAATGATTAGTATGGTCTTGCTATTACACAGTCATTATTTGTTGAGCACAGAGTGAAGAGGGGCGAATATGAGGCGACGACTCACTATCTGTATCTACGCGAGTCACGAGTCTATTATGTGTGATTATCATTAATTTAATGTATGGGCAATGTGACGAAAACAAAACTATGTTGGTTTGTTTTTTTTAAGTTATTCTTGCTATTTGTTCTGCCAAGAAACTAAAATAGACACTAACAGAGGCAAGAAATTAAATATGATTTATAAATTATATAGAATCTAGAGTAATAGTACATTTAGACTATGCTGGATTTAGCAAATCCAGTGGATTTAAGTTGTCATTTTCATACAATTTATGTCAAATAAAACCAGATAATTGCTAAATCCATCATAGTCTAAATCAGGCATAACACTGTAAATCATCTAGAGTTAGACTGTAGAAACACCCTTTCTTTCAGAAAAAAGGGTGCTCCTATAAAGAAAAGGTGCAATATGAAAGTAAGGGTGCTTCTTTGCACTTAAGATTTCACAAATTTTTCTTCGATAAAGTCAATAAATAAAAATAATATATATTTAAATGTAAACAAGTATCAGCGGACATCCACTTTAATCCTCTCAATGGTAAATCCAATAGATCCATTGGGTTAATCTTCATCTGCTAAAACCCTGCGTTTTCACACAGACTATTTTGGACAGACAATAGCAAAGTTACAAACCATTTTCACCAATCCATTAATACCCCAATAGAATATCGGATTGTAGATGACATTTTCGTCGACGATTCGTTGAAGAATCTATGAATTTTTCATGTACGACAACATGCATGATCATGTATTGCATTGTGTCTTGGCAACAAACCCAAAAATTGCTCAAAAAAGCTAGCTTTGAAATAACAGTACATATAAATAAATCCTCCTTAAGAAGGTTCCACCGACAAACAGCTCTAATTTCGACACCTCCAAATAATAGTATGCTAAGTCTAAAAAGTGAGTTTTGCAGGAGAAGCTCTCAAAGTTTGTTTATAACTTCTGTTCGGATTTAGTAGGGCCGTCAATGACAAATAGCAAGGCAATGTCTGTAAAGCAGTCGTCAACGAAATAACGGGGTTTTTGTCTTCCAAGTCGCCATTGACAACAGCTTCGCTTAACTTGTCGCCCATGTTGTCGTGCATGAATACTGGGACACTTGTGTGAAAAAGTCGTCAACTATCGCACTCTTGTCTTAAAGACACTTTCTATTGGGACTTTGCTCAAAACACATTTGAAAATGTGTAAATGTATAGCTGAAAAAGGTATGTATTTTTGCTATTGTCTGCTCATGGCAGAATTAACAGTTCAGTACTGTGAAATGTCAAAAATGTTTTCCAAAAATAAAGCGATTCACATAACTTTTTTCAACAAAATTTCATTAGGAAGGTATTCAGAAAGGTAAGTCAGGTAGTATTCATAAAGGCAGGTATCCTAAAAAAATCACAACTATTAATTTAAAGGTTTGTCCTTTTATTTTTGTGTTTTCAATTTCAACAACTTTTTTGACAGCTTGCAGTACATCAGCTGGTCTGATGCGGGTACCTTGTATGCCCAAATCTGTCGTTTGTAAACGCCTGGTTAAAGCATGATACAATAAGAAGGTAGCGTTATCAGCCCAGCTGATGGTAACATAATGTGTCAATTGCATTGAATTTATGTCAAATTTTGACATCTAATGTTACCAAGGTTAAAGTGACACTAAAATCTGCCTGGCCACATATCAAACTTAAGCGGGGTACACACGATCAGTTTTGACTGTCGATTTTTCGGAATTATCGATAACTGTCCAACCGTACAGCAACCACAAAATATTTTGTGGTTGCCTGATGTCTGACAAAAATGAACGGTCACATTGGCAAGCAACCGATTATTTGAGCAAAACTGACAGCCAAAACTGATCGTGGGTACCCCGCTTTAAGGCATGGGTACATAAGCTGCCTCGTCTGGTTGCCTTGCTTTCCTGCTTCATTTCTGACATAACATCAAATAAATGGACAAAGAAGGCCGAGCCAATTTCGAACTAGGTTGCCCTTTATATGTCAAAAATGAAGCAGGAAAGCAAGGCAATCAGGCAGATCAGCTTATGTACGCAGGCCTTTAGAGATGGCAAACTATCGACATTTCCAATATTAGATATTTTCGATATTTCATTTCAAAAAAATCTATAGCTATCGATATTATCGTTAATTTTTCATCACCATTAATTTGGAAATAAAACTGGCGGAAATGTCTAAGCTTTTTTGATATTTTGCACAAGCACTGCACAGATATATAAAGTAAAAAACAAAACTGCTTTTATTTGATAAGAAGTCACAAAAATACAATTTACTTTTCCGAAAAATTTGTACCGTGTGACTAAGGACCTTTTTTCTCTGATCCACAAAATTCTGTTCATCTGTTCATTTCCATAGATTTTAGGTTAAAGATTTTTAATCCGTAATATCAATAGGCAAAACTTTCTATCGATATTGAATATTTAAAAAGTAGACGATACAATCGACAGTGCCATCGATTTTTTGCCAGCTCTAAGTCCGTATTTAGTCCCGGTCCACACTAGCGTGAATTTCATTAAAAAATTTCATGAAACTAGGCGTTTTTAGGTCGAATCCCCCACTACACCAATTTCATGATTTTACCCTACTATGGAACTCGATCTAGAAACGCCTAATTTCATGAAATTTTTTAATGAAATTCAAGCTAGTGTGAACCGGGACTTACATTAGGCAATTTTCCTTGCGGCAATTGTCAGTTTGATGGAGAGGGAGGTAAGGTATATGGCAGAGATGCACACGAAAAGCATGCTATTGTTGGCAATTGTATGGGAAAGAGAGTTGTGTTTAACGTTTTCGTAAAGGCGTGTGCATGGCTGGTATATGGTAACCCTTTGCCTCTCAACACCCTCTCTCATCCAAAAACTGACAATTGCCGCAAGGAAAATGGCCTAATGTAAATTGGGATTAATCAAATTGTTTTAATAAGTAGTGTCAATTTAGCGTTGTTTTTATTAACACCTTGCTCTAGTTTTGTGTAGTTCACAAACTAGTTCCACTGTGGGATTTGCTTGTAGAGGATAACTGACACCACCGATAGAAGCTATAGATTGCAATGGTACCTTAAACTTGGGACCTTATGGTACGTTTAGATTTACGAAAAACACAGGATTTAAACATTTATGTATGTTATGCCTGATTAAGACCCGTTCTTACATCTTGTCTGTAAAGTCCATTTTTGTTATGCCTTACTTTAAGAAAAGTAAGGAATAAAGTTCGCAATATCAAGGATTTGTTATTACATCTTTCATTTAGAATAAATGTTATATTTTGTAAAAATATGGCAATATCAAGCAAAAAAATCTGCATACGTCAAATTACTCAAAGTTTGCCTGTTTGCAGCATACTCCCGGGCGCACTTTAAATTTTAAAGGAAACACAAAGTTCCTTTTAATTTATCTGACACTTTTTTAAACCAAACTTGTAAGAATAAAAAACGGTTTATCTGTCTGATACCGGCCAACATTTAACTACAGAGAGGATATAATAACGTGCCTTAGAATATTCATAAATCCTCCACTCGATTTAATAAATCCAGTACAACAAATCCTACAGCATTTAGATATACCATTGTAGGATTTATATGACAGTCAGTTGATGCATTATTTTGCCATCGCCACTATAGACATTTGCGGATGTCGAAACAAATATGGAAATTTAAAACAAACGTTAAAGAACTTTTTATTTAATTAGTTCCTACTTCCTTCTTTTTTTCAGTTTTTGTTGTTTGCCAAGCAAAATGTATACAAACTGCACGTGAAATAAAGGGTGTCCAAGTAGAACGATATTTTGAAATTTGGCGCCATTCGAAGTGTCATTGTTTGACATTTGAACAATTGTTATTGTTTGCTAGTAGAAGGTACGAGGTTAGTAAAAATGGAGTGCTACACGAATGAACAACGCATTATCATTGGTATTGTAGAGACAACATGAAAATGCTGATTTTGCCGATAAAATCATCTTCATTGACTAGGCCTATTTACATCTTGATGTGTTCGTCAATAGGCAGAATTGTCGCATTTGGGGTGAGGAAAATCATCGAGTGATTCACGAGAAGCAAATGCATCCGTTTCACTGTTTGGTGTGGTTTTTGGGCTGGAGGAATCATTGGACCTTCTTTATGAAAATCAAGCAGGTCAAGCGCAAACAGTCAGTGGTGTTCAGTTTTTTTCTTGCCTAGAATTGAATAAATGAATGTGAAGGACATGCGGTTTCAACAAGACGGCGCGACATGTCATGCAGCCAGATAAACAATTCAATTTCTGCATCAGTCATTTCCCGGTCGTGTTATTTCGCGTTTTGGAGACCAGAATTGGCCGCCTAGACCGTGCGATTTAACATCTTCAGATTTTTTCTTTGGGGTTTTTTGGAAGTCGATGGTTTACGCGAATAAGCCGAATGACAAAACAAATCCACTCAATGCGAGATTTTTTCTGTATGGCAAATCTGGTAGATTATGACCGGGTTTAGCAAATAAATTCTGATAATGCACTAAATCCGGCTAATACCCCATTTGCACTTAACCGGATTTAATAAACCCTCTGGTTTGCAAATGTAAATTCCATAGCGCAAACGTCAAATAAATCCTGGCAAAAAAGGTTAACCCAGTAAAAAATGATTTGTTTGCTTGCCTCACGCTCAATTTCATTTAAATGAACAAAGGTCAGGTACTATCTGATATAAATGCGATCTTGGATTTCTTTATTCTTTTACACATGGTAGAATAAAGTAAAGGTAGGCCACAGCTCACAGCTGATTACAATTTTTTTCTTTTCATGGCCTAATCTGTCAAAAGCAGTGTTGACATTTTGTACTGTTTTGGACATTATGCAATAATAAAGGTAGATGTATCGCTGAATTGTTCCAACAAAAAACTTCTGCTGTATCACTATATCTTAAAATTGAAAACATGGACAAAAAATGTGTATTCGCGTGGCAAAATTGATTGTTGTTGAAATTGTTGATTTTTAATAGTAAAACTTACGGATGAACGATTTATCAATTATTGATATTAATTCAAATTTGTTCAAAAAAGTTCGGGAATGTAAATGTTACGATTTTTTTAAAAATTATACTGATATTTATCTGCAAATCGGATGCCAGCAATCAAGGCCAGCGTACATAAGCTGCCTCGCCTGGCTGCCTTGCTTTCCTGCTTCATTTCTGACATAATCAAAATAAAAGAATAAAGAAGGCGGAGCAAATTTCGAACTGTGTTGCCCTTTTCTTCTTTATAATCTTATCAGAAGCAAGCAAGGCTAGTAGGCGATGTAGCTTATGTACCGAAGGCTTTAGTTCCATATGTTTTTATAAAACGGACTAGCTATGCAGATACATCTACCATTATTATTGTACCATGCCATTTGACGTTTTAAGCCATGGCTGCAGGGTAGCATTTTTCAGTGATTTTCATACCTGGCCTACCTCCACTTTATTGTATCATGCTTTTACAGAAATTGAGGCTTGGATAAGCCTGAATTGCTCATTGTGTTCTCACCTTTGTGCAAAGGCCGTTTGGTAACTCATATCTAAATAGCCTATGAAAGTGGCAACCCACGTTTAATGGCCTGTTCCCGTACTTTATAAAGTGGTAAAAGTCGTAAACGATTTTCATGTAAATTTTGTGTACGATAACGCAAAATGTGTAAAAGTGGTAAAAATTTTAAAAACTTTTTAGTTCTGGAACAGAGCTTGAATTGTTTTAATAAGTAGTGTCAATTTAGCGTTTTTCTACTAAAATTTCAATCTGTTTTGTGTAGTTTACAAAAGGTCTGTGCGATAACCCAAAAGTTTGTACAACAGCTTGTTTATATTATAGATTTTTGACGGATTAACCTTCTATATAAGGATTTATTTGACGTATAGACAATAGAAGTGACATTTGATTGGTTATGTGTAAACGTACTATAAGTCAAAGAACCCATTGGATTATGGGGATTTATTTAACATATAAGCAGTGGAATTGAAATTTGAAATCCAGTGGTTTTCGTAAATCTAAATGTACTATAATAACGTAAATCTTTAAATCCACACACACCCACACACAAAATCTCAATATTTGTTGTTTGTACCGTCATAAGTAGTCCATTATTAGAATTTCATCAGTTTGCAAAACAACTGAAAGTTGAAATAATCACGAGAATGCCTATACATTTCTATAAATAGACAAACAAATTTTTAAAACATGTAAAATAATGTCACGAGATCTAAATTAAAAATCCATTTAGAATTTTTGTTTGCAAAATTAAAGTGTTTGTATACACACACATATTGACCAGAAAGAACAAAATGTTGTCAATACCAAGGCATATTTATAGAAGGTAGAAGTGACAATCAGCTGTATTTTTATTTTCAAAGTGTAATAGGGTCTACTCATGAAATTTGAAACTTCGAAATTTGTTACCATAAAATATTTCTTTTCACCCAAAGTCTGTGTTTAGACACACAAATTTCTCGGGAAAGTAAATTGAGTTTTTGGGAGAGAGCGGAGAGGAAAGAGCTCCTCAATACTCTTTCCTACCCCCTATTGCCTAAAAACTGAATTTACTTACCCGTGTGTCTAAACACGGACTAAACGTGTAATAAAAACGGCCTACGACAGTTCTGAATACTTTATATTTACATTTTAATTCAAATTTGTTCTATTTTATTGATTGATTCCGTATTTAGCTTCTTCAGAAACCGAAAAACGAAATTTTTTTCGGAATGAAACCACTTTTAGTTTCTAAAGTGGAATAGTATTTGTTGGAAACATGTCACTTTAAAACACTCCAAAAACACTTAAAAATAATAAAAATATTGTTTTATTAAGAAAATTTCATTTAATTTCATAATTGTTTATCCTTTTATTTTAAAAATTCGCACATTTCCATTATTTCTCAATCAAAGAAACCAATCATTAACAAAGTATTGCCACATAATTTTTTCGTTGCTAATTTGTAAAAACTAAACAAGCTGGCATTACGAATGATAAATCAAAAGCTTTGTTCCTTTACGTTAAAGTTCCTTCATGTTTTACCATTTTTAACTCGAAAAGCGTTCCTTAACAACAAAAAGTAGTAAAACTGGAAGCAATTTTTAAGAGAGTGAGAGAGAGCCAAAATGGCTTTCTCTTTTACTACATTCTGCCCGACAAATTTCGTTGTGTAAAAAATGGAAAATCTGTCAAACTGCTGATTTGACATTTATTTGACAATTAAGGCAAAAGGAAAAAAAAAGAAACTACGCGCTTTGTCAAAGCAAAATAAAAATAAATTAAATAAAATAATAAAAATTTAAACCAGTGGAACAAAAAATAAAAAACAGTGAAATTTATTTTGTTTGTTATTTTGTTTTTAAGCAGCCATTTTTGTTTTTTGACATTGCTGCCAGATATACTATTTTTCCGTTTACGTGAGAGCAATTTTCGCAGTTCTCTGAGAGAACTTCCCTCTTTTGCTACTTTTACTATTAAAAAAAATTAAGGAACAAAGCTAAAGCAATGATAAAAGAAAACAAAAGGCGAAAGAAGTGCGCCTCAATTACAGAAACAATAGAAAAATTGAAAATCCAATAAAAATTAACTTTCTTTTCGCACAAAAAATGCTTTTTTGCACAACATTTTCACAATTCCCACATCTACAGTGTTTACTAATCATATGTTTTTGTTTTGTTTCTTTTGATTCCTCTAATGTTGCCATATTTATAATAATAAGATTTTCGGAATTCACCAAATCGATCGAAATCTGAAGAAGCTAAAACAAAAACGATCGAAATAAAAGTACGAAATTGAAACCATTCCGATCAGAATCTGTGACATGCCTGTTAGTTTTTCCTAAAAAATGTTAAAACGACCCTATTATTCAATATATTTGTTTTTACTTTTATTTTCAATAACAACAATGTTGTTTTTGTAAAATTGTTAGTTGTTGCAATTCATGCAACTACCAATATGCCTTGCATTAATGGGTACTTTACACGATATGTATTTTACATATGGGTTGTCACTTTTTATATACGAAATGTATACGCAAAGTGACAACCCATATGTAAAATACATATCGTGTAAAGTACCCATAAGCTTTTTAAACTTTTTGTCCCGATTTACATTAGTCCATATTTACATTAGGCAATTTTCCTTGCGGCAATTGTCAGTTTGTCGGTAAGAGAGGGTGTTGAGAGGCAAAGGGTTACCATATTCCTCAGCCCTCTCTTCACCAAACTGGCGAGTTTATTATTATTATTAATATCCAGGTTCCTAGGTGGAACATAGGGCAACAAAAAACTGGCGAATTTACTTGCGGCAATTTTCTCGTTCCTTGCCTCTTGCGCTTATAAAAGGCAATTCTGTTCCGACAAGTTTGTTTTCAAAACAAAGAAAATAATGTCAAATGCGAAAAATATAAAAGGAATTGCCTTAAAATTGCCGGTACGAGCAATTTTTTCCATTTCCATTCCCCTTACGCGTTTCTCCTACAAAAAGGGACTTGTCGCAAGTAAACTTGCCTAATGTAAATAGGGACTTTAATAATAATTTTCAACTCATGGTAGAACAAACCAGGTAAAGTAAATACTACAACAAATAAAGGTTGTTTTTTAAGCCCGATAGAACTTGAAATTTTAAAAAATAACACAAAAAATTAAATTGTAATCAACAATTTTTTTATTCGAAAGATCAATACGTGACATTAACATTTGAAAATGATTTCGGGCATATGGGCACCGCGGCTGTTCTTGACGAAGTGCATTCTGGACGTCCAATTTTTGGCCACCTTTTCGAGCACTGCTGGCCGTATGTCACGAATAACACGAACAATGCTGGCCTCCAAGGCATCAATTGTTGCTGGTTTATCAGTATAAACCAGTGACTTCACGTAGCCCCACAGGAAATAATCGAGAGGTGTCAAATCGCACGACCTTGGAGGCCAATTGACAGATCCACTTCTCGAAATCAACTTATCGCCAAATTTTGATTTCAATAAGTCGATGGTTGCGTTCGCCGTATGGCACGTAGCGCCATCCTGTTGAAACCACATCTCCTCCGGATCAATGTCATCCATATTTTCAAACAAAAAATCATTGATCATGGTGCGGTAACGATCTCCATTGACCGTAACGCGAGCTCCGGCCTCATTTTTAAAGAAATAAGGTCCGATGATGCCACCAGCGTGAAAACCGCACCATACGGTGCATTTTTCTAGATGTAATGGAGTCTGTAGGGTCTCTTGTGGATTGGTGTCACTCCATATGCGGCAATTTTGCTTATTAACAAACCCGTTAAAAATTTGTTTTTGTTTGTAATGTTACTGTCACCGGAAAATGTAAACAAAATAAGAAAATGTCTATAAATTATTTGAATTTAAAAAACTATTAATTTTTCACATTTGATTGAATATTTTGGAAAACATGAATGAAAACTCGTTAGATTTTCAATTTGAATGTTTCCATATCATTCCACCAAATGCTTTTTTCCCGCAGAGAGTATAATTCTTGCAAATATGTTTGAGGTCGCTGGAAATTCATTGAAAAAGGAGAAGCTGTTTCAATCTTTTGTTTTTGAAATCAAAGAACACATGTTTATTAGGGCTTTATTTTTTCAAACTTATCAAAATACCACACCATATTAACAAATTTTCTACCGCCTCTATAAGCGGTGTTTTAGTGTTCGGCATGTCATTTATATGAAGAAGTTTTTTCTGAAGAATATATTTAAATCCCTAATATACATTGAACGTAGAAATAAATATAAAAAATGTCTTATGGAATTTGAAACTAACATTACAAATATATTTTGTTTATTGCTAAAACCCATTGATGATATGACAACAATCTTTTTACCATTTTTCAACATTTTCTTCTAGTTTCTTCTTTTCATCTAGTCCAACAATATTTTCTTCTTTTTTCGTGTGTTCTTCCGGGTTTTTTGCATATAAAAGCCCACACAAAAATGTTCTTTTTATTAACCTAATATTGTTCTGTTGGAAGAGCGAAAAAAAACATAAAAACAAAAAAAAATCTTTTCTCTCTTTGCGGAGGAGAGGAATGTATATTTTTTTGAGTTTTTGAACAAAAATATGTTTTTTATTGCGGTTGTCTTTTGCTTTTGGGGTTAAAAATAAAATGCATTTATAAATACAAAGTACAATAAATTCAACAATGTCTTTTAAAATAGGCAGGTATGTACGAACGTGCATACATATCATATGTATGTTTGTATCTGTATGTGTTAGAAATTCAATTTCATTTACATGTTTTTATTTTAACTTCCTCATAATAATGGGGGTCATCATTGGTCAAACCAAAGTCTCGTGGTACGGAAGTAGGGACACATACATACAAACACTATGATTTTGTTCATTGTTGTTTTTTGTTTTCCTGTTATCTGCTATGCCTTGTTTTGTTTACATCGGAAACTGGTATAAAAGAAATGTGCAATCGATTTTCATTAGCATGAAAAAGGTTACTTTACTGGGAGTATTTTCAAAATGGTGCATATTAAATGCCCTAAAATCAAATCAATGACGCGCAAAATTCTGTAGATGCTAAGTCATACCGCTTGCTTTAAAATAGTTTTTATATGTTTTAAACAAAATATCCTATTACTTATGGAATTCTGTAACTCATTTTTCGAGTTACCGACAAAAATCGATAAAATTAAAATGCTTATTATTTCGGTAATTTCCGATTTTCTTCGGTAAGTTTACAACCAAAATAAAGCTGACGCTAAGTCCTATCGATAGCAACAGTATTTTATTGAAACTTTTCATTCATAATTTTGCGTTTTAATTCTACCGATTTCTGTCGGTAACTTAAAAAATGAGTTATAGAATTCCACTACTGCTTGTCATCTAACATTTCCTTAAAATTTGTTTGTTGCTTTTTTATTTCTTTTTTCCTATGTGTGTGAACACACATGCCTATTTATATACATATATAGACTTAAAACAAATGCCACATTTCGTTTAGCGGCTTTTAATAATGTGGCTAGGGTGTGAAATTATGACACATTCAATTATGTAGATATGTTGTGTTGTTATGACATTTACTCTACTTTTAGAAATAGACACAAATTTTACAGTGGTTCGATTGTTTACCTGTTGTAGGAAAATGTGCATGTTTTTAAACTTGTATTTAACGGAAGTGACAACTTAAATGATGATTTTTTTCTAAA
The DNA here is from genome assembly GCF_047663935.1 of Musca autumnalis. Taxonomy (NCBI): domain Eukaryota; kingdom Metazoa; phylum Arthropoda; class Insecta; order Diptera; family Muscidae; genus Musca; species Musca autumnalis. Next base: position 37,141,257 of record NW_027411866.1, on the reverse strand, counting down.
ATCCATTTGAGGTTAACTACCCAGCAAAAAAAATAGAAGTGGTGCAATGTAGAGTTATGATTTCACTACATCCTTCGATGCAGTCCACACGGAGTTATGAAAAATGAACTCCGTTCGAAACATTTTATAAGCAGTTGCTTTAGGATCTCTACAAAAAAACCAGTTGGTTGATCCCTATAAACGACACATTCCTTCAAAAGACAAACAAGAGGGTATACGTTTTGAAGAATTTGAGGAATTTTATATGCCATTTAGATATGACACCATTAGCCGGATTTAGCGCATTATCAGGTTTTATTTGCTAAATCCAGTCAAAATCTACCAGATTTCCCATACAAAAATAAATCCTCCTATTAAGTGGATTTGTTTTAAATCTGGCATAAATCCTCGTATACAACTCTGTTTTTTGCAACATGTTGCTAGAAAATATAAAATGTTGCAAGCTGGCACAAGAAACAAGGTAGATGCATCTGTGAATTGCTACACTAAAAATAATTTAAAATGTAAAAATTTGTAAACAAGGCGGAAACATTAAATTTGTTTTGATGTACAAAGTTGATTTTAATCAACCAAGACTAATATTTATGGTGTCTAAACGATAAAATAATTCGTTTGTTTATTTTAGATGCGATAAAATAATTCTTTATTTATTTTAGATGGGATAAAATAATTCTTTATTTGCTCTTTAGTTAGCATTAGTAGCATAATGTGCTAACATTTTCAGTATTAAACAATACATTTGTAATTTGACGTATGTTTTTGAGACGAATTCAATTTACAAAAAATTCTTTTGACGTTTCACATTCGTTCAGATGGGCTGATGCATCTACCTTGGTAATTGTTCTATGAACAAAAATCAGCTGACTGCCATTTAAATCTTCCAAATGTATATCTAAATGCAATGAGATTTGTACTGGATTTATTAAATCCAGTCGAGGATTTATGGCTAGTCTAAATGACCTATTATAGAAAAAGATGAACACCAGCGGCATTTGCACTGTACACTTGCACTTATTTAACTGCATCCGTGGATGCAAAATTTTAAAGGGTACGTAATCGAAAGCAAAATTCGCCTTTTATAGTACGTTTACACTATAGCTAAACATCCATTAAAAAAGAAAGGGCATCATAATTCAAAACTGGCTCGGCCTCCCTTATTCTTTTATTTACATCTAAAGCCCGCGGCACATACGGTCCGTTGTGCGACACGTTGCGCGTTGAAAACAACAACCACATGAACAATGTGTAAGTGATGCCAAGTTTGTTCTTGAAGTTTTCATGTGGTTGTTGTAACGCAACGCTCAACGCGCCGTATGTGCAGCGGCCTTAAGAGATTTAAAAAAGGGGCATTTACATCTAATAGATTTTAAAAAATGGGTAATAGCCAGTTTATATTGTTACGAATGATAGGTTTATGTTAATTTAGTTTAATTGTTACGTAAAGTTTTATTACGCAGTTACTTTATTTAAGCAACAACAATTACCATGTAGAATTCTCTTCATCATTCTAGTTCTTACTTTACCTTTCATTAATGTGCTTTTGTTTGTTTTGCCATAATCATGTAATTATCGTTTAGTTTGCCACTTCTTGCATTTGTTTGTTGTTGTAATTACATCATTAGTGTGCTTATCCACTTGTATTGATCTTCGCCCATGTATGTGAGTATGGTTGTTCGCTTATGGGTACTTTACACGGTTTGTTTTTTTACATATGAGTTGGCACTTTGCATATACATTTTGTATGCGAGAAGTGACAACTCATATGTAAAAAACATACCGTGTAAAGTACCCATTAGTGCGAATGTGCGTCTGTGTGCTCGTTGCACAGATTCGAGGTGTTACCAGATGTTCTGGATAATTCCCGAACAGGGAGATTTTGGGATAAATACAGGTGGAATCAGCAACGGCGAGTAAGTTGTGTTTTATAGAGCTGGCAAACTATCGATAGCCGCACCATTCGTAGTTTCGATATTTCTTATAAAAATATCGATAGTATCGATACTATCGTTAGTTTTTCATCGCCTTTATTTGAAACCAAAATGGTGGATTTTAAATGTCAACTACATAGAGTATACGTCAAATAAAATCCACTGGATTTATTTGTAAAGATTCATTTGACAAATAAGCAAGGTGACAACTGAAATCCAGTGGATTTCCTACATTTAAAACGCCATACACATTAGACCTTTTTGTCAGGTTAGCTTTCTTTATGAAAATTACAGCCTGTTTATGTATAACCTTTCCCTTCCCCTTTATGTTCCAGTAAACAAAAACATTTAAAACTTGCAAATTCATAGTTCGTTTGCATTTACGAAATCGAGTTGATTTCAACTGTCAATTCTTTGGGTACATGGCAAATGAAAACTCATGTGAAATCCATTGGATTTTATTTGACGTTTAAGCAAAGGAATTGACAGTTGAAATAGAATGGATTTCATAAATGGATTTCATATAGGGGTTCAATTTTGTTCCTCGAGAGCAAAAACGCATCATTATTTTACAAAAGAAAAAATGCTTCGTAGTGTCATTGTGCGGCAAAAAATATAAAAATAAAAAAGACTTTTCAGTTATAATTGATCCAAACAATTTTCATTTGTGTTGACTCTGGCGTTATTCTTTTGATTATTCTTTCATTATTACTAATGGCGGAATTCTGTCGATAATATCGATAGAAAAAATAGCTATCGATATTAGCTCAAAAAATAAAATATCGATAGTATCGATAGTGCTATCGATATTTTGCCAGCTCTAGTGTTTTAAGCGTTGAACTGAACAGATCGGTTAAAGAAGTGTTGCGTGCTAACTAGAGACAAACTGTGTGCTTGGTAATTAAAGTCAATTCCGAATAAGTGTAATAAAGTAAATAAAGCATTGTAGAAACGTAATCTGAAACGAACCCTGTTTTATTTGGTACAAATCGTATCGGGGAGTAAAACAACGTCTACACGGAGATTAGTTAAACCTAATTTCGTAACAATATTATAGCTTTTTGCAGGGTTATGTCTTATATGACTATTCATAAAACCTCCTCTGGATTTAATATTTTTCTGCGTGGAGATACTTGCAACTACTGGTACTTTTCCAGCAACAGGTTGCAGCAAACAGAGTTGTATACGAGGATTTCAGGCGGATTACAAACAAATCTACTAAATTACGAGGAATTATTTTTGTATGGTAAATCTGGTAGATTATGGCTAGATTTTGCGAATAAATGCTGATAAGTCGCTAAATCCGGCTAATGTAGTCATATCTAAGTGGCTTATTAACTTTCTTTATGAGAATTGATATGACGTGTACGCAATGGAATTGTGGGTTTATTGAATCCGGTTGTATGTAAACGTACTACAATGTTAGGCCATGTTTATACTATGGCTTTTTGCAGGGTTAACATTCTTTTTGAAATATAAGCAATGGAATTGACATATGAAACCCAGTGGGTTTGTTAAATCCGGTTATATATAAAAGTACTATAAGTTGTCAATTCCATTCCATGCTAGTGTTAAGTTAATTTTAAGGTAAGGTCACATTAGGCAAATATTTGCTCCAACGACCGGCAGCGTGCGCTTACTGAGGGCAAGTGAGCATAAATGTCAATGCATTACTTATCACTTGCTCCCAATAACATTACACACATTATCACATTACGCACATTATCGGTCGCTGGAACAGATATTTGTCTAATGTGACTTTTCCTTTATGGCCCCAGCACATACGGTACGTTGTGCGTCGCGTTACAACAACCACATGAAAACTTCAAGAACAAACTTGGCATCACTTACATTTTTTCATGTGGTTGTTGTTTTTAACGCGTGACGTAACGCACAACGTACTGTATGTGCCGGGGCCATTAGTCCTTTCCTTTAGCATACTAAATGGCAAAGGCATGATGCCGAAAATTCAAAATCATTTGAAATATATGCCGGCAAACATATCAACGCTGGAATTTGGTGTCGGCGTTGCCCTGTTGTTATTGTTTTTTTCTCAACGCCCAACACAAAACTTTAAAAGTTTGAATGTGTTTTCAGCTTGAGGGCCGGGTTACAACACCCACATGAAAACTTCAGGAACAAACTTGGCATCACCTATACATTTTTAATGTGTTTTTTTTTTGAGTTTGCTTTCGTAATTTTACGAAAGATGGTTTGGTACCCAGAGTACTCATCACCAAAACTGATTACTCCTAATGGGTACTTTACACGATATGTTTTTTGCATATGAGTTGTCACTTCTCCAATACAAAATGTATACGCAAAGTTACAACTCATATGTAAAATACATATCGTGTAAAGTACCCATAAGACTGGTTATGTATAAGACTGGTTACTTGTTATCTTCGTCTGTTTTGTTTTGATACGTTGTTTCGATGCATCGTATTTGTTTACAATTCTATCTTGGATTTGTGGTTAATTGACACAATTCCTTAAAGTTTTCAAACGAAAAGGTTTTCAGTAATGAGGGTAAATCTTTATATTTTTGGAAGATTCTGTACTGCGCCCTCAGATTGCTGTGGTTGGTGCACTGAAATATAAGATGCGATTTAAATATATTTTGCCGTAGGTATGACCCGTCAGGAGCCGATTTTTTAACTTAATATCATGAGGAGACATTTTTTGGGAGGTGTTGGAAAAAATTGGAAGAAGTGTGTGCCTTTAGTTGTCGAAATCTCTCTGTATTCTGTTACCCATTCTTGATATTTTTGGTCCTATATGTCCGTTTTGTGACGCGTTGCGCGTTCAAAACAACAACCAAATGAAAAATGTGTAAGTGATGCCAAGTTTGTTTTTGATGTTTTCATATGGTTGATGTAACGCGACATTCAACGTATCGTTATTCAGAGCCCTTATGTTAAATGAATTTCGTTCCCATACATTTTTAATGGTAAAGGCCTCAGCACATACGATACATTGTGTGCCGCGTTACAATAACCAGATGAAAACTTGAAGAAAGCGTTTGGTAATTTCTACCTGCCATTTACCGAGGCGTGTAAATTTTGAAAACTTGTGGTAACATTGGTGACTTTCATTCATTATTTCGTAAAAACATTGCCACATAAAAGTTTTTTTACAATTTTTAACACATTGACAACGATCAACCAGGCAAAATCCTTGGTGTACATTGGCAACGATCAACCAGGCAAAATCCTTGTTGTAAGTAACGCCCGTAATTTCTTGCCCTAGGTAACCGGGTAGGTAGGTACGCCTAGAAATTACGGGCATGAGGGGTATTTGGACACCGTTGAAAATGTATGTTCCTGGGCCGCATGTGACTACTGAATTACATAACCTTGTGTACAGAGTTTCACCACCATCACCCTTCTTGCATAGTCCCGGTCCACACTAGCGTGAATTTCAATAAAAATTTCATGAAATTAGGCGCTCTTAGATCGAATTCCCCACTACAGCATAAGACATGCACATTTTTCCAAAATAAACGGGAACGAAAAAATGAAGTAACGTAAAAAAACTGGAACAAATGTCAAAGTCGACGTGTCAACGAATCAGAAGCCTACAAACATGTTGCACATTTTTGCTCGCCCAAATTTGTTGTTATAAAAAGTTTCTAAAGAGAATTGAACATTTTGAAACTTTTTGGCATATTTATGATTTTATCTTTTTCTGTTGCCATAAATTATCTTCTAAAGATGATAAGATGCGCTAATGTGTTTGCTGTGAGTCACTGTACATGGCAGATGTCATCATTAATGGGGCCATGAATACCGTCTAATGTGTCACTAGCTAGTACTAAATTTGTTAAAATAATTTTGTTTATTTTTAACACAACTTTAACATATTAAATCAATTTTCGTGTTCGAAATAATTTCATCATGTAAAATGCGTATTAAAATAAATTTTGTATATTCCATTTTACGCTAATATCACTACGAGATTGCTCTCAATTGCACTTGTACTCACATTTAAGAAAGCAAATAATAGATGAATGTCCTCCTTTTCTTGTTTTTGTATTTTTTACAACTTTTTCTTGTATAATTCGTCGCCTATCGTTGCAGTTTTTGTTTTGCTGTATATTTTTGTTGTTGTTGTGTAAAAGTATTGAATGTTATAGCCATCCACACACGAATAGCAATCGTTTGTTTGTAAGTATTTGTAAAAATTAAACAAAAAGTTTCAATTGTAAGCCACACTGTGTTGTTGTGTCGGTTTTTTAACAGAGTTTTGTACTGTGGGGTGGGGTGTATTTTGGGGGATACTAAAATATTGCACTTGTTTTCTGTGTTATTCTTTTTTATTCACTGTGTTGATACATGCGATTTCATGATGATTTTCTTTTTCGTTACTTCTTTATTAATTCGTTTATAATTTCTTACTTTTTTTAATGACAGTACTTTTTTTAAGTTGTTTTAGAAGTTTTTTTTTATAAAGAATTGTTTAGCTATTTTTCATATTTGTATTTAGTTTTTCTTCGATTTTTAACACTCATAATAAATTTGCAAATTTGTAATTTCTTTGATTTCTCCACGTCATTGTTGTTGATGCTCTTGATTGTTTTTTTTTTAATAAATTAGTTTGTATCATATACAAATAATAGAATATTTTATAAGAATTTTGGGCGAAAAACGCAACCGTATGCTTGCTTGTAAGGCACAAAACAGATTATAAATTACGCCGCCGCTGTCGCCAGACGCAAATCGTCAACAAAACAAACACACAGTAAAAATGACAACAACAAAAACGAGAAAAAAGCTAAGCAAAAATAAAAAACCAAAACAACGTAGAAAATCGCATCGTGTGTCTGTTGTTGTCATGAGAGAGTCAAGAGTGTTGCCAATGCTTCATAACATCAAAAGGTCCTCAATGAAAAATGCACTATGGATAAACAGAATATCGGGATATATAAAACATAATGTGGCTCTGACAACTGTCAAATAAGGGCGCATTTACAGTGCGTTTACATTTACGAAATCCACTCGATTTCAACTGTCAATTCCATTGCTTAAACGTCAAATGAAATCCAATTTCAGTTGAGTTTCATTTGACGTATACGCAAAGGAATTGACAGTTGAAATCCACTCAATTTCGTACTATTAGGCTACATTCTATTATAGTACATTTATATATAACCGGATTTAAGTCGGTGTATAGACGTTCAAAGTTATTGGGAAAGAAAATTGAGTGTATGGTAGAGGGAGTAGAGAGAAATAAGAGGGGTACACACACCCCTGTACTCTCAAATTCTGTTTTGTTTCTTTATTCTTTGCACTTTTTTGCATTTGCTTAAACAATAAACAGCAACGCATACATTTGTTTGTGATGAAAAATAAATTGAACAAAAAATTATCAGTAAAAATTTATAGTAAACATATACATATGTTTTTTATTTAATTTTTAATTAAATTTAATTTAATTTCTATAAGAAATATCGCCTTAGTATTGGCTTTGAATGATAAAATGAGTGTGAAGAAGAATCACAGAAAATTGACAACAACATTATTTGCGTGTCCAAAGTGCAAGGAAATTTTAAAAGAAATTGAGAAGAAAATTTGCCATTCCAGTTTGAACGTATAAACATGGACTAATAATATAAACGTGTTCTCTATTTCCCTGTAAAACACTTAATAGAATTCGTTCTCGTGTATTTCATATGACAAATACCCTTAACAGGTGATAATACAAAATTATGCCAGTTCAATGATGTTGATTAATTTCACCTTTAACAAATCAATTTCAATTGACAACACTTAATATTTCATCAAACAATGGAAACGATGAGAGATTTTTTTCTCATTCTCGCCGCTTCATTGTGTACGTCAAAGTGCGAAGTAATCAAACAAAAGAATCAAGTGTAAACATACAACAATTCATGTTGTTGTTATTTATTTATGTTTGTTTATGATGACAGGATATTTGTTATTACTTTGTCATCAGTGGTGATATGTCATGGGACACATTTCACTCTCTCAAAATTGTTGTATGGAAAAAGTGATGTTCTCTTGGAGTATTTTTGTTTTGAAAAACAATGTCAAAATGACATTCACAAACAGGGACAGTGGTTCAAAGTAAATACAAACTGGAATTTCTATAATGAAAATTTTTATCAAAAAAAAAAGATAAAGAAAACTTTCAAAAAAAAAAAAAAAAACTGTTATCGAACATCGTTTCTGCAATCGAAGAAATTTTAAGCTGGGTACACATTGTCAGTTTTGAATGACAGCTTTGTTGGTGCTTGCTAGTGTGGCCGTTCATTTTTGTCATTCATCATGCAACCACAAAATATTTTGTGGTTGCTGGACGGTTGGACAGTTATCGATAATTGAAAAAATCGTCATTCAAAAATGGCAATGTGTACTGTACTTTATATTGGAAAAAATATTTTTTTAACAAAACATTGCTGTCGACGAGATTTTCTGTAGTAAATAGGATCTGCTCCGGAACCTAATAGAATCTAAAAAATTTACTACGATAACAAATTTTTCCTTTATAATATCGCAAAAAATATATAGTAAAATTAGTAGATTCTTGCAGGTTCTGAAACCAAACATTAAATTTTGATGAAAAACCACATGGCTTTTAAAAAGCTTTTCCATAAAAAAGATGTAATAGTACGTTTATATATGTATAACCGGATTTAACAAACCCTCTGGGTTTCAAATGTCAATTCCTTTGCGTCTACGCCAAATAAATCATCATTAAGAAGGTTAACCCTGCAAAAGGCTATAATATAAACATTGCCTTAATTCGTATAGGTACGTAATTGTGAGAGCGAACAATGTAATAAAAGTAATGGTATGAACATTGCACTACAATTGCTTTTATCGAACAATTTTTCTTTTGTAAAATTTGTTATCGACTGGCTTTTCCAGGGTAAAATTAGTTATCCAACAGTAATTAAATTGTAAAAGTTGTTATCGAAAAACTTTTCCATAGTAAAAATTATTGTTGAACCTCTTCTTCACAGTAAACCACTTCTTTTGAAAGCGTTTCTGGGAATATTATATTTTCTTATAATGTTTCCCTCTGAATATTCTATTTTCTTATAATATGTGCGTTCGTTTACTCAAAATTTGTACAAATGGTTACTGGATGTTGTTCGATTACTCTACAGTACAATGCAAAAGACCTTAGCCGATTACCAGAAGTTACTGAACTTGTACGAATTTGTACAAATTGTTGAGTAAACGAACACACCCAATGTTTTCCTCTGACACACAGTAGCTTCGTTCCAGAACTAAAAAGTTTTTACACATTTAACACATTTTGAACATTTTTCCCCGAAATGCGTTCCCGTACACCAAAAAAAGTTGCAAAATGTTCGCTTCTCTTTGAACAAAAATGGCGCTGAATGGCTCTCGCTTTAGAAACTTTTTACACGACAAATTTGAGCGAGCAAAAATGTGCACCATGTTTGCCGGCTTCCGATTCGCTGACACGCCGACTTTGACATTTGTTCCAGATTTTTTGACGTTTCTGCCATTTTTCCGTTCCCGTACATTTTGGAAAAATGTGTGGGTTGAACTCATTTTTGACAGTTTTCTTTTTTGAACATATTACCATTAAAAAAGTACTGGAACGAAGCTTATGTTACCATCAGCTGGCATGATAATGCTACCTGGGGCTCAATTCTGTTTCTATGAAAATGTGAAATGAAAACTTTTATAAAGGAGAAAACTGTCAAATGAAAAAAAATATAAAGGAAATATTTTTCATTTCAAATTTTCATAGAACAAGAATCCAGCCCCTGGTCCCAATTTACATTAGGCGAGTTTACTTGCGGCAATTGTCAGTTTGTGGGTGGGAGAGGGTGTTGAGAGGCAAAGGGTTACCATATACCTCACCTCTCTCTCCATCAAACTGACAATTGCCGCAAGTAAACTCGCCTAATGTAAATTGGGACCTGTATTATTGTACCATGGATACCACACTGTGAAACACGTCGATTATTGTAGTCGTGTTCCTTTACGTACCTGAGGTTACCAGTTTTTACCACTTTTTACCCGCAAAGTGTTCCCTTACTTTTATAAGCATACAATTTATATGAGAGCAGTTCACCACTTTTACCATTTTCTGCCATTGTTACCATTTTTAAAAGTAAAGGAACAGACTATCTGTTTTTATCCCATTTCAACGCTTAATTCTTTACCCCGCGTTTACACATGACAGGACAGTCGAGTTCATGTATTGATTGTCAAAAACCCAAAACTTGCTTGTGTGACATAAGCATCCCGATAACTGCAAAAAAAAGTTCTAAAATTATGAATGAAAATCATCGATTTCTTTTTATTTTTCGTTCACATATTTTGTTTTTGTTCATGATCTTGTGTTTTCAACACATTTCAATTATAATAGGTCTGTTCGATAACTTCGCAAGTAAAAAGTACATGGAAGTTCTTGCAACTACTTCTCATTTCTCGTTTACTGAACAAGATTGTTATCGAAAATGTCAACAATTTGTTAACCCGACAGTCTGTGAAAAAATGATGGACAGCTGTTAAGTGTTAGTAAATCAGAGTTGTATTTGAAGACAAATTGTCTAGTGTAAACGCCTAGTTAACAAAACTAATGCATGGTACAAATACACAGGTAGCCGCATCGGCAATTGTTGGTAACATAAGATGTCAAAATTTGACATCAGTTCAATGCAATTGACACATTATGTTACCATCAGCTGGGTTGATAATGCTACCTGTATTATTGTACCATGACTAATGTTTACTGAGATATAGTCAAGGTGGAACAATAAAAGGTAACAGCAATACACAGCTGACTAAACTGGGTTGTAACTTTAGTGTCAAATTCGAAATTTTATATGTTTATTTCTATGTCGATGTACATTAGGGATATATATATATATATATATATATATATATATATATATATATATATATATATTTTTTTTTTTTTTTTTTTAGGAAAAAATGTATCATTCAGAAAAAACGACGTGCCGCACAATAAAACACCGCTTATAGAGGCGGTACAACGTTTGTTAATATGTGAGATATTTTCTTAAATTAAAAAAAAAAAAAAAAAATAAAGCCCAAATAAACATGTGCTTCTTTGATTTCAAAAACAAAAGATTGAAGCAGCTCCTCCTTTTTCGATGAATTACCAGCGACCCCAAACATTTTTGCACGAATTCTACTTTCTGCGAGAAATTATGCATTCAGTGGATTGACGTGGAAACATCCAAATTGAAAATGTAACGAATTTTCATTCATGTTTTCCAAAATATTCAATAAAATGTGAAAAATTATTAGTTTTTTAAATTCAAATAATTTATAGACATTTTCTTATTTTGTTTACAATTACCTTTGACACTAGCGTTACAAACAAAAACAAATTTCTATGTGGTTGTTGTTGAGTTGTATTTGTTGTAGTATTTACTTTACCTTATATTTGATATACCATGGGAGATGGTAAGTATTTTTTTTTTTGACCATACGCAATTACTATGTAGACAAATTACAAGAGAGGATCCTTTTTGATATCGATATACAAATGTAATGGCTGTTCCAGAGCCTGAAAGAATCTACAAATTTTTACAACGACAACAAATTTTCCTTTATGTTAGAAAAATATAGTAGAAATTAGTAGATTATTGCAGTTCTGGAACAGAACAGTATTCTGTAATAATTGTGTTCATTTTGAAGAGTATCACTGTAGTTTTTTATTGTTTTTTTCTTTTCTGATTCTATAACACGATTACTAAGCACACAGTACAGCTATAAGCATGACCAAAAAATACTGACCACATGGAGAGTAGTAGCTCAGTTGTATGTAAATGTTGAGCGTTCACAACGATGACGTCTTTACTAAAGTACCTCACACAAAAACAATATTCAACAAACTCAATTTATGTACATTTAAAAATATTTTAAGTGTAGATAGATGAACATCTTTAATAGGTTTCAAAGATACTTGTCAACAAAAAATATGTATATACAAACATAGGTGTTTCGTTAAACAGTTTCGTTTCCATTTGTATTTAACGTATGTATATAAAAACAAAACAAAATGTTCCAGAACTGCAAGAATTTAATAATTTTTACTATTTTTCGATATCATAAAGGAAACATTGTTTATCGTAGTAATCATTTGTAGATTCTTGCAGATTCTGGGACAAACATAAAATCAATAAAAGTCACATATTCGTACCTATATAGAAAATTTACATTATCTTATAGCTTGTTTACATTGGAGCGTTTTTTTACATAAATGTAGAAAACCGCTCCAATTACAAATTATTGTGTTCAGATATCAGATATGGAAAACTGGTTAATAAATAACTCGTATGCAACACATGCCACTTTTGCAGCTTTTGGGAGAGAATGAAGGTGAAGGAGCCCCCTTTCTCCGATCTAAGAACGCCTATCAAATGATAATGTTTTTAGTGCAAGTTTCACCGTGTGGCATAAGACTAAAAGGGTGAGCTATTTATGTAACGCCATGTTTACATCAAAGCTTCTTGCCGGGTTTAACTTCTTTACGAAGATTTATTTGACGTATACGCAATGTTTATATGTATGTAAACGCACTATATTGCTGTTTCTCTACTCTTTTAATGATCATAATTATTTAAATATTTATTGTTTACTATTTTTTCTTTCTATTTTGTTATCTATTTTTTTCATTCCACTCCAGTATAGGAATTTTGTATAAATGCATACATAGATGTTTGTTGACACGCGCGTGCTCAATAAATGCGCAAAAAAGTAAACAACAACAGTGTTTCTGCGAATAACAAACAAAAGGCAAATATAAAAAAAATATTACGTTTACATTAGAGTTGTTTGCCGGGTTAACCCACTTCATGAGGATTTATGTGAGGATTGCGTTATGGAATTGACATTTGAAACCCAAACGCACTGAGTTAATCCGGTTAAGTGTAACCGGGGTATAAAAATTAATTATAGCAACAATAACACTAAATTTATTCTATGAAGGTATGCGAAAGTCATATGATTAGTAAGAAAACTAAATGTGTGGTTGTGTGCTTCACACATGCAATGAATTCTTTAATATTTTTTTATTTGAACGGAGTATAGCCACATTTGTTTTGGCAACAAAAACATACATAGGCTGTGTTTAGACACACAAATTTCTCGGGACAGTAAATTGAGTTTTTTGGGAGAGAGCGGAGAGGAAACAACTCCTCAATACTCTTCCCTACCCCCTATTGCCTAAAAACTGAATTTACTTTCCCGAGAAATTTGTGTGTCTAAACACGGACATAGTAGCATACAATTTTAAACAAAATGCTATTAGATTCTGAAAAATTTACATACTCACATATGATTACATATGTATGTACATACATGCGGAGGTGCGAATATACAAGTATGTAATAATCACTTGTTTTCATATGTTCTACATTTATTTACTATAAACAAAAACACGTTTTTTTGAAGGAGAAATTATGTCGCAGAGAATTAAACAGTGAGAAGACAGAAATGGACCTTGAAGGAGCACGAGAGTAATATTACTGCAATACAATAGGTTTGTCTGGTTACCCTAATATTTCTAACAATTTGTACCAATTGTTGCTGGAAGTCGTCTGTTAACACAAAAATCAGCAAAAGAGAGCGATTCGAGAGAGACATTAGGTCTGCCTGGCTACTTTCCCAGCAAGAATTGTCCAGCAACAACTTTCTCAGAGAGTAAAAAGTTTTTATTCTTTTTGCAAGAAAATTGTAAAAAGTGGACACCTTCCCAGCAAAAATCAACAAGCAATCAGCTGACTTGCCAAAACAGAAAAATTTTTCCGCCAATGAAGGAACCAAAGGAAGCAGAAATGTTCCTATTTTATTGAAAATAAAAAAATGCAGTTTGTCTTTGAACGGCTCACAGAGCACACTCATTTTAATTTGTGAAACACGCCTACGGGCTATAATTATTTTATTCCAAATGGCGGATTGTTAAACCGTCGTATACAAACCATTTTTTTTCTTAACAAGGATATATTTCGCAAAATATTACGTTTTCTTCGCAGAAGAAGAATTCGTAACCTCCGCATGGCTAAATGCCAATAAGATTACCCGACGAGTTGTGCGAGATTATTCAACGCAAAGACGATTATTAAATAAAATCTGATCGGATAAACAGACAGACGTAGAAAGTCTACATTTGGCATGGCATTGTATCAACTAATTCCACCGTTTTCTTTAGAGCTATGGTGATGGTGTGGAGGGAGTAAAATCCAAAAAAAAACGAAAATAAGCCAAAAAAAGGATTTTTTCCACTTTGCAACTTTGTTCTCCAAAACACAATACAATAACAGTTGTTATTTCCACAATAAAATTGTTTTCAATTTTCACAAACATCAATCAACAAACATCAATCAAAACAGATGATTCATTGTTTTCAGGAAGAAGAAGAGTTGCAAGTGCTTGCTGTAAAAGAACTGTCAAAATGTCTCTCTCGATTCGCTCTCTTTTGCTGGGCTTTTGTGTTAACATACGACTATTTTGACAGTTCTTTTACTGAGAGTTTGCAAATTCTTGCTGAACAAATTGGTTTCTAGCAAGCACATGCAACTCTTCTTCTTCCTGCAAACAATAAATCAGCTGTTTTTAATTATTCGGTTATATGTTTATGCAAATTGAAAACAATTTTATTGTGGAAATAACAAGCGTAATTGAATTGTTCTTTGGAGAACAAAGTTGCAAAGTGGAAAAAATCCTTTTTTGGCTCAGTTCCGTTTTTTTTTTTTTTTTTTTTTTTACTCCCTTCTTCAAACCTTCACCATAACCCCAAAGAAAATGGTGGAATTAGTTGGTACAGTGCCATGCCAAATGTAGACTTTCTACGTCTGTCTGTTTATCCGATCGGATTTTATTTAATAATCGTCTTTGCGTTGAATAATCTCGCACAACTCGTCGAGTAATCTTATTGGCATACATACAGTATGCAAAGTTCATATTCGTACACCCCTAAAAAAATGGATAAAATCGTTATAAATTCCCTATTTTTGGTGCAAATATGAAATAATTGATAGGAATTACCGTAACGAAGAAAGATTTAAGAATAACAAAACATATTTTTAATTTATTCCGTCATTTAGGTATAGATGGCGCCTGTGTGGGTGGCAAAGTTCGTATTCGTACACCTATAAGCACTATATATTTGGAGTTTTTAAGGATTTTCAAAGCTGTTCGGACCCGTATTCTAAAACTTCAATACATTTAATGTCAAAAATATAAATTGAAACATGCGATTTTCACCAAGTAAAAACCAAAAATGTGTTTACTTTACCTAAGCCCGGATTACGTTTCTTTGCATTTCCAGACGCTGACAACATTTATTTTCATATAAGACCTCAAATATTTTTACAGAAGGACTGCTTTTAGCTATTTTCGTCCAAAATTCGGGAATTAATTACAATAGTTAATCATATTTAGCACATTTTTCTTAAGTATTTCAAATATTCGTCCGACTTTTTATTCGTGCAAATTTTTTAATAAAATTACCGTTATGTTTACATATTTCTATAGCAGAGGCATTCTAAAAGAAGAAAAGAAAAAAATTTTGCGGTATTTTGCTTTGAAAATCCTTAAAAACTCCAAATATATAGTGCTTATAGGTGTACGAATACGAACTTTGCCACCCACACAGGCGCCATCTATACCTAAATGACGGAATAAATTAAAAATATGTTTTGTTATTCTTAAATCTTTCTTCGTTACGGTAATTCCTATCAATTATTTCATATTTGCACAAAAAATATGGAATTTATAACGATTTTATCCATTTTTTAGGGGTGTACGAATATGAACTTTGCATACTGTATCTTTATTCTTTTACATAAATTGAAGCTTGGGTAAGCATGAATTTCTCATTGTGTTCGCACGTTTAAGCTGAAAACACATCCAACGTTTGATTAAAGTTTTGTGTTGGCGACAGGGCGACGCCGACACCAAAGTCCAGCGTTGATCTGTTTGCCGGCATATATTTCAAATGAATTTGAATTTTTCGGCATCATGCCCAACAGTGTAAAAACGGCCAAAACGACACAAAACGTTACCCAGACGTTTTATGTGTTTTCAGCTATACTCTTCGAGAAATTCTTGCTGGACAATTCTTTGCTTTGTTCCTTTATTTTTCTAATGGTAAAAGTGGTAAAATTTTTAGCAAGCGAGAGTTAAATATGTAATGTTATGAATGAAGATGTTTTAAAGCTGAAAACAGATACAACGTTTGATTTAAGTTTTGCGTTGGGCGTCGAGAAAAAAACAACAACAGGGCGACGACGATACCAAAGTCCAGCGTTTATCTGTTTGCCGGCATATATTTCAAATGAATTTGAATTTTTCGGCATCATGCCCAACAGTGTAAAAACGGCCAAAACGACACAAAACTTTACCCAAACGTTGTATCTGTTTACAGCTTTACGTTATAATAAGATTTATACAGTTGAATCGATTATCCGGAAACCTCCATTATCCGGGATAGAAAATAAATGTTGGTCTTTTTGCCATTCCCTATATTTTTCGTTTTAAACTTCATTATTCAGGAGTAAAAATACACTTTGCAATTCATTTAATTAAACAAACAAAAGAAAACTGGAAATTCTCCCCTATTACACAATTTGTGTATCTATGGTATCACAAAGACCGTGGGACAAAGTCAATTCAGATGAATCTGATGATGATGTTATTATGTATCCGTCTAAAATTGGTGGATTATATGCTGTTTATATTAGAGCTTTTTGCGGGGTTAACCTTCTTTATGAGGATTTGTTTGACGTATATGTAATGGAATTTACATTTAAAACCCAGTGGGTTTGTTAAATCCGGTTATATATAAACGTACTATTACCTTTAAAAAATATAATACAAATTGCAGATTTTATTATTGTACAATATTATGCCATTTTTACTTAAAAATATGTTCGAACACTGCATAAAAACATTTCCTCCATTATTCGGGAAAATCGATGATCCGTAATGCCTCCGGTCCCGACCATCACGGATAATCGAGGTCCGACTGTATATTTAAACATTTATTTTAATTGAGGACGCAGTTTAAAACACGATCGTTCTCTTTGAACTCTTTCTTTCACAGTTTTTAGTTTTGTTTATTTTGCAGTTTTTAAATTTGTTCTGTCAGCGTTCGCTTTTTTCTTCTGTTTTTGTTCATTTTTTTTTCTTCATTGTCAAATAATTCTCAAACAAATGTCGAAAAATCAGTTCTACCATTTTACCCGAAGAAATTTGTCTGGTTGCGTGGTAGAAGAGAAAGGCATTTATGGTCTCTCTGCTCTCCCTCTCTTTTAAAAATTGCTTCCAGTTTTACCACTTTTTGGGGTTAAGGAACGCGTAAGCAGGTTAAAAATGGTAACCTCATGTGAGTAAAGGAATACAACTCTTGCTGGGAAAGTAACCAGACAGACCTAATATAAGCAGCATTGCCAATAGTTTCCTTTCCTCAATACCAACTTACTTGAATACTAATGCTCTGTTCCAGAACCTGCAAGAAGCTACAAGCTTTGTTCCAGAACCTGCAAGAAGCTACTATTTTTTACTACGATAGCATTTTCCCTTTATGTTATCGGAAAAAATAGTAAAAATTAGTAGATTCTTGCAGTTCTGGAACAGACCGAACTTCTGTAGAAAAAGTCCCAATTTACATTAGGCGAGTTTACTTGCGGCAATTGTCAGTTTGTAGGTGAGAGAGGGTGCTGAGAGGCAAAGGGTTACCATATGCCTCACCTCTCTCTCCTACAAAATGACAATTGCCGCAAGTAAACTCGCCCAATGTAAATTGGGACAAAGGCTATGAAATAGAGCTGGCAAAAAATCGATGGCACTATCGATAATATCGATATTTTTAAAAATACAATATCGATAGATAGTTTTGTCTATCGATATTATTGGATTAAAAACCCCTAACCAAAAATTCATTGCAATTAATAGAAATTTCGCGGCTTTTCGGTTTTGTGGATGTAAGAAAGTAAGTCGGTAGTCACACGTAAAATTTGTTCGGAAAAGTAAAATGTATTTTTATTAAATAAAAGCAATTGTTTTTTCTCCTTTTTGATTTCTGTGAACTATTTTTGCAAAATGTCAACAAAAGCGTAGACATTTCCGCCATTTTAATTTCCAAATTAATGGTGGTGACAAATTAACGATAATATCGATAGCAGTCGATTTTTTAAACTATCGAAAATATCTAATGTTGGGAATATCGATGGTTTGCCAGCTCTACTATGAAAGCAATAACTTTTCCATCCCAGCAAAAATTTTGGAGTTGGAGTACATCTTTTCCTATAAATTCACTTATGAATTTTACAAGAGAGCGCGCAGCTAGGATGCACTCTATTTTGCTTCCACAGCACACAGCTAGGATGTGTGTTTTGGATTGAATTTAAAGGCACTCTTCGGATTGCATTTTTAATCAGTCCAAAGATGCAATTAAAATGCAAGCCATTGCGAAATATCCCAAAATAAATAAAATGCATTTATTATTTGTGTAAAACAAGAATACAAAGAACTTTATTATATAAACACAAATTAAAAAAGTTTCCATTAAATTCAATCACATTTGAGCTTACTTTCTCCGTTCTTGATTTAATCCAAGCGCATCTGATTTTCTTTGATCATCCTAAAAGTGTTTTATGTTGCCTTTCCATCACTAGTTCAGCTTTCGACATGGACTCCAACTCCACTCCATTAAAAATTTCCGTCTCGTGAATTACCGCAAAAATGTTCGCAACTTAAGTTGTTATTTTTTTATTTTATAACAAATTCTTCGAAATGTATACACTCTTGTTTAACTTTTGAAGAAATGTGTAGGGATCAACCAACTGTTTTTTTTCTGTAGGCATATTTGCTTATATTTCATAACTCTGTTGGACTACATCGAAATATGTTGTGAAATCATAACTCCAATTACACAACTTCCAAAATTTTTTTGCTGGTATGGTACAATTACAAATGTAGATGCCTCAGCCCGATGCATCTACCTTTGTAATTGTACCATGGTCTGTTCCTTTACTTTTGAAAATGGTAAAACCGGCAAAAATTTTTAAAAGTTGTAAACTGGTAAAATTTGAAGATTCTTGCACGTAAAGGAACAGAGCTATTGTTATCGTAAAACTATTCTATAGCACAGTACACATTTGGGACACGCGTTGTCCCAAAAAAGTTAAATTATGTTTAACTTTTGGTCTGTTCCTTTACTTTTAAAAATGGTAACAGTGGCAAAAAATGGTAAAAGTGGTGAACTGTTCTCATATAAACTGTATGCTTTTAAAAGTAAGGGAACACTTTGCGGGTAAAAAATGGTAAAAACTGGTAACCTCAGGAACGTAAAGGAACACGAATTTTAATGCGTCAGCCACATTGTTGTTTTTCAAAAAACTTGGCTTCACATACACTTTTTTTATGTGGCGACGCTCAACGCATCGTATGTGCCGAGCGCACATGTTTTGAAAACCAACAAATTATGAAAATGAAAAGCTTTCATTTATTTGTCACACGAATACAAACGTCAAGGGATATGAAAACCAAATTGTGTCTTCTTTCATAAAATCGACGAACGCATGGACAAAAACTTACTGTAAGGCCAAAACGCAATGGATTTTTCTTGCTTGCGTCGTTTCATTTCTGCTAAAATAATAAAAAACCGCAGAAACGAATTCGAAATAGGTTGCTTTTTAAATTTATTCTTTTATTAGAGTAAAGCGAAGAAAGCAAGCGACGGGCTGATTGAGTTTGGGCTTTTAAGGTGCAAACGCAATGGGAGATTCATGCTTATCCAAGCCTCAATTTATGTAAAATAATAAAGAAATGCAAGATCGCACATTAATTTGGTAATTATCTTTATCAAATCAGCTGACTTCTTGCAAGTTTTTGCAAATTGCTGTTCGATAACAATCTGCAAATTTTTTGCTTCGAGAGAGTAAAATTGGTGGAGAGACGTTACTGAGAACTTGCTTAGTGCTTGCAAGTACTTTTTACTTGCGAAGTTATCGTACACACCTAATCTGCCACTTACATTTTGTAAGTCCCGGTCCACATTAGAGTGATTTCATTGAAAAAATTGCATGAAATTATGCGTCTCTAGATCGACTTCAATAGTAGAGTAAAATTATAAAATTGCTTTTGTGGGGAATTCGATTTAAGAACGCCTAATTTCATGAAATTTTTGTAATGAAATTCACGTTAGTGTGGACCGGGACTAGTTAAACAAACATTAAATCATATCAACAACTCGATTATGTGAAGAAACCTTGACACTTCATTCATTTTTCGCGTTTTTTATAAAATGCTCAAGAAAGGTTTTATAAACAAACTCGCTTGTTGCTTTTGTGTTTAGTACCGGTCCACACTAGCCTGAGTTTCATTAAAAAATTTATGATATTATGCGTTTCAAGATCGAATTCCATAGTCCAGATCCACACTAGAGCGATTTTATTGAAACAATTTTCTGAAATTATGCGTCCCTAGATTGAGTTACATAGTAGAGTAATAGTACGTTTACATATAGCCGGATTGCTTATATTTCCAATAAATCCTCATAAAGAAGGTTAACCCTGCAAAAGGCTGTAATATAAACATGGCCTAATACCATGAAATTGCCGTAGAGGGGAACTTAATCTAAAAATGCCTGTTTTCATGATTTTTTTTTCAATGAAATCGCTTTATTGTGGACCGGGACATAGTAGAGTAAAATCATCAAAATGTTGTTATCAAACAACTTTTCTAAAGAAAATTTCGTTTTCGAACAACTTTTCTATAGAATATGTCCTTAACGAATTACTTTTTATAGAAAAGTACGAACCATATAAATTGCAAGAATAATAACGTTTTATAAAATCTATATTTTTTTGTGATATTATACCCCCTAAATGGGGGTGGAGGCACAAACAATGTATAAATGTATTAATCAATAAAATAAATAAACAATTATGTGTGAAGTTGTTAGCATATGCAATTAACACAATGCAAATGAAACTGCTTAGAAAATTTAAGTAATTTTGTGTGTAAACAATAAAAATATCAACCAAAAATAGAGCATATGAATAAAGTTCGCTTTATGCTCAGTTCACGTTTTTGTTTTTGAAAAAAAAATGAGCTGAATAAATTTCAGTTTTAGATTGTAGCAAGAGATAAAAGTGAACAGAATGCAATATGAACAGATGAGTCTAGAGAAAACATCTCAGTTTCATTAAAAAAAAAAAAAAACATTATAAACTTTTTAGTTGTACACGAACAAATACATGAATAAGCATAAATATAAGCCACAAGAATTGTTTGTGTATGATGTCCAAAATCAATCAGTCAGTAGTTTTACATGACGGACATGACGGAAACGAGATCAAATCACATGTGCATGTTAATTTATCTTCGAAGGTTGTCTTGTTATTTTGATGACGGACCGCCAAAATGGAATTGCTGGCGCTGAAAACTGATATTACATTTAAATATTCAAATTCAAACCAATTGCGGAGGATTTTTTTCAATTACTTTAGAAAGTGTTTACATATAACAACAATGGTATTTGTCATAGGGCCGTTATTTCAAGTTTGAATTAGTTTGTGGCTGGATTTTATCGGACATATCAGTTTTTGCTGAAAATATCAGCTTATAGTGCGGATCAAAAATGAGTAAATGTTCACTAATTTAAAGTACAGTACACATTGTCAGTTTTGAATGACGATTTTTGGCAATTATCCATAACTGTCCAACCGTCCAGCAACCACAAAATATTTTGTGGTTGCATGATGAATGACAAAAATGAACGGCCACTCTAGCAAGCAACAACAAAGCTGTCATTCAAAACTGACAATGTGTACCCAGCTTAACCGTATTTTGTAAATAATACTGAGCAACACAAACAAATTAACCATATTCTGCCACTGGGCGTGATAGAAGACCAAAAAAGAGATAAAACGGTGTTTGCATTATGGCCTAAACACACCCAACGTTTGAATAAAATGTTGTGCCATTTCTGGTAGATGAATATAAGACAAAGTGCTGCCAAGTTTATATTTTTCTTTATTCTTTTACCAGAAATGACACAAAACTTTACTCAAACGTTGGATGTGTTTTCAGCTTAAAGGACGCTGCACATGCGATCCGTTGAGCGTCGCGTTACAACAACCACATGTGGTTGTTGTTTTCAACGCACAACGCGTCACGCAATGGACCGTATGTATTTGGCCCTTTACTGATTAAAGCCCTCGGCACATACGGTCCGTTTAGTGACAGTTGCGACACGCGTTGTCCCAAAACAGTTAAATTATGTTTAACTTTAATGCGTCAGCCATGTTGTTGTTTTTCAAAAAACTTGGCTTCACTTACACATTTTTCATGTGGTTGTTGTAACGCAACGCAGAACGCACCGTATGTGCCGAGCGCTAAAAGCCCTCGGCACATACGGTCCGTTTAGTGACACGTTGGGACACGCGTTGTCCCAAAACAGTTAAATTATGTTTAACTTTAATGCGCAGCCATGTTGTTGTTTTTCAAAAAACTTGGCATCACTTACACATTTTTCATGTGGTTGTTGTAGCGCAACGCACAACGCACCGTATGTGCCGAGCGCTAAAGAGTTATGTATGTGTTAGTAAATCAGAGTTGTATTTGAAGACAAATTGTCCGGTGTAAACGCCTAGTTATTACTTAAATATTTCAGTTTTCATTCAAAACGATGGGTCTTTTCTATTCGTTTATTTCTGATGTATTCGTTCGTCTTACTTTGTAATGGAAACCAAAAAATTATGAAAATGAAAAGCTTTCATTTATTTGTCACACGAATACAAACGTCAAGGGATATGCAAAACAAATTGTGTCTTCTTTCATGAAATCGACGAACGCATGGACAAAAACTTACTGTAAGGCCAAAACTCAGTGGATTTTTCTTTCTTGCGTCGCTTCATTTCTGGCAAAATAATAAAAAAAAACGCAGAAACGAATTAGAAATAGGTTGCTTTTTTCATTTATTCTTTTATTAGAGTAAAGAAAGCAAGAGATAAAAGTGAACATAATGCAATATGAACAGATGAGTCTAGAGAAAACATCTCAGTTTCATTAAGAAAAAAAAAACATTATAAACTTTTTAGTTGTCTACGAAATAATACATGAATAAGCATAAATATAAGCCACAAGAATTGTTTGTGTAATTGTAATTAATTTGGTTTTAAGAGAAGTGAACATATTGCAACTTTTTTGGTGTACGGGAACGCATTTCGGTGACAAACGTTTAAAATGTGTTAAATGTTTAAAAACTTTTTAGTTCTGGAACGAAGCTATTGTGTATATAATTTCGCAGATTAAGTCCCAATTTACATTAGGCGAGTTTACTTGCGGCAATTGTCAGTTTGTGGGTGAGAGAGGGTGCTGAGAGGCAAAGGGTTACCATATGCCTCACTTCTCTCTCCTGCAAAATGACAATTGCCGCAAGTAAACTCGCCCAATGTAAACTGGGACTTAGGAACACTCGAAAGAAAAAATGTAAACTGACAGATGGCTTTAGCTAACCTTTTTAATTAAACCATGGTTCACACCATTTGTACAAAATTCAGATTTGTAAAAAGTAACAGTTGGTATGCACCATGATACAATTATAAACAAACACAAGCGATAAAAAGAGACAACAAGAGATCATTTGGCGAAAATTTTGACATTTTACATTACAAAAAAGTGACTTTGTTGTAGGAATTCGCCATTGTTTCTACCTTTTTAATTGTACCATGGTATGCACAAATTTGTAACATGGTGTAAGAAAGAAGGTGATACAATTGGTCTGTTCCTTTACTATTGAAATTGGTAAAATCGGCAAAAGTTGTAATCTGCTTCCATATGAATTGTATAGTGTCTGAAGTAAAGGAACGCTTTTCGAGTAAAAAGTTGTAAAACTTGAAGATTCTTGCACGTTAAGGAACAGAGCTTATAATAGCAACCTATGTCTTCATTTGCTGCCAAAACATATTTTTAATCAAAAATAAACAACAAATATTTCGCTTCTATAAAAAATATCTGTGTACAACATATTTGTTTAAGCTTCGCGAATAATATTTTAACGTTTTCTTCTAACCTTTGTGGATATTTCGCGCAAAAAAAAATTTGACAGCAAATGAAGACTACAACCTAACTTCAACTATTGGATCACCTTGTTAAATTCGCCTTGATTTGTAAAAAACATACCGTGTAGAACACCCTTAAAAATAATTCTTTGGGGGCGTACATGGTACAATGAAACAAGGTATTCGCTTCAGCTCAGCTGATGTACCGCGAGCTGTCAAAAAAGTTGTAATTGAAAACAAAAATAAAAAACAAAACTTTAAATGAAAATTTTTGATGGGTTTTTGTAATAATGCCTTTAATACCTGCCTAATGAAATTTTGTTGAAAAAATTATGAGAATCGTTTTATTTTTGGAAATCATTTTTGACATTTCACAGTACTGAACTGGTTTTTGCTGTAGTTGTTGGCTGATGCATTTATCTGGTATGAGCCAGATATGAACGAATAAACGAAAGGAACGAAATGAAAGAAAGAGCCTAGTTACAAGTTTTCTTTAAGAGAATATTTCAGTTGAACTAGTTCGTCCCAAACACAGGACTCACTGTTAATAGGTGTGTACGATAACCCAATAATTTGTACAAATTCGTACAAATTATTGCTGAATGCTGTTCGATAACAAAATTATCCAGCAAAAGAGAGCGAGTTTGGAGAGATTTTTGGAGAGTTTTGTGACTGAGAACTTGCAAATTTTTGCTGGGAAAATTTGTCCCGCAAAAATTTGCAAGTCTGATCAGCTGATTTGAAAACATTTGTTTTGTTTTATTTATTATTCTTGTTTGGCGAAAACAAAATTAAACATTGAAATATCAAAAAATTAAACATCAAAAGCTGAAAAATATAAAAAATCATGGAAAACAAGAACATCAAATTGATGCAAAACTTTTCTTCTTCTTCTTTTTCAAAACAGTTGATTTCTTGCAAGTTTTTACAAATTGTTGTTCGATAACTTTCTGCAATTTTTCTTGCTTGAGAGAGGTTGCTGGAATTGACTGAGTAATTTTTGCTGGGAAAGTTATCGTACACACCTAATATTGTTTGTCCCAATTTAGTCCCAATTTACATTATGCGAGTTTACTTGCGGCAATTTTCTCGTTCCTTTTTAAACTTGCCTCTTGCGTTTATAAAAGGCAATTCTGTTCCGAAAAGTTTTGTTTTCAAACCAATGAAAATAATGTCAGATACAAAGAATATAAAAGGAATTGCCCAAAAATTGCCGGTACGAGCAATTTTCTTCCATTTCCATTCCCCTTGCATGTCTCTCCTACAAGTAAACTCGCCGCAAGTAAACTCGCCCAATGTAAATTGGGACTTTATTGCTAAAAACAAACATTTATTTTTTAAGACATATTTATAAAAATGCCTCTCTATGAGACAGCAATGCAGGGGCTGGATTCTTGTTCTATGAAAATTGGAAATGAAAAATATTTCCTTTATAATTTTTTTCATTTGACAGTTTTTTCCTTTATAAAAGTTTTCATTTTACATTTTCATAGAAACAGAATTGAGCCCCAGGAAAGCACCTGTCGTGCTAGATATTGGATCGGCTTATACAAAGTAAGGGAAAGCGACCGCTAAGTCCCGGGGCACACTAGAGTAATTTCACTGAAATTTTAACATGAAATTATGCGTCTCTAGATCGAGTTCCATAGTTGAGTAAAATCATGAAATTGCTGTAATGGGGAATTCGGCCTAAGAACACCTAATTTTATAAATTTTTAATGAAATTTGCTCTAGTGTGGACCGGGACTAAGCGGTCGCTTTCCCTTACTTTGTATAAGCCGATTTGGATTTGCGGCAGAAGCATATCCGCGGAAAATTATACCCACAGAAGTCATCTTGTCATCGAATGGCGAGACTCTCTTCGAGATTATGGTGACAAATTGCAGT
Organism: Musca autumnalis; assembly: GCF_047663935.1. Lineage (NCBI taxonomy): Eukaryota > Metazoa > Arthropoda > Insecta > Diptera > Muscidae > Musca > Musca autumnalis. The sequence continues at coordinate 37,115,391 of NW_027411866.1, read as the reverse complement.
TCTATGATCGAAATTTTATTTTTTGAAACTTACTTAAATTAAATTTTTCCCAATTCACATGAGAAAAGCCGTGAATGTTTCTGAATAATGCAAACATATTTGATAGGTGTTGGTTTAGTCTGATAAATAAGAGCCCCGGTTATAAGGTGGAACAAAATTTAGTGTGAGTAAACCTTGCAATTCCATATAAAAATATTTCATATTTTAGATGAGAAAAATTAGATTTTTTCTGAATGGCGCAAATATGCGCAATTTTTTATGATTGAATCTGATATTTGAGACTCAAGCGCATAAAACATTAGAAGAAACTATGGTCGGGAAACGACGGGGAAATAGACTTTTTCACTATTGAAATTGTAGCAATCTTAAAAATTATCATAAAAAATTTTCATAAAGAGGATATGTATCACCACTATTAAAGAGCAAAGATGTATAACCAATCTGAAAATTTTAAATGCTAATCTTGTTCGGAGACTGTACAAAAACAATAAATCTTGAAAAATATAAATTTTCGCGAAAATAATGTCATTTTAGTGTTCACCTAATTTCTTAGTTTTCGAAAATTTACTTTTTGTTTTCAGTATGGCTGAGTTCAATCGACTGCTGCATTGGATTGGTTAATCTTACAAAGTCGAGGATGGTTATAGCAAATGTAGAAAAGAGTCTGATTGCCGTTTATCAAAATTTTTTCATAAAAAACGATTTTCATATTTTGAGCTTTGAGCAACTTTAGGCATATGTTTCCCCTCTGTGCGCTGGTAGCGCTTCATTTGACCTACGCATTTCCACGCAATTGACCAAAAACCCAAGCTATTCAAAAAAATCGACTTTTTTGTAATTTTCGACTTTTGATGAAAAATTTAAATATGCGATAAAAATTTAATCAAAAATGTTAGAATCATATAAAGTCAGGGATTTGTTAGGAATATATTAAGAGTATTTTCTCAATCAAAAACCAAGGGATTGGCATGTAAGGATACACCAATATTACCTTCCAAAGTTTTTGGAACTTCTTAAAGGCCCGATTGCAGGAAAACTATATGTTTTAGAGAATAAAGTTATTTTTTAAAAAAATGCTTAAAAAATCTCAAAAATATAATTTTCATAAAAAATTAAATTTTTCTCGCAAAAAAAATCTCGGCGCTAAGTGGGTTAATATACCATTATGGTTTCTTATTTTTCCAGATATTTATTGGTTAGTCCCAAGGAACGAAAAATAGTCGTGGTTGAAAATGTGTTTGGCGAAACAATTATGAAACATTGAAACATTGACCAAGGCATTGTTTCGACATTTTGAAGTTGCGTTGCTTCTGTCTTGTATGTACCAGAATCAGGAACAAGTTGAGTTGACGCAATATGCTCAATTTTTTTTCTTTTCGACTTTTACCACCATTTTTTTCGATATGTCAAATATCGTAACAACAGAACAACAGAAAAATTGTTACATATTAATTTTTACAAACATACATCAACCACAAATTAGAAACAGATGATTGCTTGTTTTCAGGAAGAAGAAGAATTGCTTTGCCAGTTGCTGCTAGAAGAAATTTGTCCAGCAAGAATTTGCAAGCTCTCAGCGAAAGAACTGTCAAAATGTCTCTCTCGAATCGCTCTCTTTTGCTGGTTTTTTGTGTTAACAGACGACTTCCAGCAACAACTGGTACAAATTGTTGCAAATTTTAGGTTAACCAGACAGAGCTATTATGTCCTATGTTGTTATATTTAAATTTCAAAAAATATCAAAGTAGCTTTGATTTTTTTTCATATTTGACTAAAATTAAGAATTGTTGTGATGACATTTATAACCACAGCCCAGTTCGCTTATATGGTGGGGGCGAATGTGTTGAGGTACCCCACCACACTCTTTATGCAAATAGCAGACTTTTCAGGGACTCTCTCAAATACTCAACATGCTCATTACATCATTCTATAGCAATTCAAAATGTATCGGTCGAGACTTTACATTCGATTTTAAATTATTTGAGCTATGGCGAGTGCTATGTATATCTCAGAGCTACACTGGCCAGAATTCGAGCCGGCTCTAAAATTTTTGGGAGTCTGCGGTAACTTCGCTTACACAGGCGGCGTGTCGATTGTTCCCGAAAATTCTAATTATATAATAAATGTGCCACAGTTGCCTATACAGGACCTCCTGCCTTTGGTGCTGGTCCAGAAGGTGGTGTTGTTGCTGGTGCGAGTGCAGAAGGTGGTGTTGCTGCAGGTTCAGAAGTTGGTGTTGCTGCTGGTGCTGGTCCAGAAGGTGGTGTTGCTGCTGGTGCAGATGGTGGAGCTGCTGCTGCTCTTATAATGGTTCCTGAAGATGTCTTTAGTTCTGCAGGTAGCGATGCTGATTACGAGGCTCCTAAAAATGACCACGATGCTGTTGGTGATGAATATGTGCCTGGCAGTGAATATACACCAAGCAAAAAATATGAAAGGATTATGATGAAAACGAAATGGAAGAAGCGGTTAAAAAAATATGCGCAGGCGAAATGACAATTCCGCAAGCTCACCATAAATATGAAGTCCCTATTTCGACAATGCGGTCTCGTCTGATTAAAATTCCTGGAAGCCCACTATTTCATTTAAGCGAACCGCAAAACCACGTGCAAAATGCAGAAAATCAAGGTGGGTTTGGGGGTAAAATATAACAAATTCACACGATTGTTAATGTCCTTTTTTCTTTGCAAGATGAATTGCATCAGTTAATGGTGATTGGATCTCTCTCTATGTTTGCATTGGTTGCTTTGGTGTGTTGTTGGTGTTGAATGAATAATTACAATCTCTTCAAATCGTTTCCGTAATATACATACATATTAGAATGTTAACTCTTGGACTTGATAGAAAAATATCTAAATCATGTTTTATTAAACATACATAAAACAAATCATAAATATCATCATGATAATTCATATCTGTCAAGTGCAAAAATGAACACGAAACCTACAATCGAAATCTCTTTCTCTTTGTCTCAACAACTTTACATCTCTTTATTGTCAAATTATCATTAGACAGCGGAATTTTATGCAACCCCAATTTTTGGTCCGTTTCATGTAGAATTTTGGGGCTAGGCATATTTTTGGCTTCTGATTACATTGCAATCGAAACATATGACATATGCAAAATTATGCAGTATGCATAAAAATTTGCATATGCAAAATTTATGCATTTTGCATATTTACGTATGCAACAAATATTTCAATAATAGATACAAAAAATGTTTGTGTGTAAAATGTTTCTGTTAAAAACTCTCTTAAGACAAATCAATAAAATAAAGAAATGTATGATTTAACTGAAAACAATCCAAATATATGGGAAATAATTTTAAAACTAAAGAATTTTAAAAATCCACCTAGCTTCAATTTAAATAATTCAAACCTAGTTTAAATTTAAATAAATGCAGTTATTTTTTATTCATTAAAATACTATGAAATATAATTGATATTGCAGTATGTAACAAGAATCATTTCCAAATTGTCCACCGTTAAATTTCGCCGTTTTTCTGAAAATATCATTTTGTAAGTCGAAAAACTTCGTTCGACGTCACAAGAAGTCATTTGTGCAAATTTTTATTTCATAATATTTTCCTTGTTTACATCTTCGAAATCAGCCAATGCAGCATAGTTGTTTATAATTTTGTTACGATGTTTAGGTGTCTGAAAATCGGGATTTCTTTCCAATATTTTACTTATTGCCTGTTTCACTAAGACGATTCAAATTCGTTCGAACTTCTTCCAAATTTCTGGTTTTGAAATTTGACTCATTTGTGTTTTCAGTCAAGTACATTTTTTATACAATAACAGGCGTTTGGTCGCAATTCGAACGAATTTTAATTCGATTCGTCTTAGAGAAACATGTTACCAAATCACCGGGTATTGTTTTTATAACATAGTCTCAGCATCATTAAATAGTTTAAATTATTCATTTAAAGGCATGCCCTTTTCTTTCATAGGTTTAATATTAAAATAAAGCTGTTCGAAATTATTTTTAATAAAAACTAAGTCGTTAAACAGCTGATCATTTTCCAATAAATTTTGTGCAGATTTTATTGAAGCGGCTTCATCAGGGTCTAGTGATTCAATTACCTAAAACGGTAAAGGATTACCTGATTATTGACAATTTAACGTTTTATAATGGGCTACTTACACTTTTTATGCCATTATAATTATCAGAATAGAATACTGCCGCTTTAATCCACGTTCCCCATCTCGTTAGTATAAGTTCTGGGGGAAGTTCAATATTTACCATACTTTTATATAAAGTTATTCGATGTGGAGCTTTCAAAAATATTTTTTAACGCAGATATATAATCATTGACCAAGGGAAACGCTAATCTTATTGATTCCGATATTAAATTGAGAGCATGTGCTATGCTAAGCATGTTTGATACAGAACTTTCAAAGTTTTACCTGCTTTAATCATACAAGAAGCTCCATCACTCACAAACAAGATAACTTTTTCTTCATTCTTATCGCGCCATAACAACCGGAGTCCACTGTTTACAAGTCTTGTTATTGAACTAGGAGTGCCATGTTGGTGGTTTTCCTGCTACTTGTGGTGATTTTTGACGTACAAAACCCACTGTTTAAGCAGGAATGTTAACTGTTTTTCTGCTTCATTTCTGACATAACTTAAACCAAGCAAAAAAGTTTGGATGTAGTGCAATGCTGAGTTATGATTTCAATACATCTTTCGATGCAGTCCACACGGTGTTATGAAAAATGCGCTCCGCTCGATGCATTTTAGAAGCACTCGCTCAGGCCGTGTTTAGACACACAAATTTCTCGGGAATGTAAATACAGTTTTTAGGCAATAGGGGGTAGGAAAGAGTATTGAGGAGCTCTTTCCTCCCCGCTCTATCCCAAAAACACAATTATTTTCACGAGAAATTTGTGTGTCTAAACAAAGACTTATAGATCCCTAGCCAAGCAAGCCAATTTTTTGATCCCTACAGTCGCAGTTTTTTTTCTGAACACCAATGCCAAGTTTACACTTGCGCTCTAAAATCCACTGGATTTCACGAAATCCTGAAATACACCCCGGTGTTTACACTTATTTTTTTGTTGATTTCAAACATATCACACTAATCAAGGTAGATGCATAGGCGCAGCTGATCGAACATGAATTTTCAAAACAAGTTGTTGTAAATTGAATTAGTCATCAAAAATATACGACGATATAGAACTTTACAACTTTATTTCGAAAATTATCGTAAACTTATCTATATATCGTATTAATTGTGTATAGCACTAACAAATGAAAATATAAAAAATGATTTTATCGTTGAGACATCATAATAATAAATTTTGATAGATAAAACTTGTGTTCAGAACTTGAAAAATATTACTACTTGCAGCAGTTTTCCCGTTTAGTGCTAAAAATGCGTTACCGTACTAAGAAATCTAGCAAGACTTGCACTACTCTTTAAACCAAAAAAAGCGCCGAATAACGCCCTATTCTCCTGTTTTCTGCCATACAATTTTGGCATAGTAGAAAATAGCAACATGTTCATTATCATCTAAATACGATAGCTGATACGTTGATTTTGACATTTTTACTGGAGTTTTTGCAATTTCTGCCATTTTTCCGTTCTAGTATTTTTTTAGAAATTTGTATGGGGAAGCAATTTTTGACAATTCGCTGTTTTTTTCCAACATTACCATTAAAAAAGTACGGGACACAATGAAAAATAGCATTGTAGCAAAGTAATTTAATATTTTTTCACATTATTTACAAATTTTGATACTAAAATTTTGTTGTTGCAGCAATTGACCATCTACCTTGTTTATTGTGATACGTGAAAAGTGTTGCAACTTTTGGTACTTTTTCAGTCAGAAACAGGGTCGTATATCATGTGTACTGTGATTTCGATGTTGATTTCGCTGAAATCACGAAATGAGATGATTTCATTTTTGTATGCGAAATCATGATAAATTTTGCTTGATTCCGCGCGAAATCACGAAACGCCTTCGAAATCACGAAAAGACGCCGAATGTAAACCAAACACAAGAAAGAGTGTCTAAAATTATATGAATTTGTTTAAAAAATAAAGATACGAACATTGCTGTAATTCTCGAAGCGCAAATTATTTTTGAAGTGAAGTTAGACTTTTTTTTTGGAAATCTGAACTGGAGTTGGAGGAAAAATTAAAAACCATTTGGATGACGAAGCAATATCAGTTGCGGTGTCACAAAAAGCAGAGCAGAGGAAGTAAACTCAGTTATGATCAAATTTAATGGAGAGTTTTTATAATTTGTATTAGTGTAATAAAGTTAATATTCTTGTTTACACGAATAAGCAATGCATTTTATTTATTTTGGGATATTTGCAATGGCTTGCATTTTATAGCATCTTTAGACCAAAGCCGACCAGGAAGAGCGAGCGCTTAAATTGTTTATGTGTGGGTAAAATTACACTGACAGGACAGAACAGGGTGATGATTTTCATATTGAGTATGAAATGAACATAGTGGTGGGTGTGTGGGTTCGAATCGTTGGCTTTCCTTTTTCATTTGCATTATAGATCATAAAAAAGCTCGATTAATAAATTAAAAAAACATTAATACTAAAAATGATCTTCGACTAGAAAGGCAAAATTTTCAAATAGAAAAAATATATTGTTGGCGCGTTCGCTTTGTATGACTAAAATTAAAAATAATATACAGTGAATCACAGTCAAAAGTATCCACTTCAGTTTCTTTTATTAAAACTGCGATTGCTAAGAGTTAATTAATGATAGCGATTTCGTTCTTTTTTATATTTTTACATTAGGGTCTTAACTTAAATATAATAAAATAAAATTAACGAATTTCGGGTAAATTTGAAATATCTTCCATTTTTCTACCAGTATCTTCAAAAAAAGGTAATACTGACATAAAAACTTCTTTAAAAAACCCCCCATCTTCAAAAGGTCTACATTTCTTGGCCAATTCCAAAGCAATCTTATATGAGGCCTTGATTGTGGCATTATCATAATTGCCTTTGTCTTTTATATCTATCTATGCTTTAGACCCATGGCATAATAAGAGAATGCTATTTTGGGGTTTTGTATGGGAAATAAAAGAATAAAGAAGGCCGAGCCAATTTCGAACTTTTTATCTTTATTCTGTTATTTTTGTTATGTCAGAAATGAAGCAGGAAAACAAGACAACCCGGCGAGATTGCCTTCATTTCTCTTTATTTTTACAATTTTCCCACTTGTTATTACTTCTTTCTGAAATGATCTCATTTAAGGCCAATGCCTGAATACGTCCGTATTCCCAAAGCGTTTGTGGGGAAAAAAGTAGAACACATGTATTCTTAGTCCATATTTACATTAGGCGATTTTCCTTGTGGCAATTGTCTGTTTGTTGTTTGTTACCTTTCTCACCATCAAACTGACAATTGCCGCAACGAAAATTGTCTAATGTAAATATGAACTTCTGAATACTAACGAAATACATCGAGCGTATTTTATTTCAAGTTGAAAAAAATCAACTCTGACAGAACGTATATGTTTTGTATATATGTATGTGTGTGTTTTCTATTTTCAAAACAAAAGCCAAACAAGTCATGAAAGTCAACTTATTGTAAAAGAAAATTATTTGTGTCTACGAATGAAAAAAGTTTAATATGTTTTAATCGCGGTTTTGTGGTTTAAACTGGATTTCGGTCATAACGTTTTTGGACGCCCAAAGAGCGCTTTTGTGGTAAGATGGTGAATAATTATAGTACGTCGCGTTGAATATAAGGTATAGGCGTAAAAAATTATTTGTCATAAATTTGATAGGTTTCCCTGTCGCCTAACGGAAGCTAAACGATAACAATGTAATCGACAACAATTTCTGTAATCGGCATGGTTTCCGTTTTTTTTCCACAGCATCATATATCGGCGTTGCAAAGAGACCGGCTTTGTTGTCTGTTATACCAAAAGATAAAGAAAAATACAGAAAGCGACAGACACACAAGAAAAACAATTAGGGGAACAATTAAAGGGAAAACAATTTATACAACTATTTCTACAAAGTTTGCAAACTTTAAAAATATTTTACGAAAAGAAAACATTAAACTTTACTTGGAAACAGAATTCAAGGTTTTTCATTTAGTGTCTATATGTCAAGATGAAGATGTGTGGCAATACATAAGCACCAAGAAAAATTGCGCGAAAACAAGAGACAACAAAAATGCTTCTACAGCGGCGAAAACAAAATTATTTGCGATCATATTAAGTGCGGAAAATAACAGTAGCCGATAGATAGGAAAAAATAGCAAAACAAAAAGGCAGTAATGTTTTTGTAGTGTTGGTGATTTCGTATTTATTTCGTCGTTTGTATACAAACAGAGCAAAGCAAAAAAACAAGTTTAATTTGCTTTCTTATTTTGCAAAGAAAAACTTTCTTCAGGATTGTGAGATTTATGGTGGAAAGTTGCTGTATTATTGTCAAATAATAGTTATTTTTTGGAAAATGTCAATTATGCATTGCTAAATTCAACGTGCACACTATTACACTATTTCTATGACATAAATCATGGTAAGTTTTTTTTTCTTATTTGCTTAGTATAAAGTTTCTCAATTTCCCTATTTGTGAGGTACAACGAGGTCAATGTTGATAGAGTGAGAAGCGTTTCTTTTTGCTTATGGATGGATTGCAGAGGTGTGGGTTTCACGGTTTTCCCCCACCACGTTCATCGTTCATATTTTTTTCGTTTTCTTTTGGCTTTTTGTAATCTGTTGCCGTATTGTTTTAATTAGAACTAACTACTTGTGTAATAGCAAAATAGGGCAAAATTTATGAAAATATATTTCCCCTTTGTTTATTGACAGGATTGATTACCTTTCCTACACTACCGGCAGTAAAAAAGCTATTTCAATGTCTTGAAAGAATAACGCTTTTAATGCATTGTGCAAATAGTTTAAGGGAATTTGTTGCCAGTCTTGTATGTCTAGATGTGTTATAAGGATAATTCCCTCAAGATATCCTTGATTGGCCTATTTTCCAATTCTGTTTCTCAATAAGAATGACCAACATTACTAAAGAATCCCCCACACTGTTTTAAAAATAGCATTGGCTTTGTAGGTCCTTGGTGGGAGTCCTTGTTATCATCATTAACAAGTGACTACATGGGGTATTTGCATGTGTACAATGTTCAGTATTTGTGTGTCTTCAAATTTTCGTCACCGTAAATACTTGGAAATCAGTAGATTGTCCATTGAAGAGCACAATTTGTAGCATAAATATGTTTGCCAGAGCCGGTTCAAATCACACAACCCTGTGGTGACTCCACTAATAGGACAGATATAATAAACATTTAACATCCACTTTTTCATAATCATCTCATCAGCAAACTTTGGGCTATAGAAAAATTATTCCATAGGGCATAAATATACTACTCTCCCAGCTGGCGGAAATTTAGAAGATTTATGAAAATTGTATCATAAATTGATTATTCTAACAGCTGGCGGAATTTCCTCCTTTTCCTCCTGATTACAAAAATGAAATGTTCGTTGGGGGAAGTCCATACTTACCGAGATGTGGGCCTCTGAAATTCCGAAAATTCCTTTGTTTAAAGGCCTGCTACTTGGAAAAAAATTTACAATTTCAAAGAAAATATAGCTCCCGTGCGCGAGATTTGCTCCTGTCCATAGGAGAAAGTCTTAAATCCCCGGCCGAAGGCCGTCTACTTGTAAAAAAATTTACAATTAAAAAAAAAAAAAACAGTTTTTTGGCCAGCTGGGAGAATAGTAAATTTGTTCCAAGCTGTTTGATAAGATTATTTTTTTTATAAAAAAGTTATTCGACAACAACATTTGTTACATCAATAAAAAAATCTATAGAAAAGTTCTATAAAATTTGTCTATAGAAAAGTTGCTCGATACCAAATTTTCTATGGAAAAGTTGTTCGATAACAACATTTCTTTAGAAAATATGTTCAATAATAACATAACAATACTTTCTATAGAAAAGTTGTTGGATAACATTTTCGGAAGAAAATTTATGCGGACCATACTTTTACTGCCAAACTGCGGCTGCCGATGAACCCTTTGTGTACGTGTGAGATTGAGTAGTGTATTGCATTCCTTCAATCCACATTCCAGAAATGATAAATTTTCCTCCAAAACACGGTTTTTAGTTGAAATGTTCAAAAATTGTTAATTTCCCCACAAATAATATTTATTATTTTCAATAATTGTTTTTTTGATCAATTCGAAAATAAACAAGAAATTAAACCCCTTCAATACTATTACAAATGCTGTCCTGCATGCCCACAGTGTATGGGCCCCATTATTCGATAAAAAGTTGTTCGATAAAAGCATTTTTTATAGAAAAGTTGTTCGATAACAATATTTTCTAAAGGAAATTTGTTCGATAACAGCAATTTTTACTACTTTTGCCGGTTTTATTATTTTCAAAAGTAAAGGAACAGACCAATACATAGAAATGTTGATCGATAACAACATTTTCTAAAGACCTAAAGACCAACCTTTTCATATGCATTACTTTCTATTGATATGCAATCCTGCAATATTTATTATATGGTTTATATTAAACGCTTTTATTTTTTAAGTTTTAACTGTTTTTTATTTAATTGCATTTGTTGCTTTTGCCTATCTTTCTAGACACTGCCAAAACTTTTCACTTTGACTTCTAAAGAATTTAATAATTTTGATACAATGTCATTTGAATCACCCGCCGCCCATCATATTTCAACATCAAATGCACAGCAACAACAACAATTACCAATTAATACAGAACAAGAGATTGTAAATACTAATGCAACAAGTACTTCTTTGCCACCACTCACCCAGCAGCAGAATATGGAACAAATAAATCACAATACAATGTTTAATAGCACAACCCCAGGTATTGGACAACAACAGATGTCATCTTTACCTAGAGATGTGGACCTAATGGTTGAAAATGTTATGCCTGGCATATATTTAACAAAAAATTTCATTTCATGGCAAAACGAACAACTTAGAGCTCATGGTTTTACCCATGTCATCATTATCGATAAACATATACAAGAACTGTACTATCCACACCAACAACCGGAAATCTTTAAACTTTGTGCTAACGATACGGCAGGTGCAAATAAAAGATCGAACACCATAAGTGGCTTACATGATGACAGTTCCTCTTTGCTTAGTAGCTTTGGGGATTATGATCCCAATCCAAGAGGTGGTGCTGCGGCATTAAATTTTGGCAAGGAATTTGATGTTATTGACTTGAATTTTGGTGAGAAGTCATATCTTACAACTGTCTTGCCCAACTGCTATAGGGCTGTGAAGTTCATCAATAAAGCACTACAAAGTGGTGGCACCATATTGGTGATTGACTGTAATGGTGGAGAGCAGAAATGTTTAACCATCATTGTGGCCTACTTAATGTATAAACATAATATTAGTTTCAGGTAAGTGTGTGTGTGGAAACAAAGGCGATATCAATCTAGTCCAACTAATATTGATTTTATTCTTTGCAGTAACGCCTTTGCCCGCCTTAAAGAATTTTACAACAAAGCTGATTTGGATCGTTTCTATATAAGCCAGTTATATGAATATGAACCTATCTTACAAGTACAACGCGCCCAGTCAAGGGGCCACAGCTGTTCCCGAGAGCTCCATGCTGCCATTTTAAAACGCAAAAAGACCAATGAAGATGATGCTGCTGATGTTGGCGGCTCAGAGAATCATAGCCAGGCTTTTTCTTTTTCCTCCACATACACAAATGCCCACACGTTGTTGGATAATTGTAATCCTTTGAATCGTTTTGATAGCACACAAATGGACATCAATTCATCCAACACCATTAATAGCCGTAGTGTTGGTATAAAAGCCTCAACAAAAACAAATTCATCATCAACCACTTTTACACAATTTATGGGCGGTACAACAAGAACAGGTGGTTGGTATAATTGGGATGATTATGCCATGGAATAAGTTACATAGATTCTTAATGCAGTTTAGTTCAAAACAGAACAAAAAAGAGAAATTGTTTAACCTTGCGGTTTACAAAGTAAAAGCAAACAGAGAAACGATTTTAAAAACAACTCCCTAAACGAAGGTGCTACTAATGTAAACATTTATTGTAAAGTGTTTCTTGAAGAAAAGCTATATGGTAGAAACCCTATCTAAATTTTATACATTCGATGCTATTCCAAAGAAAGTTTCCTCGATAGTTGTCTGATAACAAAATTTTCTATAGAAAATGTGTTCGATAACCACATTTTCTATAGACAAGTTGTTCGATAACCACATTTTCTATAGACAAGTTGTTCGATATCAACACTTTCTGTAGAAAAGTTTTTCGATAACAATATTTTCTATAGAGAAGTTGTTCGATAACAAGATTTTTTATAGAAACATTTTTCGCTAACAACATTTTCTATAGAAAAGTTGTCCGATAACAATATTTTCAGTAGAAAAGTTGTTCGATAACATCCTTTTCTATAGGAAAGTTGTTCGATAAAAACCTTTTCTAGAGAAAAGATGTTCGATAACAATTTTTTCTATAGAAAAGTTGTTCGATAACAACCTTTTCTATAGAAAAGTTGTTCGATAACAACCTTTTCTATAGAAAAGTTGTTCGATAACAACCTTTTCTATAGAAAAGTTGTTCGATAACAACCTTTTCTATAGAAAAGTTGTTCGATAACAACCTTTTCTATAGAAAAGTTGTTCGATAACAACCTTTTCTATAGAAAAGTTGTTCGATAACAACCTTTTCTATAGAAAAGTTGTTCGATAACATTTTTCGCTAACAACATTTTCTATAGAAAATTTGTCCGATAACAATATTTTCAGTAGATAACATCCTTTTCTATAGGAAAGTTGGTCGATAACAACCTTTTCTATTAAAAAGTTGTTCGATAACAACCTTTTCTATAGAAAAGTTGTTCGATAACAACCTTTTCTATAGAAAAGTTGTTCGATAACAACCTTTTCTATAGAAAAGTTGTTCGATAACAACCTTTTCTATAGAAAAGTTGTTCGATTGCAACCTTTTCTATAGAAAAATTGTTTTCTATAGAAAAGTTGTTCGATTGCAACCTTTTCTATAGAAAAATTGTTCGATGACAACCTTTTCTATAGAAAAGTTGTTCGATAACAACCTTTTCTATAGAAAAATTGTTCGATAACAACCTTTTCTATAGAGTTGTTCGATAACAACCTTTTCTATAGAAAAATTGTTCGATAACATTTTTCGCTAACAACATTTTCTATAGAAAAGTTGTCCGATAACAATATTTTCAGTAGATAACATCCTTTTCTATAGGAAAGTTGGTCGATAACATCCTTTTCTATTGAAAAGTTGTTCGATAACAACCTTTTCTATAGAAAAATTGTTCGATTACAACCTTTTCTATAGAAAAGTTGTTCGATAACAACCTTTTCTATAGAAAAGTGGTTCGATAACAACCTTTTCTATAGAAAAGTTGCTTGATAACAAACTTTTCTAAAGAAAAGTTGTTCGATAACAACCTTTTCTATAGAAAAGTTGTTCGATAACAACCTTTTCTTTTAAAATGTTGTTCGATAACAACTTTTTCTATAGAAAAGTTGTTCGATAACAACCTTTTCTATAGAAAAGTTGTTCGATAACAACCTTTTCTATAGAAAAGTTGTTCGATAACAACCTTCTCTATAGACAAGTTGTTCGATAACAACCTTCTCTATAGACAAGTTGTTCGATAACAACCTTTTCTATAGAAAAGTTTTTCGATAACAATCTTTTCTATAGATGCTCGATGTTATTATAGAGAAGTTGTGTAAAAACTATAAACAACATTTTGGAAATATATATCGATAACAATAATTTATCTAGAAAGTAGATATATTATTGTTATCGATTACATTTTATACCGGTAATCTTTTCTATTATTCAATAATATTTTCCCTATAATACCTCACACTTTGAGTGGTTCTGTAGCCCTTCGCATGTTTAAATCTAAGTATAATTGTGTATAAGAAATATATGTAAATAATTTTAAATTTTATACAAAACAGTTCTTTTTATTGCGAATCAATTCCTATTTTCTGCAAACATACAAATCACAATAATGAGTAACATTTACTTTTCTTCAGCTTTTGTAAAAAAATGTCATTCATTCTGCATGAAAAATAAACGAAAAATATTGCAACAATTTGGGATTAGAAGGGTACAAAAAAAAAATAGTTTCTGTTATACGAAATGCATAAGAACGGTTAGTACCCTTATTAATGGACTACTATTGTAAAGAAGAAGTAAATTTTTATAGTATCATTTTATACTTGCAAACGAAGAGTACAACACTAACAAACTGAAAGTAAACTTTAAAACTGATCTTGCTTTCTTTTCAATGTCTTGAACGCTAAATAATTTCTTATAGTTTGCAGTTTTATTTGTTAAGTGTTTCATAAGTTTTTAGTCAATCGACATTAATTATATTACATCATTTTTTAATTTGTAATTATCTTTCATGTGATAAGAATTTCACCGTTTACTCTTAACATCTTAATAGTGTATATGATTTATACATTTTGTTTTTAATATAAATAAGTTTCCATTTCATCAACCAACAATCACAATACAGATTTTCCATTCGCATACATTCTCGTCTTGTATCAAACCATTTATCTATAATTTTTTTCCCAACCTTAAGTGATTTTATGTTTTGTAGAATGAGCAGAAGAATTTAAATATTATAAGAAATTATTAATTTTTGCATAAATTCGAATATATATTTACATACAAGTATGTATTATGTATAAATAAATGAATTTTCTATATGTTTACAAGCTGTTGTTTTGTATAACGTTCTATTTTGAGGTTATAGTAAGTTGGTATTAGTTTAAATCTTCACCGTCTATACATTGGATTGGGATTTTTTCAGAATTACTCTATAACAACATTTTCTAAAGGAATTTGAACAATAGCAACATTTTATAAAGAAAATCTGTTCTATAATTTTTTTGTTATAGAAAATTGGTCAATAACATCATTTTCCGTGGAAAAGATGTTCGATAACAAAATTTTCCATAGAAAAGTAGTTCGATAACAACATTTTCTACAAAAGAGTAGTTCGATAACAACATTTTCCATAGAATAGTTGCTCGTAACAACCTTTTCTGTAGGGAAGGTAGGCAGCAACAGCTCAGAGAATCATAGTCGGGCTTTTGCTTTTTCCTCCACATACACAAATGCTCACACGTTGTTGGATAATTGTAATCCTCTGAATCGTTTTGATAGCACACAAATGGACATCAATTCATCCAACACCATTAATAGCCGTAGTGTTGGTATAAAAGCCTCAACAAAAACAAATTCATCATCAACCACTTTTACACAATTTATGGGCGGTACAACAAGAACAGGTGGTTGGTATAATTGGGATGATTATGCCATGGAATAAGTTACATAGATTCTTAATGCAGTTGAGTTCAAAACAAAACAAAAACGAGAAATTGTTTAACCTTGCGGATTACAAAGTAAAAGCAAACAGAGAAACGATTTTAAAAACAACTCCCTAAACGAAGGTGCTACTAATGAAAACATTTTTTGTAAGGTGTTTCCTGAAGAAAAGCTATACGATATAAAATTTATATGTACATACATTCGATGCTATTCCAAAGAAAGTTTCCTCGATAGTTGTCCGATAACAAAATTTTCTATAGAAAATGTGTTCGATAACATTTACTATAGAAAATTTGATCGATATCAATACTTTCTGTAGAAAAGTTTTTCGATAACAATATTTTCTATAGAGAAGTTGTTCGATAACAAGATTTTTTGTAGAAACATTTTTCGCTAACAACATTTTCTATAGAAAAGTTGTCCGATAACAAGTCGATAACAACCTTTTCTATAGAAAAGTTGTTCGATGACAACCTTTTCTATAGAAAAGTTATCGAACCACTTTGCTATAGAAAAGTTGTTCGATAACAACCTTTTTCAATAGAAAAGTTGTTCGATAACAACCTTTTCTATAGAAAAGTTGTTCGTTAACAACCTTTTCTACAGAAAAGTTGCTCAATAACAACCTTTTCTATAGAAAAGTTGTTCGATAACAACCTTTTCTATAGGAAAGTTGTTCGATAACAACATTTTCTATAGAAAAGTTGTTCGATAACAACCTTTTCTATAGAAAAGTTGTTCGATAGTAACCTTTTCTATAGAAAAGTTGTTCGATAGTAACCTTTTCTATAGAAAATTTGTTCGATAACAACCTTTCTATAGAAAAGTTGTTCGATAGCAACCTTTTCTATAGAAAAGTTGTTCGATAACAACCTTTTCTATAGAAAAGTTGTTCGATAACAACCTTTTCTATAGAAAAGTTGTTCGATAACAACCTTTTCTATAGAAAAGTTGTTCGATAACAACCTTTTCTATAGAAAAGTTGTTCGATAACAACCTTTTCTATAGAAAAGTTGTTCGATAACAACCTTTTCTATAGAAAAGTTGTTCGATAACAACCTTTTCTATAGAAAAGTTGTTCGATAACAACCTTTTCTATAGAAAAGTTGTTCGATAACAACCTTTTCTATAGAAAAGTTGTTCGATAACAACCTTTTCTATAGAAAAGTTGTTCGATAACAACCTCTTCTATAGCAAAGTGGTTCGATAACAACCTTTTCTATAGAAAAGTTGCTCTATAACAACCTTTTCTATAGAAAAGTTGCTCGATAACAACCTTTTCTATAGAAAAGTTGATCGATAACAACCTTTTCTATAGAAAAGTTGATCGATAACAACCTTTTCTATAGAAAAGTTGTTCGATAACAACCTTTTCTAAAGACAAGTTGTTCGATAACAACCTTTTCTATAGAAAAGTTGTTCGATAACAACCTTTTCTATAGAAAAGTTGTTCGATAACAACCTTTTCTATAGAAAAGTTGTTCGATAGCAACCTTTTCTATAGAAAATTTGTTCGATAACAACCTTTCTATAGAAAAGTTGTTCGATAACAACCTTTTCTATAGAAAAGTTGCTCTATAACAACCTTTTCTATAAAAAAGTTGTTCGATAACAACCTTTTCTATAGAAAAGTTGTTCGATAACAACCTTATCTATAGAAAAGTTGCTCGATAACAACCTTTTCTATAGAAAAGTTGCTCGATAACAACCTTTTCTATAGAAAAGTTGTTCGATAACAACCTTTTCTATAGAAAAGTTGTTCGATAACAACCTTTTCTATAGAAAAGTTGTTCGATAACAACCTTTTCTATAGAAAAGTTGTTCGATAACAACCTTTTCTATAGAAAAGTTGTTCGATAACAACCTTTTCTATAGAAAAGTTGTTCGATAACAACCTTTTCTATAGAAAAGTTGTTCGATAACAACCTTTTCTATAGAAAAGTTGTTCGATAACAACCTTTTCTATAGAAAAGTTGTTCGATAACAACCTTTTTTATAGAAAAGTTGCTCGATAAAAACCTTTTCTATAGAAAAGTTGTTCGATAACAACCTTTTCTATAGAAAAGTTGTTCGATAACAACCTTTTCTATAGAAAAGTTGTTCGATAACAACCTTTTCTATAGAAAAGTTGTTCGATAACAACCTTTTCTATAGAAAAGTTGTTCGATAACAACCTTTTCTATAGAAAAGTCGTTCGATAACAACCTTTTCTATAGAAAAGTTGTTCGATAACAACCTTTTCTATAGAAAAGTTGTTCGATAACAACTTTTTCTATAGAAAAGTGGTTAGATAACAACCTTTTCTATAGAAAAGTTGTTCGATAACAATATTTTCAGTAGAAAAGTTGTTCGATAACATCCTTTTCTATAGAAAAGTTGTTCGATAACATCCTTTTCTATAGAAAAGTTGTTCGATAACATCCTTTTCTATAGAAAAGTTGTTCGATAACAACCTTTTCTATAGAAAAGTTGTTCGATAACAACCTTTTCTATAGAAAAGTCGTTCGATAACAACCTTTTCTATAGAAAAGTTGTTCGATAACAACCTTTTCTATAGAAAAGTTGTTCGATAACAACTTTTTCTATAGAAAAGTGGTTAGATAACAACCTTTTCTATAGAAAAGTTGTTCGATAACAATATTTTCAGTAGAAAAGTTGTTCGATAACATCCTTTTCTATAGAAAAGTTGTTCGATAACATCCTTTTCTATAGAAAAGTTGTTCGATAACATCCTTTTCTATAGAAAAGTTGTTCGATAACAGCCTTTTCTATAGAAAAGTTGTTCGATAAAAACCTTTTCTATAGAAAAGTTGTTCGATAAAAACCTTTTCTATAAAAGAATTGTAAGATAAAATGATTTCCTGTATGAAAGATGTTCAATAACAAAATTTTCTTTCTATAGATGCTCGATGTTATTATATAAAAGTTGTGTAAAAACTATAAACAACATTTTGGGAATATTAATCGATAAATTATTGTTATCGATTACATTTTATGCGGAAAAAGATAGTACCGGTAATCTTTTCTAATATGCAATAATATTTTCTCTATTATACCTCACACTTTGAGTGGTCTTTGGTAAACATTTTACTATAGAAATGTGTTCTGTAGCCCTTCGCATGTTTAAATCTAAGTATAATTGTGTATAAGAAATATATGTAAATAATTTTAAATTTTATACAAAACAGTTCTTTTTATTGCGAATCAATTCCTATTTTCTGCAAACATACAAATCACAATAATGAGTAACATTTACTTTTCTTCAGCTTTTGTAAAAAAATGTCATTCATTCTGCATGAAAAATAAACGAAAAATATTGCAACAATTTGGGATTAGAAGGGTACAAAAAAAAAAATAGTTTCTGTTATACGAAATGCATAAGAACGGTTAGTACCCTTATTAATGGACTACTATTGTAAAGAAGAAGTAAATTTTTATAGTATCATTTTATACTTGCAAACGAAGAGTACAACACTAACAAACTGAAAGTAAACTTTAAAACTGATCTTGCTTTCTTTTCAATGTCTTGAACGCTAAATAATTTCTTATAGTTTGCAGTTTTATTTGTTAAGTGTTTCATAAGTTTTTAGTCAATCGACATTAATTATATTACATCATTTTTTAATTTGTAATTATCTTTCATGTGATAAGAATTTCACCGTTTACTCTTAACATCTTAATAGTGTATATGATTTATACATTTTGTTTTTATTATAAATAAGTTTCCATTTCATCAACCAACAATCACAATACAGATTTTCCATTCGCATACATTCTCGTCTTGTATCAAACCATTTATCTATAATTTTTTTCCCAACCTTAAGTGATTTTATGTTTTGTAGAATGAGCAGAAGAATTTAAATATTATAAGAAATTATTAATTTTTGCATAAATTCGAATATATATTTACATACAAGTATGTATTATGTATAAATAAATGAATTTTCTATATGTTTACAAGCTGTTTTTTTGTATAACGTTCTATTTTGAGGTTATAGTAAGTTGGTATTAGTTTAAATCTTCGCCGTCTATACATCGGATTGGGATTTATTCAGAATTATCCTATAACAATATTTTATAATGGAATTGGAACAATAGCAACATTTTATAAAGAAAACCTGTTCCATAATTTTTTTCTATAGAAAATTGGTCAATAACATCATTTTTTATGGAAAAGATGTTCGATAACAAAATTTTCCATAGAAAAGTAGTTTGATAGCAACATTTTCTACAAAAGAGTTGTTCGATAACAATATTTTCTGTAGAATAGTTTTTCGTAACAACCTTTTCTGTAGGGAAGGTAGGCAGCAACAGCTCAGAGAATCATAGTCGGGCTTTTGCTTTTTCCTCCACATACACAAATGCTCACACGTTGTTGGATAATTGTAATCCTCTGAATAGTTTTGATAGCACACAAATGGACATCAATTCCATTAATAGCCGTAGTGTTGGTATAAAAGCCTCAACAAAAACAAATTCATCATCAACCACTTTTACACAATTTATGGGCGGTACAACAAGAACAGGTGGTTGGTATAATTGGGATGATTATGCCATGGAATAAGTTACATAGATTCTTAATGCAGTTGAGTTCAAAACAAAACGAAAACGAGAAATTGTTTAACCTTGCGGTTTACAAAGTAAAAGCAAACAGAGAAACGATTTTAAAAACAACTCCCTAAACGAAGGTGCTACTAATGAAAACATTTTTTGTAAGGTGTTTCCTGAAGAAAAGCTATACGATATAAAATTTATATGTACATACATTCGATGCTATTCCAAAGAAAGTTTCCTCGATAGTTGTGCGATAACAACATTTTCTATAGAAAATGTGTTCGATAACATTTACTATAGAAAATTTGATCGATATCAATACTTTCTATAGAAAAGTTTTTCGATAACAATATTTTCTATAGACAAGTTGTTCGATAACAAGATTTTTTGTAGAAACATTTTTCGCTAACATTTTCTATAGAAAAGTTGTCCGATAACAATATTTTCAGTAGAAAAGTTGTTCGATAACAACCTTTCCTATAGAAAAGTTGTTCGATAACAACGTTTTCTATAGAAAATTGTTCGATAACAACCTTTTCTATAGAAAAGTTGTTCGATAACAACGTTTTCTATAGAAAAGTTGTTCGATAACAACCTTTTCTATAGAAAAGTTGTTCGATAGCAACCTTTTCTATAGAAAAGTTGTTCGATAGCAACCTTTTCTATAGAAATGTTGTTCTATAGCAACCTTTTCTATAAAAAAGTTGTTCGATATCAACCATTTCTATAGAAAAGTTGTTCGATAACAACCTTTTCTATAGAAAAGTTGTTCGATAACAACCTTTTCTATAGAAAAGTTGTTCGATAACAACCTTTTCTATAGAAAAGTTGTTCGATAACAACCTTTTCTATAGAAAAGTTGTTCGATAACAACCTTTTCTATAGAAAAGTTGTTCGATAACAACCTTTTCTGTAGAAAAGTTGTTCGATAACAACCTTTTCTATAGAAAAGTTGTTCGATAACAACCTTTTCTATAGAAAAGTTGTTCGATAACAACCTTTTCTATAGAAAAGTTGTTCGATAACAACCTTTTCTATAGAAAAGTTGTTCGATAACAACCTTTTCTATAGAAAAGTTGTTCGATAACAACCTTTTCTATAGAAAAGTTGTTCGATAACAACCTTTTCTATAGAAAAGTTGTTCGATAACAACTTTTTCTATAGAAAAGTTGTTCGATAACAACTTTTTCTATAGAAAAGTTGTTCGATAACAACCTTTTCTATAGAAAAGTTTTTCGATAACAACCTTTTCTATAGAAAAGTTTTTCGATAACAACCATTTCTATAGAAAAGTTGTTCGATAACAACCTTTTCTAAAGACAAGTTGTTCGATAACAACCTTTTCTATAGAAAAGTTGTTCGATAACAACCTTTTCTATAGAAAAGTTGTTCGATAACAACCTTTTCTATAGAAAAGTTGTTCGATAACAAACTTTTCTATAAAAGAGTTGTTCGATAACAACCTTTTGTTGTTGGATAACAACCTTTTCTATAGAAAAGTTTTTCGATAACAATCGTTTCTATAGATGCTCGATGTTATTATAGAAAAGTTGTGTAAAAACTATAAACAACATTTTGGAAATATATATCGATAACAATAATTTATCTAGAAAGTAGGTATTTACTTCATTCCTGTCCAATTTAATATAACTTCACATTATGCTAAAGAAAAACAAAATCAAACAACTATTTTCTTTTATTTATAAAACTTAAAACATTTATTGAAAATTTGAGAATTTGTTTTTATAATTTGCATATATAATTTATGTATTTATACCACTGACGAAGTCAAAACTACACAGTTTTATTGTATCTTGGCTGGAATCTCTACACAAACAATATCTTCATTATTTTGATCTTTCAATTCCCATTTGACCATAACATTAACTTTAGGATATGCCTTCAAAACGGGAAGACTGGCTGTGTATTCATAGGTTTCACCCTTTTCCAGAGGGCATTTTAAGCCGCTATCGACACAGGCATCAGGATTTTGTAAATGGAATGGCATTTCAACGCCCATTACTTTGCCATGAACAACAGTTTGAATGGCAGTAACATCCTCGGCTATAGAGAGGAAACACGTTTTATTACAAACTTGAAAAAAAATTCATTCACTTGTCTTCTTACCCAATGAAAAATCAATGCTAATTGACACCGTGGAATTACGCTTTAATATGCACTCATTTTTTGTCGTATCACAATCGGAAACGGAGACTTTTGTAAATTTACCCGTTTTGGAGCCTATAAAAGAATTGAAAAAACACAGAGGAAAGCATTAATTAATAAATATTATTAAACACGTTCTTACATACAAAATGAAAAAAAAACAACACCAGTGAATGAAAGACAAGTGTTCGAAGATGTTTACAATTACTCAGAAATAAAAGTCAGCTATAACAACAAGATTACGTGATATATTCGAAATTATTAATTGTTTAATTGCTGTAGTTTAATTTAGATGATTAACGTCGGCCGGAAAATGTTTTTTTTCGTTGATATATTTTGAGACATGTCAGCTAATTCCAAGTCGTATCTGCTTTTGGTCTGGTTTTGCTTATATTGATACACGATCTGATGGAAAGGAACCTCCACAAACCGTTCAGTAAAAGCTAAATAGCGAATTACACCTACATACATACAATTGACCTCATTTTTAACGTTTTTTCATCATTTTTCTAAAGAAGAAAAACTGAGAGGGAACATACTGCATTCAATTAAATGTAAATGAAATCTATCTATTATTGTATATTAGAGTGGTTTAACCAAAATGTGGTTGAACCAAAATGTACATAAGTATATACATATATAATCTTGTTTTAAAAGTTGTCTTATCTATACATTGAAATAGGGACTGAAAGATACCAAACAACATTTTCGATCAGATTTAAGACGAAGGGTTATCTTTTTTCCTCCTCTTTTATCCCCCAGTGAGATATCCATGCGAAATGGAATTCTTCTACAGGGCGCGGATGGGTTTTGGGGCATGTTCAATGAAAACTGTCTGAGGGTAATCTCCTATAGACCTGATCCAACATGCATCTTCAATCATCGTCTTCTGAGAAGACCAACAAAGCTTCGTTCTTTCGAAGGCACCCAGACATCGAGCTCCTACGCTGCCTTTGTCCAGAAATTCAAGGAGCTTGCTGAGGGTCTATAGAAACAGCTTTTCTTTCAGAAATAGTCTATAGAACAACCCTTTCTTTCAGAAAGAGTGTGTAGAAGCACCATTTCTTTCACAAAAGGGTCAGGAAACCTCCGATAGACCTGATCGAACATGTATTTTCAATCTTGGGGATCCAGCAAACGACATCCGTAAAGGAGATCAATTGGAGATGGGGTCTGTTTCTAAGCCCTTTCTTTCAGAAAGGGTCTATAGAAGCACCTTTTCTTTCAGAAAGGGTCTATAGAAGCACCCTTTCTTTCAGAAAGGGTCTATAGAAGCACCCTTTCTTTCAGAAAGGGTCTATAGAAGCATCCTTTCTTTCAGAAAGGGTCTATAGAAGCACCCTTTCTTTCAGAAAGGGTCTATAGAAGCACCCTTTCTTTTAGAAAGGGTCTATAGAAGCACCCTTTCTTTCAGAAAGGGTCTATAGAAGCACCCTTTCTTTCAGAAAGGGTCTATAGAAGCACCCTTTCTTTCAGAAAGGGTCTATAGAAGCACCCTTTCTTTCAGAAAGGGTCTATAGAAGCACCCTTTCTTTCAGAAAGGGTCTATAGGAGCACCCTTTCTTTCAGAAAGGGTCTATAGGAGCACCCTTTCTTTCAGAAAGGGTCTATAGAAGCACCCTTTCTTTCAGAAAGGGTCTATAGAAGTACCCTTTCTTTCAAAAAGTGTCTATAGAAGCACCCTTTCTTTTAGAAAGGGTCTATAGAAGCACCCTTTCTTTCAGAAAGGGTCTATAGAAGCACCCTTTCTTTCAGAAAGGGTCTATAGAAGCATCCTTTCTTTCAGAAAGGGTCTATAGAAGCACCCTTTCTTTCAGAAAGGGTCTATAGAAGTACCCTTTCTTTCAAAAAGTGTCTATAGAAGCACCCTTTCTTTTAGAAAGGGTCTATAGAAGCACCCTTTCTTTCAGAAAGGGTCTATAGAAGCACCCTTTCTTTCAGAAAGGGTCTATAGAAGCACCCTTTCTTTCAGAAAGGGTCTATAGAAGCACCCTTTCTTTCAGAAAGGGTCTATAGAAGCACCCTTTCTTTCAGAAAGGGTCTATAGAAGCACCCTTTCTTTCAGAAAGGGTCTATAGAAGCACCCTTTCTTTCAGAAAGGGTCTATAGAAGCACCCTTTCTTTCAGAAAGGGTCTATAGGAGCACCCTTTCTTTCAGAAAGGGTCTATAGGAGCACCCTTTCTTTCAGAAAGGGTCTATAGAAGCAACCTTTCTTTCAGAAAGGGTCTATAGAAGCGCCCTTTCTTTCAGAAAGGGTCTATAGAAGCACCCTTTCTTTCAGAAAGGGTCTATAGAAGCACCCTTTCTTTCAGAAAGGGTCTATAGAAGCACCCTTTCTTTCAGAAAGGGTCTATAGAAGCACCTTTTCTTTCAGAAAGGGTCTATAGAAGCATCCTTTCTTTCAGAAAGGGTCTATAGAAGCACCCTTTCTTTCAGAAAGGGTCTATAGAAGCACCCTTTCTTTCAGAAAGGGTCTATAGAAGCATCCTTTCTTTCAGAAAGGGTCTATAGAAGCACCCTTTCTTTCAGAAAGGGTCTATAGAAGCACCCTTTCTTTCAGAAACGGTCTATAGAAGCACCCTTTCTTTCAGAAAGGATCTATAGAAGCACCCTTTCTTTCAGAAACGGTCTATAGAAGCACCCTTTCTTTCAGAAAGGGTCTATAGAAGAATGGACCAGTAGAAGCACCTTTTCATTCAGAAAAGGCCTAAAGAAGCGCCCTTACTTTCAGAAAGCGACAATAGGAACACCTTTTCTTTCAGAGAGTGCCTATAGAAGCATCTTTTCTTTCAGAAAGGGCCTATAGAAACACCCTCTCTTTCAGAAACGTTACAAAAGCTGACCCCGATGGAAGAATCAGCGAGAGTCACTGTTTGCTAGTCGAAATAGGTCTTCCGAGTGTCATTGTTTCTGTGATGGGAAATGTGGGTGACCGTCGGTTCGGCAGCGCCTTCCTTCAAAGGGCATCAAGGTCATTAATCCCCATAACAAGAAATCGCGAGGTTTGCTTGGTGAACTTTGGGAAGGGACTTATCTTGTTACCGTGGATAAGAAGCTCATTATGAAACTGCAGGAGTTTCAAAATCAAGATCACCTTACATCTGGCTGGACTATAATTAGTCTAACCCCTTGTAAGGAAAATGGACGGATGGATATCAGTGTGGCTGTGGACTCCATAGAGGAGGATTTTTTAAGGAATCGTGGATGGAAGCTAAATTTCGGCATGTGATGAATTCAGTCCGTCTAATTTAACCTCATACATGCATGTCAATCTGAACCATTGTAAAGCCGCTACCTCTGAACTACTCATGTCCTTCACGAATTCTGAAGTAGACAAGGGGGGCAAGGTGAGAACTTGTGTACGAACATGTAATATGGGCAATACTCCAACTTTTAAAATTAGGTATGAGGTCATTGATCGAACTCTCTACAAACTAGATGACTCTGTCATGAGAAACTAGGAGCCATCTGATAGATGTTCCTTATACGACCATATGAAGATATTTTTCTAAATCTCTTTTGGCGAAGCTTGCCAAAATCCTTATAGAAACCCGATAAGAACAAACTCAAAGCTGACGACTATTGGATATATAGACACAATTGAGGAGGTTAATACAACTGTGGACAACTTGGCCGATGTTCTTTTTCGCTGTCATAGAGCCGAAAACACATACAACGTTTCATTAAAGTTGACGTCATTTCTGATAAAATAATAAACAACAACTCGATCTATGTTGCCTTTGCTCTCTGATTCTCTTATCAAAATTGACGCCAAACTTTACTGAAACGTTGGACATGTTTACAGCTTAAGAGCGAGATCAAACGTGCCAAGAAAAATCTTGGGTTAGTTTGTGTGAGGCGATAGAAAGAGCCAACGACGAAGCTAGCTTTCGATTAATACTTTCAAAGGACCCCAAAACCATTGGGAGTCTTAAGAAATCCGATGGTACGTGGACAGACTCTGGTTTCGAGACTCTAAGCCTCCTAGTATTAAATTAAATTAGAGTTTTTTGCCAGGTTAACATTCCAACATTTTCCTCAAAAATGCAACTGCCATACAATCAATTTATATCAACTGGATTACAAGGTAAGCCTATTATTAGGCTCTCTTAAAAATTGAATAAGAAAAAAATACTAATCCTCTACACCAAAAAGAGGATGTGTGAGCCCTACTTTCTCAATTAAAAAAGTAAAGGAGCAGACCAATTGTTCAACAAATTTCGGTATTCATGCATTAAAGCTGTAAACACATCCAACGTTTGAGTAAAGTAAGTTTTGTGTCATTTCTGGAACATTAGTAAAAGACAAAGTGTTGCCAAGTTTCAATTTGTCCTTACTCTTCTACCAGAAATGACACAAAACTTTACTCAAACGTTGGATGTGTTTAGGGCTTAACATAATACGTTTCAAATGCAAAATCTACATAGCGTCTTATTTTTATTTATTTAACTGTAGAATTTAAAAGAAGTCTTCTCTAAAACAAATCTAGATCCGTATTGAAAAAAAAACAAGTTCAATTTTGTTCAGATCCTTACCGCAATCGGTGAATTGCAAAGCGTTGATGTTATCCAAGAATAATCCAGCAACTATAAAAATAGTCAATAATCCAAATTGCTGCTTCATTTTTATGGAAATTTGTTGTTTTCTTCTTTGTAATTTTTTTTTTAATTTTTTGAAGGTAGATAAATGCACAAAATTTTTGTTTGTAAAGAAAGAAAAACAACGTTATTATCACTAAAACGAAGAAGAAAACGTCTCTACACAACGAGTGCTAATTTTGAAATGAAACGAAGTGAGTGAGGCTTGGAGATTATTCGTCATTTGTAAAATCATCGTGCAATGCAAAATGTTCAACCCCCAACCCCTGTCATCGCTGCTTGTTGTGTTTGTTATTTGTGAGAGAATCACTTTCGGTGTGTAAATGTGCGGGTTTTAAACAAAATTAAATTAAATAAAGAATAAACGTATGTACGTGTTGATGGACAATAGCTGGAGATTATTTGAGACAAATAGACGGTGCGCGGGCTATGTATGCTGTGTTCTGTGTCATCTGTAGCCATATCATGTTCAAGAGTATGTATGTATTTGTGTGTGTCAACTTAAATCGTAGGTGTTTGTGTAAACAATATGCATTGCATTTCCATTTCCGTTTTTCAAATTCAATTAATACCGCACTAACATGTACAGACAAACATACATACGTATTTATGTCCCTACATTCCTATTTATAATTTTTTTTCTCGTGTATACCTTATTGGACGTCACTTGTAGTATTTACTCATTGTTTTGGGTTCTTTTATAATACAATTAGTTTATTTTTTGTTGTTGTTTTATTTATTTTTTTTTTCTTTAGCAATTTTTTTTTTTTTTCTGATTTTTGAATGAGCAACAACAATTTACTACTGCATATCAATGACTCAAACAATGAATTCTAAAAACACAATGAATGAACGTTGTCGTTTAAAGTTTCTTATCAGTGTTCTCAGGGAATTTGATAAGTTGTTTTGCTTTTCTTTTATGACAAACATTGATCTTTTGTTTACTTTTTTGTGCTCTTTGTCATGTTCCCCGACATAAAAAATAACTATCGCTTTGTTCTTTATTAATCTTTTAATCTTATCAACGACAATTGCAAAAGTATTTGTTTTAGGTTTGTTATCAAATTACATGCAATAATTTGCATATACTCGTACATACATCCATACATATGTATTTGTTATGCAATACTTCAGATATGATAGTGAAGTCATAGGAATTATATCTCCTCAATAGATAGAATATATGTATTAAACAAATTAAATCTAAAAATTTTTCGATCATTCTTTAAATAGAAAAAAAAATCTCTAATACAACAACCAAATTCAAAAGTGGTGGAACAACATATTCTTGCCTGGCAATACTGTCATCTTATACTGTTTATCTACAAACCTTTTGCCTTTTTTATTTGTAAATAATAAGCAAGTATTTTATGTTTTCAAATTTCAAGTGTTTAGTTTTATTTAGTGGTAATTCAATGAATGTTATGTGTGAGTGTGTATGTACAATGTGTGTTGATTTTAGCTAGGCTTTGTAATGCAATCTAGGTTTTTAACTAGCACAACGTAAGGTAAGTTTAAATTCACAATTTTTAGGGTATTTTAAGTAGATGTAAGTTTTAGTTAAGTTCAGGCAAATTTTACACAGTGCAATATTAGGTTTAAGTAGCAAAATTCTAATTATTTATTTAATTGTATTTTATTTTTTATTGTTTTGTGTATATTTTAACTTCAATGTTTAACTTTGTGTTTGTTCATATAACAAAATGTAACTTGTTTGTATTTTTGTATGTAACTATTTGTTCTTAGTTTTTAACAAAGTGTTTATGTTTCAAATTTTTAACTTGTAAGTATGTATGTAACTTGAGCGAGGAGATGCACGGTCGAACGCTTTAAAATATCACTGACGAACTAATTGATTGCTGTCCTTTGCACTGCTTTTAAAATAGACAACTTCCAGGATTTATTGGAAAAGAGAGCAATATCGACGCCTCCAAACAATAGTATGCTAAGTCGACTTAGCATGTTTTCAAGTTCTTTACATTTTTATGTTTAACGTCCTTTAACTTAAATTCTGTCAAATTTTGGTAATGATCGGACAATCCGAACAGAAGTTATAAACAAATATTTACTTAGCATAGTACTGAAGGTCAAAGAAATTTCCAAACTTTTAGAGCTTGTCCTGCAAAACTCGCTTTTCAGAATTAGCAAAGTATTATTTGGAGGTGTCGAACGTCCTTTACCTTAAATTCTGTCTAATTTTGGTAACGATCGGTCAATCCGAACAGAAGTTATAAACAAATATTGACTTAGCATAGTACAGAAGTTCAAAAAAAATTTTCAAACTTTGAGAGCTTCTCCTGCAAAACTCACTTTTTAGACTTAGCATACTATTATTTGGAGGTGTCGATATGTTAATAGCTAGCGACCGCGGGTTATATGTATGTGTGTATATATGTACAAATGTAAATACTGCGGACCGCTAGCCAAAAATTCATCAAAACAACGCTACAGTGCTCGCAATAAGTATGGTCCTAGACATACATTCTCCGCCCCCAAGACTCAGTGCATCCTTCTCATCTTATCGTCTTGGGCTTTGCTCGAGGCGGCAATCTTGATTTGGTAAGTATGGAGTCATCTGTAAATAAACGGGAAAAAGGAGTACTATGTTTTTTATTAAAGAAGCGGTCCGACTAACTAGTCGGAAATAACTTGACGACCTTCGTTATGGGTCGGCTGATGTTACCACCAGCAGTCTTTATGTCTACCACTCTTACGTTTTGGTCGATTCCCTGGTGGGTCTTTATAATTCGTCCTCCAATCAGTTGGAGCTGAACGTTCATCCTTAAGTACAATTAAATCACCCTCCTTAAGATTGTCTTGTTGATACTTCCATTTAGTACGTCGATGGAGCTCATGTAAATATTCAGTTTTCCATCTATTACAAAAACATTGGGAGATAATTTTCAAACGCTTCCACCTATTGACAATGCTAACATCTTGGTCTGAAACATCGGGTTCGGGAGGGGCTAAAATTGGTGTACCGATTAAGAAGTGACCTGGGGTCAGAGGCGACAAATCGCGAGGATCCTCACTAGCTGAACTTAAGGGTCTTGAATTAAGACAAGCTTCGATTTTTGACAAAATTGTGGAAAATTCTTCGAAGGTAAAAGTCATTTTTGGTATGCACTTCTTCAAATGCGTTTTGAAAGACTTCACGCCGGCCTCCCACAAACCTCCCATGTGTGGAGCGCCGGGTGGAATGAACTTCCAATCGAGATTTTGATGGGAATTTTGTACAATCGCTTTATTTTTTAATTCTTTCATGAACAAGAGTCTGTCTTTCTTTAGGACATCGACTGCTCCAACAAAATTAGTTCCGTTGTCGGAGTATACACAAGATGGGCATCCACGCCTACTAATAAATCTGGAGAATGCCGCTAGGAATGACTGAGTCGAGAGGTCACTAGTTGGTTCGAGGTGTATGGCTTTCGTAGCAAAGCATACGAAAAGGCAGACATATCCCTTTGTAATAAGACATGCTCTTCCCGTAAAATTTCGTATACTGAAGGGTCCCGCAAAATCTACGCCGGTGTTAGTAAAGGGTCTAGATAGCAAAGTTCTTTCAGGTGGGAGTGAAGCCATAATTTGATTCTCTGTTCGTCGCTTATACAGAATGCAGACTCGGCAATTCCGAATAGTCTTTTTGATCAGTGATTTGAATCTGGGTATGCAAAAACCGGATCTCAAAACTCTCAACATCAATTGGTTCCCACCGTGTAAAGTCACCTTGTGAGTGTGTTCGACTAGTAAAGTAGTAAATCTCGCATTGTGCGGGAGAATGATTGGGTGTCGTTCTTCGAAAGTGAGTGCTGGCGATTGAACCAGTCTACCATGAGCTCGCATAATACCCTTTGGATCTAAGTATGGGTTAAAAGATAGCAAAGGACTCTTTGGAGGAATTCTGGATCTTTTCTCTAATGCTTGAAACTCTTCTGGGAAAAAGAACCGTTGGGTGCGAATTATACTGGCACGTTTGCCGGCCTGAATTTCATCAGCAGTAAGTTCAACTTCAGAAGTTAGAGGGTTTTGTCTACAAACAATGGTGTTTTTCCAAAATCTGAGTGCTTGCGCATATGCTCTGTATACTCTTGTTAACGAAGATATGTTTCTCATGGGGTCTTTTTCCGTCATTTCTTCCATATTTAGCATCAGCACTTTCGATGTTTTTGCTTCCAGTGTAACTTCGCAAATTTCTTTCGATGGCCAACTATTTTTCGGTAATTTTAACCAATCTGGCCCAGTCCACCAGAGTTGGTAATTACTAAGCTCGTTGGGTGAGCACCCACGACTAGCAATGTCCGCTGGGTTATCCTTAGAGTCAACGTGGGCCCAATTTTCTAAAATTTCAGATACACGGTTTCCCACAAACGTTGACCAGTGGCAAGGGGGTTTTCTCAGCCATGCGAGGAAAATGGTTGAGTCTGTCCAAAAGTGAACGTTAAACTTTGAAATTTGAAGATTATTTAGTATCGATGATGACAATTTTGATAGCAGAACTGCTCCACAAAGTTCGAGTCTGGGAAGTGAAATTTTCTTAATTGGGGCAACTCTTGTTTTAGCAGTTAGTAAGGCTGTTTTTATTTCATTATTTGTGTCTCGGGTTCTGATGTATAATGCTGCTGCATATGCGCTCTCAGACGCGTCACAGAATCCGTGAATTTCCACGTCATTGTCTGGAGAGTAATTTATCCACCGTGGAATCTTTAAATGCTCAATGTCTCCGCTATTCTTAACAAAGTTCTGCCAGTTCATAAGAGTAATTGCCTTCAATATGTCATCCCAGTTAATCTTGTCCAACCAAATCTGCTGCATCACTAATTTGGCGACAACTACAATGGGAGCAAGCCACCCACATGGGTCGAATAGTTTGGCAATTGTCGATAGGACTTCTCTTTTTGTGTAAGATGTTTTAATTTCCATTGTGGGTGGTGTGAACGAGAAAAAATCACCAGAAATATTCCATTTTATTCCAAGTGTCTTTGTGGAGGCATCATCGGAAATATCAAGTGAATTAACTGGATTTAGTTGTTCTTTGGCCAGATCCTTTATTATTTTTGGGTCGTTAGCTGTCCATTTCATAAGCTCAAAACCAGCCGATTCCATAGCAGCCGTTAACTCTTTGCGAGATTTAATAGTATCTTCTATTGAATGACCTCCTGCTAGTACGTCGTCAACGTATAAATTTTCCAAAATAACTTTTGAGGCAATTGGGTATGTGTCTTTTGTATCTTCAGCTAATTGTATAAGTGTTCTAAGCACCAAGAAGGGTGCGCAGTTTACGCCAAAGGTAACAGTTTGTAATTCGTAATCCTCTATGGGGTCAGACGGAGATTTCCTGAATAATATTCTTTGAAATTTTGTTTGAGTAGGATCCAATAATATCTGCCGGTACATCTTGGTAACGTCGGCATTATAAACGTATCGGAAAAATCTCAACTTTAATACTTGCAACACGATATCTTGCTGTAAAACTGGACTAGCGTACAAGTTATCATTCAGACTTCTTTTATTTGAAGTGGGACATGATGCATTGAACACTACACGCAATTTTGAAGTAATCTTTTCGGGTCTAATTACTGCATGGTGCGGTAGATAGTAATTTGGAGTCTTGGTGATATCACTTGGAGAAATTTTCCTCATGTGTCCCAGCTCAAGGTATTCAAGAATCATATAATTCCTTAATTTCTGGGGTCTTCATGAGCTTTCTTTCCATCCGATAAAATTGAGCTAGAGCAATATTTCTTGAGTCTCCAAGTTCTTCGCATTTTTTAAAGGGGAGGGTCACTATGTATCGCCCTTCCGTGTTCCTTTTAGTAGTATCCAAGTAGTTTTGCTCACAAAATGCATCTTCATCTGATCTCAAAACTTGTTTTGGGGTCTCCTTTCCCTTGTGTAACAAGGTATGGTGTTTTAAATTACAAGTTCTGCATCCAAAACGGCTTTTGCATTCTTTCACGCCGTGATTAGCAGATAAGCAATTATAGCAAAGTTGTGAGATTTTCACAACATGAATCCGGTCATTCACGTTTTTAGCCAGAAACTGTGGGCAATCTCGTATAAAATGGTTGGCTTTGCAAATTTGACACGAATTTTGATATTGTGTCTTGGGTTGCTGAGGAGCATTTGCATTTAATTTACCCGTTGAACTCTGAACCTTCTGATTTATATTAGTTTGAAAGCTGCTTGTGAACTTCATTTTCTTCGAATTATCTTGTCTGTATGGAGTTTGTTGATTTTGTTTCGAAAAACTTGGCATTATATTTCCGACCGATTCCAAAGTTTTGAATTTGTGGGTCAAAAAATTATTAAAACCGTTCCACGTTGGCAGTGTCTTACAATCTTCAAGAGTATTCTCGAATTCTTCTAAAAATGTTCTTGGAAGTTTGCTGGAACAAATATATACTAATATTGGGTCCCATCCTGAAACTTCAACTTTCAGAGTCTCCAAAGTTTGAATGCAGCTATTCACCGTTCGCTGTAATTTTTGAATGCTGTGACTTGAGTCGGAAGTAACATTTGGTAAATTGAATAAAATTTTCAGTTGCTCGTTCACCTGCATGCTCTTATTTTCATATCTGTCGGTTAAAATCTTCCAAGCTAGCTCAAAACCATCATTTGTAAGAGGAACATGGCTTATTAATTCTCTTGCTTCACCAGCAGTCTTCTGAGTCAAATGAAAATATTTCTCGACATTACTCAATTTGGAGCCTTTTATGTAGATTGCGGTAAATAAGTCACGGAAACTCGGCCAAGCATTATAGCCTCCCTTGAAAACGTCTGTGTCACATGCTGGTAATCTTGAAATTGGTGTTGAATCGATTTGCTTCTGTGCCAACAGGGTCTCTCGTTTTATTTTCTCCTCTGATTCCTTCTGCTTGAGCGTCTGAATTTGTCCATTTACAGCAGCAATCGCCTTTTTATAAATATCAATAGCCTCTAAGTAATGTTTCCTCAGCTGGTTTTTATCGATTGGTTTTTGTCCCTCTTCTGGCTCGTAATCGCGGCATTCCACATAAGCTTTCTTTACTTGGTCGTAAAAAGAGTTAAGTTCCACTCGTGATGCCTCCAGGGTATGTATGTCATCATCAGTGTTTGCAATGCTTAAAATTGAAACGTAATCCTGCAAGTCATTAACGCAGTTTGCAAATTTTGAGCACTTAGCTTTATCCATCCTTATGGTAATGAGGGTCAGACTTTAGAACAAATTTTTGTTTTACAAAGGTTTGACAAAGTTGCCCTTTACGAGGACAAAGTATTATTAAGTATTATTTATTGGGTCTTTAAACCAAATCAAGAATTTTGTCTTTGCAAAATCTTTGTTGTTACTTCCCAATTAAATTGACTTGACGACAAAAGGATCTAATTTGTGGAGAGCCGAGGAGTCGACAGCAAATTAAAGTATTTGATAACAAATATTTCCCAACGAAAAGCCAGGAAATGAGTCAAAAAGTTGGATAATAAAACCGCTGGTATTTATTTAGTTGAGTAACAAATCTTATAAAAATGCTTTTCCACAAAAGATATTATGCAAATTCAAGAAACGATAGCAAAAAGAATCAAAAAGAAAAATTCCAATCCAAAAAATATCCGACTAGAAAAGGTGTGTTGGGTTGCACAGAAGAAATTATAATTTTCAAAGAGTCGTGTAGCAAAGTACAATAAAATCACTTAATTCCTTTGTTAGGAGTATTTTATAATTTGTTAAAGCTCAAAACACAGTATAATGTAGAATCGAAACCAGACAATAATCAAATCAGAAAATTTTAAGAATCCCAGCAAAATGTTGCAATCGCGAACAAATTTTTGAGTCGGTAGAAAATTTTCAGCAAAAAATTTGAAAAACTCCAATTATTTCCAACAGAAG
The DNA here is from genome assembly GCF_047663935.1 of Musca autumnalis. Classification (NCBI taxonomy): domain Eukaryota; kingdom Metazoa; phylum Arthropoda; class Insecta; order Diptera; family Muscidae; genus Musca; species Musca autumnalis. Next base: position 37,080,838 of record NW_027411866.1, on the reverse strand, counting down.
AATGATTTGGGTCAAATGTAAAATATTTCAGCAAAGTTTAAAGTAATTTTAAGTTTCGAAGAAAAAATGGCAGCAATATGTTGTAAAAAAATCACAGAAAATGTTTCAGCATAAGAGTTCAAGAAAGATGAAAGTATTTTGTATCAAGAACAAAAATTTCCATCAGCAAGAATTCAAAAAATTGTTCAAAAGTTTTCAAATAGTTGTGTAAATTCAGGTTAAGTGTTTTCAAAGAAATGTATAGAAAAATGTTTAGGTAAATGTTTTAAGGTTAGTTAACCTAAAAATCACTGCGCTTGTATGTATACCAAATGCTTTGTAAAAAATGCTCACATTTTTGTGGTTAGTTAACCTCAAAGTATTTTAGCGCTTGTCCACCAAACGCGTCTATTTATCAAAAAGGCGCAAAAAATTCCAAGAATTCCCAAAAGTAATTTATTGGGAATCCAATATGGCGATTATATGTAAATATTTAGCAATGTTCAAAAGTGTCTGTGTCTCCAAAAAAAGTTCCCACAAAAATTTATGTAAAAATTGCAAGGTTATGTTTGTTAAATGATGACGCCCAAAAGTTGCGCCAAAATTTGCATATAAACGCTATGTATGTGTTTATTGTAGTTGTTGTGTAAGATATTCTATTTATGTAAATTATTGTGTCACAATTATGACGCCACAAATTTTCGCCAAATTGCAAAAAAATCTCTTGTTGTGTATGTAAAGAGAATATTCCAAAAAAATGAGACAGCAAGATTCCAAAAAACAAACAGTTTTCCAAAAAGAATCAATAATTTCGAAGAGAATTGATTTGTAAAGTGTTTGTGGCAATATGAAATGTTTTTCTCCAATATGGCTCCACCAACGTGTAATGTAGGAAAAGTTTAATTATGGCGGGTCAATTTCATAAAGGTCCCACTGTAAACGGACAGATCTTGAGATTAGGAAGGGAGGAAAGAGAGTATATTTCTTTCCAAATGTTCCAATTTTTCCAGTAAAATTATCTCCCTTTGAAAACACACTGGTAATTTCCCAATTTTTGGAAGAAATTTCCAAATATTCAAGGAGAGAAATAGAGAGTCGTGTATGTATGTGTAAAAGTGTGGACGTATTTGTGTATTCCCACGAACAAAGAAAGGGTCAACATCAGTCCTTGGTTGCAAAATGTTGTTAAACTAGGGTCAAAGGGTGTCAAATTGTATGTTTTATAGCGTTTTAATCTTTAAGGTACAGTGTCGGTGTCAAATTTCGCTGCACCCTGTAGTCCTTTCCACGCTTTCAAAGCACAAAAAAACTCATTGGTACTCACTTTGACTCTCTGTGTATAGTTGGGAGTGTGTCTGTGTGTTTTTACCCTGGTGTTGTGTCCAGTGCTTCTTCTTCCTCTCTGTTTTGGCGCCTTGTGTTGTTGTTGTTGGTTTGTAATTGTTATTTGCCCGAGCCGACCGATAATTAATTGTTGAATTTTGTTGATTTGATTTGTTGTAAAAATGTGCCAAAGTTCTGTTTTTCTTATTTATTTGTTGTTTTTCACAATGTTCCACTGTCCTGTTTCACTATTTGTTGTTGCTATGTTCCACTTTTTGATAATGTTATTGTATTTGTTCACCAAAATTATGTCGTTTTTGTTATTTGGTTTCAATGTTTGTTTTATCTGTGGCCCACTGTAGATCTTGTATTTGTTGTTGTAATTCACAGTATGTTGTTGTATTTTTGTGTGTTTCAATATTTAATTAAATATTTAATTGATTTTAAATTTTTTGATAATAATATGTGTGTTCGTTTACTCAAAATTTGTACAAATTGTTGCTGGATTTTGTTCGTTTACTATCCAGTACATATAAAAGACCTTGGCCGCTTACAAGAAGTTACTGGATTTGTACAAATTATTGAGTAAACGAACACACCTATTCACTGGGACCACTGTATGTTGTTTTTTTTTATTGTTTATTTTCTCACTTCTCTCACAATATGTTTCTATGTTTGTTGTTGTTGTGCACTGGATGTTTCCAAAATATCACTTGTTCGTATTGTTGTTGTATTTAAATGTAATTTTACCGGATTTTTCTCACTCTTATTGAAACACTTTTGTTTGACATTTTTCGTTATTCACCTCTTTCACTGTCACTATTTTTATTCCAAAATGTGTTTTTTGTTGTTTTTGTATTGTTGTAACACTGTTTGTATGTAATTTTGTTAATTTTTCCACTAAATTATTTATTAACTGTCACTCGTTTGCTAATTGGTATTGTTTGTTTTGATTATTTTCTTTTATTGTTCCAATTAGGTAGGTATTCACAAGAATGAACCATGTGTTCAAGTTCACTTTTTTAATATTGATTACTATTTTTTATGATTTAAATTTTTAATGTAATAACTTTTTTGATAAAAACTCTCACTCAGTGCAATTTTTTAAATATTTTAAAAACCACAATCTGGCTCGATATGGACCAAATGTTTATTTACAAACCTTTTGCCTTTTTTATTTGTAAATAATAAGCAAGTATTTTATGTTTTCAAATTTCAAGTGTTTAGTTTTATTTAGTGGTAATTCAATGAATGTTATGTGTGAGTGTGTATGTACAATGTGTGTTGATTTTAGCTAGGCTTTGTAATGCAATCTAGGTTTTTAACTAGCACAACGTAAGGTAAGTTTAAATTCACAATTTTTAGGGTATTTTAAGTAGATGTAAGTTTTAGTTAAGTTCAGGCAAATTTTACACAGTGCAATATTAGGTTTAAGTAGCAAAATTCTAATTATTTATTTAATTGTATTTTATTTTTTATTGTTTTGTGTATATTTTAACTTCAATGTTTAACTTTGTGTTTGTTCATATAACAAAATGTAACTTGTTTGTATTTTTGTATGTAACTATTTGTTCTTAGTTTTTAACAAAGTGTTTATGTTTCAAATTTTTAACTTGTAAGTATGTATGTAACTTGAGCGAGGAGATGCACGGTCGAACGCTTTAAAAGATCACTGACGAACTAATTGATTGCTGTCCTTTGCACTGCTTTTAAAGTAGACAACTTCCAGGATTTATTGGAAAAGAGAGCAATATGTTAATAGCTAGCGACCGCGGGTTATATGTATGTGTGTATATATGTACAAATGTAAATACTGCGGACCGCTAGCCAAAAATTCATCAAAACAACGCTACAGTGCTCGCAATAAGTATGGTCCTAGACCATACATATACTATAAACCGATAGATGTCAGCCTGTACTTCACCATTCACAATAAGTTTGTAGGGTTCTTGCAAGGCATATTTATATAGGGCAGATGCATGAATTACAACATCTAACAAATTTACAAAAACAACATTGTTGTAATTGATGGTCTGTTCCAGTACTGCAAGAATCTACTAATTTATCCGATAACATAAAGGAAAAAATGTTATCGTAGTAAAAATAGTAGTTTCTTGCAGGTTCTGGACTTTGAGTAACAGTATAGGAAGTCTGGATTGTTAAGCAAATAATTGTTTTGCCTTATTTTCTTTTATTTTTTGCATTATTAGACTGATGCCAGATAAGTTTGGTCGAAAATTTTCGGGTTCCAAAATCGTCAAATACAATAACATGTATTTTAGTTCAAATCATTACTGAATTTAATATGCATAAGTAGATTCTTGCAGTACTGGAACAGACCCTGTGTTTTGTAGGTAGCCACAGAACTATGTAAAGCCTTTACAAAGACATAAATACAACAAGATAAGACATTTTGTTTGCTATCATTCTTCAGTGAATGGCTTTTGAATTTAACATAATGTTATATCACGATATGGTGATATAACATTTTTTTCTTTTATACATTTTTACGTATTTAACCGAATTTACCGATCCATTTGACATAGAATTATTCTTGAATAGATCCTTGAATTCATAAATTTCGTTTCTGATACCATTACATGAAATGTTCCTCCTTGGTTGCGATTTTGAATTAACTGCAACCTGTTAAGGGTAATGTTTCTATACAAAGTTTCGTAAACATTTTTTTGTTGCATGCATTTTGTCTAGTCTTAGTTGTATTTATGTCTTTGGCCTTTACCTAATCAACTGCGTGTTGCGTGTGCGTTCAAAAAAACAAAAACAAAATACATGTATTTGTTTTTGTTGTCAATTTGAAATACATGTATTTTGTTTTTGTATTTTTGAACGCACACGCAACACGCATTTAATTAGGTAAAGGCTTAATATTTTTCAACAAAAAATTACCGAAGGTATATCAAAATGTGCCTTTTCTAAAGAAAAAAAAATTATCTTTTTAAAAACATTTGCACTATTCTTGGAAAAACACACACAACCCACATTTTATGTAATCGATTGCCTACCAGTGTTGCCGTTCATTTTTGTCAGATATCAGTAGTTCAGTTCTGTAACTCATTTTTGCTGTTACCGACAAAAATCTGTAAAATTAAATCGTTAAATTATGACTAAAAACATAAAGAAAAGTTGGCATCACTGTTTGTGTATGTAGAGGCTAGCGACTACTTTTTATTCATCGTTAACTTACCGAAAAATTTCGTTAATTATCGAAATTATAACCATTTTTATTTTACCGACAATTATCGATAACAGCAAAAATGAGTTACAAACTCCCACTGCAGACAACCACAAAATATTTTGATGTCGCTGGACAGTTTGACAGTTATCGATATTTCCGAAAAATCGACAGTCAAAACTGATCGTGTGTATCCCGCTTTAGTGTGCGACACGCCGTTCCAACTTGGGAGAGGTTACGTGTCATTCATATGAAGAAGTCTTTATGGGAAATAGTTTTTTTTGGATGATATATTTTCCCTAAAAGAATATATCCCTAATATACATCGAAAATAGAAATGAATATATCATGGTACAATAATACAGGTAGCATTATCATGCCAGCTGATGGTAACATAATGTGTCAATTGCATGCGGCTACCTGTGTATTTGTACCATGGAATATATAAAACATGGTACAATAATACAGGTAGCATTATCAAGCCAGCTGATGGTTACATAATGTGTCAATTGCATTGAATTGATGTCAAATTTTGACATCTTATGTTACCAACAATTGCCGATGCGGCTACCTGTGTATTTGTACCATGATATAAAATATCATACGGAATTTGACACTAAGGGGTCGATTATCGATAGCAATTATCGTTGAGTGGAGTTGTCAGTTGTTAAAATTACTTTATGTATGGCAACCTTCAACTGAAGTTGCGAATATCAGTTGACGAACCGGCTATTTTTCAGCAACCAGTTTTTATACCCTACACCACTATGTGGTAAGGGGTATTGTGTGTTAGTGCATTTGTATGTAACATACAAAAGGAAGCGAGATAGACCCATAGTTCCTTCTAGGGATATACATAGAATCACTTTCTGAGTCGATTTATGCATGTCGGTCCGTCCGTCCGTTCGCAACATACAGGTCGCATTTGTTGACCGATTTCGCTGAAAATTGGGGAATACCATTTTTTTAGCCGTCGGAAGACCAAGTTCGAAGATGGGCTATATCGGTCCAAGTTTTGGTATAGCCCCCATATAACGGTACCTCCCGATTTAAGGTATTTTAATGATCTTAGCCGCATTTGTTGCCCAAACCAGCTGAAATATTACATTTGAGGTTCCCAATGGCCGCGAAATTGCTCCACTAAAAATTGTCAAGATAGGTCCACGGTTCGGTATAGTCCCCATATAACGATACCTCCCGATTTAAGGTATTTTATGGATCTTAGCCACATTTTTTGCCCAAACTAGCTGAAATTTTACATTTGAGGTTCTCAATGGCCGCGAAATTGCTCCACTAAAAATTGCCAAGATAGAACCACGGTTCGGTATAGTCCCCATATAACGATACCTCCCGATTTAAGGTATTTTAGGGATCTTAGCCACATTTTTTGCTTGAACTAGCTGAAATTTTACATATGTGGTTCCCAGTGGCCACGAAATTTCGCCACTTAAAATTGTTAAGATAGGCCCATGTTTTTTATAGCCCCCATATAACGGTACCTCCCGATTTTAGGTATTTTGAAGATTGTGGCCACATTAATCCACCGAAATGGCTGAAATTTGTTGTGGAGGGTATAAAAAGTTCGGCCCGACCGAACTTAACGCTTTTCTTACTTGTTTTCAATTGCAGTGAACATTTTCGAAGAAATAAGTAAAATTGAAAGGGAAAAACTTATTTTCATAACAATTGTTGATTATTGTCATGGTTAATTAATTTTGTGTATCAAAAATATGGTGAAAATGACAATAAAACAACAGTTTGAAATATTAATTGATAAATTGAGTGCAATTCCAATGTGCACTTGGGTCCATCTATACAGCCGACAACACCAGGGAATTTCGTTTTTGAATAAAAATGATTTTTGTCCCAATTTACATTAGGCGAGTTTACTTGCGGCAATTGTCAGTTTGTAGGTGAGAGAGGGTGCTGAGAGGCAAAGGGTTACCATATGTCTCACCTCTCTCTCCTACAAAATGACAATTGCCGCAAGTGAACTCGCCCAATGTAAATTGGGACTTTGCTTTATCTTTTTTCCTTTTCCGGCAATTTCGAAACGATCCAATTTTGGCAAAATTTGCCCTCTATAATTTTTGAATAAAAATGATTTTTTTTTTTTTATTTTTGCCTTATTAAGGCGAAGGCCATTTATAAATGGCCTTCGCCTTAATAAGGCAAAAATAAAAAATAATTTCAGCATGAGCCAGGCTGGGATTCGAACCTGGGTCTCCGATAACTGAGTGTCAAGGTTGCCGGCGTCTTAGCGTTCTAAGCCACCATCAACTTGTCAAAACTTTAGTAGACAATAATTGATGATCAAAAAATAAAATCTTCTGATATAGAAGAGCAATTACTAATGATGTAGGAATAAAACTTACCATAGTATTTGTGAACATTGAAAAATGAGGTTACCAAGCAGGACTATAGGAAAAGTTTGGAGTTTCAATTAACTGACATAATTTCGCATATATATTTATCTAATGAAGTTCGATATATATACCAGTTACCAAGCTTTGCCTTCGTCTGCCACAAAAACAACATCCTAATACACCTGAAGATCGGATTTACCACCCGTGAAACGTAGTGTAATGGTTGGATGCGTGGGACTTCGGTAGACTCCTAATTTTTCAATGTATTTCTAAAGGCCTAACAGCTCAACTCGAAAGAGAATTAATTAAAATGATTTTTGCTTTGTCTTTTTTCCTTTTCCGGCAATTTCGAAACGATCCAATTTTGGCAAAATTTGCCCTCTATAATTTTTGAATAAAAATGATTTTTGCTTTGTCTTTTTTCCTTTTCCGACAATTTCGATACGACCCAATATTGAATTTGCCCTCTATCAAGTGGACAACTTCCTTCAATACGTTCGACAATGTAGACTGAGCCATGCAATTGTTGTAATCATTACCATGGGACTTTTGGAAACTTCCCTCCGCAAAAAAATCTCAACGCAGCGCACACATTTAAAAGTGTTTCCACAATGTAAACTACGGCATCCTTTTCAATCGAAACTACGCCTTAAACCTAAAATAATTTACTGATTATACAGATCTTTCCAATATGAGCTTCAAATTACAGTGCAGATGGCAATTCCAATGGATTCGACTTGTCCCTCAAATTTATTCTAATAAATGCTATGTCCTGTACATTAGGGTTAGTCATTTTTTCATTTTTTTCGAATATCAAAAATCTGTGGAAATGGCATGTAGGGCAGGCAAAAATAATAACAATTGCGTTTTTACTTTTTCGAAATTGTAAAAAAACCTTCCGCACAAAATGCAATTACTTTAGCTAAAAACAAACATTTTTAGTTTACTTTTTTTAAATGTTTAAATTTGAGAAATTTTTTTCTGCAATAGTTGTTCTTGGAAATAATTTTTTTTAGTTGGTTTTAGTGCATCGATTACAAATATTCAATTTGATCAAAAATCTGTGATATAGTTTTTAAGCTACATCGATTTTAAAATTTGCAACTCGGTTTCATTTCCCAGTTTTATAAAATTTTAAACGAGTTGCTCTAATAAAAGTTTGACAATACAGAAGTAATGTCATAATACATAATTTATATCGTTTCTTTTGTTCTCATGTTTCTTTTTATATATCTTGTTGAATTTAAGTGGTAGAAAATGCTACTGCATTTGAGTAATTTATTATAAATGTTATTTTTCTAAGGCGTTACTTTAAATAAAATTTTAATCTTATTAACATTATTGCATAATATCTTCAATTTTATTTAAAAAATAGTATTGCATATTTTACAATCGATATATCTCGAAAAATAAATGACATATTTCGGATCAAATTGCACTTTATTAAAAATTTATCAAAATTTAAAAAAAAATATTATCAAATTTTAGAAATCACAAAAAAATTCAAATAAAAAAGTTGGTTTTGAGCTAAAGTAATTGCATTTTGTGCGGAACGTTTTTTTCACAATTTCGAAAAAGTAAAAACGCAAATCTGCTTGCTTTTGCCTGCCCTATATGCTATTTCCACAGATTTTGAATCTAAAAAAATGACTAACCGTACTGTACATTTTCTTCATCATCGAAAAATAATTGTACTGAACTTATCATTTTAAAATAGTTTTTGTTGGCGAATTGTGCCTTTTGGATTTTAGAGTCCACAAGTTTGAAAAAACGTTGATCGATAACACGTTTATCGACAACCCAGTTGGTTTGGCAACAATAATAAAATATTTCATCTCAGTTGCGCTGACAATTGACAACGCAACTCAAGTTTAGTGGCAATGCAAAATCGACCCCTAACATTACAGTTCAGTCAGCTAGGTATTATTACCTTATATTGTTCTACCATGGGTTAAGGCCTGCGTACATAACATGGTACAAATACACAGGTAGCCGCATCGGCAATTGTTGGTAACATAAGGTGTCAAAATTTGACATTAATTCAATGCAGTTGACACATTATGTTACCATGATAATGCTACCTGTATTATTGTACCATGGTACATAAGTCCCAATTTACATTAGGCGAGTTTACTTGCGGCAATTGTCAGTTTGTGGGTGAGAGAGGGTGTTGAGAGGCAAAGGGTTACCATATACCTCACCTCTCTCTGCATCAAACTGACAATTGCCGCAAGTAAACTCGCCTAATGTAAATTGGGACTAAGCTGCCTTGCCTGCTTACCTTGCTTACTTCTGATAAAAGAATAAAAAAGAAAAGGGCAACCCATTTCGAAATTTCCTCGGCCTTCTTTATTCTTTTATTTTTATTATGTCAAAAATGAAGCAGGAAAGCAAGGCAATCAGGCAGAGCAGCTTATGTACGCAGGCCTTTAAGCAGATCCCTAGCATGGCACAATAATTTACAGGTAGAATTAAAGGCGAGAACACAATGGATTTTTGTTGTTTTTTCCGACTCGCTTCAAAGCGCAAAAATGAAATTGTACTGTTTTCATTAGGACAGACCACAACGAAGCGAGGCTGAAGTTTAAATTCTTCGCCTGGCTTCATTTTTGACATTTCGTTTCGACATTCAATTTGATATAAACACGTTTTCAATCTGAAAAACAGAATTTGGCTTTAATTTTTATGTGCGGTACTAATTATTTACAAACAATTCAAATTAAAAAATTCCCTACCCTCCGCCCGCAACTAATCAATTTCATATCCACTGTAAAACATTTTGTTGTTATTCAAATACTTGAATACAACAAAATATGGACTAAAGCTGAAATAAACACAAAGATGTAAAATTCTGCAGTCCAACAATAAAAAACGCCAACAAAAAATTGAATTTTATTTGATATATTGAAATAATTATGTTTATAGAGCCCATGAATTTTACGCTTCGTTGTGTGATACCAAGAAATAAGCGGCCTAGTGAAGAAATGAGCTAAGCAGGAAAAATAAGCTAAGAGCTGACTGTTTTCTCACCTTAAAGCTGAAAACAGATACAACGTTTGATTAAAGTTTTGCGTTGGGCGTCGAGAAAAAAACAACAACAACAGGGCGACGACGATACCAAAGTCCAGCGTTTATCTGTTTGTCGGCATATATTTCAAATGAATTTGAATTTTTCGGCATCATGCCCAACAGTGTAAAAACGGCCAAAACGACACAAAACTTTACCCAAACGTTGTATGTGTTTCCAGCTTAAGTGCCAGATGTTTTGATTCTCCTCAAATTTTGGAGATCGATTTACTCGCTTTAGCGCAAATGAGGAGCGCTGATTTTTAGATGAGGAAATCTTAACGATATATGGAACGGGTATACGAAAAATTACATATGTATGTCTTATGGGGGCTGGATGCCTAAATTATTACAAATATAGACGAACGAACAAAAATTAGTTACAAAAACAGGTGGTTATTTCTATTTCCTATATACATTAGGGATATATATTTTTTAAAGCAAAATATCGTTCAGAATAAAAACTATTTCCCACCAATATCTCCGAAGATAAAACGGGAAGACCTACATACCTCATATCAATGAAAGATTCTTCGATTCCGAACGAACTGCCTCACATATTATGACGGGACGTTTCTTCAGAACAATTCACCCAATATCGATCTTCACACTGCGATCTTGCATAATATGAACCAGAGTGAGGCAGAGAACATTTTTGGGTCTCTCAATGAGCGTAAATTTGTTGTTGTTTACAACGTGTTAGCATCAGGGATTCCAACTGTTCCGAGATAAAACTCGCTACAACCACATACGCACCATAGGTCTGTAGCGATTTTTACCTTAAAACACTTGACATTCCTGCTTAAACAGTGGTTTTTGTACGTCAAAAATCACCACAAGTAGCGGGAAAACCACCAACTTGGCACCCCTGGTTAGCATCTACACAGGCTGTGAGCGATAACAAATTTACGCTCACTTAGAGCACATGTGCTCTCTTGTGAGTCACAATGCCTTCCCCTGATATGAACATATTTGTGTAATTTTTTGTTATATGCTAAACTTAAGAGAATATGTTTTTGTAGAACAGGGCTTCTCTCCGTCCGTTGTCTTACCATATATCAATCCGTAGGTGGCATATATTGACCGATTTTGCTCTGGAGTAAATGTAGTCGATGTTTATGTATGATGCATTAATCAACCTAGTGCCAATTTAAGATAATTTTTGCAATATGTGATTCCGTTCTGAACAGACAATACTTAAATTGTTTCGATGAAAAAACTGTTTTCGCAATGGAGAGAAGGTGACAAAAATGTGTTTTATTTTGTTAAATTTTAAAAAAATTAAAGCCCTAATATACAAGTTTTTGTATTTCAAAAACAAAAGTTTGCAGCAGCCTTTGTTTTTTCATTAAATTTTTAGCGATCCCAAACATATTGGTAACAAATATCCTTCCTGCAAAAATCGATTGGAAACATTGGAATTGAATATAAATCGAATTCTCATTCATTAATTTCAAATTTATGAAACCAAATCTAAAAATATTTATTTTTGAAATTAAAATAATTTGTTGACATTCTTTATGTTTTGTTTACCCTGCGTTTACAAATGACAGGATAGTTGACTTCATGTATTGGTTGTCAAAATTTCAAAACTTGCCTTTGTGACGTAGGCGTCCAGACAACTGCAAAAACAGTTGTATGTAAAATTATGAATGAAAATCATCGAATTCCTTTTGTTTTCCGTTCACATATTTTGTTTTTATACATGTTCTTTTGTTTTTAACACATTTCAATTATTTCTCACACATTTTTACAAAAAATGTCCAAAATTTGTTAACCCGGCTGTCTGTGAAAGAATGATAGACAGCTGGTAGCCAAACGACAAATGTATGTATGTGTTAGTAAATCAGAGTTGTATTTGAAGACAAACTGTCTAGTGTAAACGCCTAGTAACAAATACCAGTGACACTACACCATTTTCAACTGAAGTTCCAAAAATAGCAGTAGTAATTCAGAAATTCTATTTGAAATTCAGATACTTTATTTGTAATTCAGAATTTCCATTTGAAACTCAGATATTTTATTTGTAATTCAGAAATTCTATTTGAAATTCAGATCTTTTATTTGTAATTCGGATATTCCATTTGAAGTTCAGATATTATATTTGTAATTCAGAAATTCTATTTGAAATTCAGATATTTAGTTAAAAATCATACCCTTCTTAATACAGTCGAACCTCAATTATCAGTAAAACTCCATTAACCGGGAAAGTAAATCACATAATTTTTTGTTCATGTTTATGACAAGGGAACATAAATCATGTGTGTGTTCCCGTACTATTTTAATGGTAAAAGTCGTAAAAGGGCGAACTGTGAAAAATGAGACACACATACAACTTTGTTCAAAAAGTACGGGAACGTAAAACGGAAAAAAATTACAAAAACTGGAAGAAATGTCAAACTCAGCCTACCAGCCAATTAGAAGGCGGCAACTATGCTACTATTTGTTAAACGCTCAAATTTGTCGTGTAGAGATTTTTTACCACGGTTACACTTAACCGGACTAACCCATTGGGTTTGGATTTCAAAAGTCAATTCCATAGCGCAAACGTCAAATAATTCCTCTCGAAGTGGGTTAACCCGGCAAAAAACTCTGGTGTAACCGTACTATTAAAGAGAGTGTCATTCAGCGCCATTTTGTTTAAAGAGAAGTGAACATTTATAACCATTTTGTGTACGGGAACTGGTTATCGGGCACAATGTGTTTAAAGAGAAGTGAACATTTTATAATTTTTTTTTGTGTATGGGAACGGTTTTTCGGGTAAAAGTGGTAAAAATTGTAAAAACTTTTTAGTTCGGGAACAAAGTTCATTAAACCAAAATTTCAGTGGACAAAAACAGTGCTCAAATGAATTATTTTAGAACAGTTTAAATTAAATTTGGGTTTCTTTATTTATATAAGAATATACATTACAATTACATTTTACATGTATTTATTAAATCTTAAAAGATATTTACTTCGGAAATTCTACATCACTATAAAATAATATATTCGCTTCTTCGTTATTATTTGTGCGCTCAAGGGCCGCATCAAATCTCCTCTTGGCGTATGACATAGTGTACATGCTTGGAGAACCTTGTACACGTACTCTTATATCGTGGACAAATTTTTCTATAGTGCAATGTGTTGTTAATTTGTTTACATTTATATTTCCGAAGTGGACCAGCATTATTTCCCACGCTGTCAGTGATGAAAAAAATAAAGTCCTACTAGCAGTTTCAGTTCTGTCTAAAAATTCTTTAAGGTGTCCTATTATTTTCAGCTTCTCCGCAAAATTTATAGTTTTTTCTCCCGCTTCTATTGATAGCATTCTGAGGAATTCTGCCATGGCTGACACAAATATTATTGTTCGATTCAAGCCCTCTAAGTCCTCTGCTTCTGGGTTCATTTCTGCCAGTGCCATTAGATCACGCACAACTCCATAATTGAAGATTTGTTGATAGCTTTCAATTTTGAAGGAATCGTAGTCACAATATCCTCCCAAATACTCTGCATTTGTGCAGTAGACATCGACATAGGTAAAATCAAGCACAGTTCCTCGGTACTTTAAGTCTCCACTTTTGAATGCTTTGACAATATTTACAATAAATTGGTAGATATCAAAGGCCCAAAGTTTGCCTTCATAATATATATCTCCTTCATCGTAAGCTGGCAACATACCTCGGTGCACGCCATTTACATGACAGACGTTGTATACTATATTAGCACCGATGCTTTCAGCTGCATTATAGATCCTTAATACCATCTCCTTCACAGTATGTGTCGTGTAATATTCATGCCCCTCTGTGCCAATGAAAATGGTCCAATTGTTACGTATGCCGGTTAGTAGAAAGCAGTACTGCGACCGTACTGCTTCGTTGTCGACCTGTAGTGCGGCAAAACTCATGACGCATGCTCTGTGCATTTCCTCCATGTTTTCAAAAAATTGCCTCAGTTTACTTATTGTTGAATTCGCGAATCCCATTGGAGAATTCGGTAGCCACTCCTCAACAATATTGATATTGGGCGTTTTTGTTCCTAGGAGCCGCTGATCGTTGATGTAGGCCGTCTTGGAAAGCAAAGCTTTGATAATTATTATTCTTTTCTCATCTTCGTTGTATGGGGGACTGGATGCTCCAGTAGCAATATTATTATATATTTCTTGATTTTCCATTTTGTTGATTTGGTTTGATGATTTTTCAAATTCGACTTATCTGATTAGCTAACACCTATTGAATGAGAAAAATCAGTGAAGGAACGTTCTTATAAGGTTAAGTTTTAATTCTTAGGTAGGAAAAAGGAAAACCATTGCATTTTTCCCATTCTCAGGTATTAATAGTACGTTTAGACTTATAAATCCACTTGACATATATTCTATGGGATTGACAGTTTAAATCATAGTACACGTTCATAGTCTAACAGGCATTTAACAGGTAATGTATCCTTCAATACTTTAGGGTTTTCCAAATTTTTGCAGGCAATTCTACCTGTAAAAAAGTCAATTCCACGAATGCCCAAACAAGCAAACAAGGCCATAAAAGAGACAATACCGCGAATGCGCAAACAAACAAGGCCATAAAAGGCCTTTACCTTTTAAAGTAGAATTACATATTTTCAGAAATTAATGGAGAAAGTGGCGCCGTCAGAACAACAACACAAATAAATAAAAAACAGACGACAAGCGTGGGGATACTCAGCACATTAAAGAATATGCGGATAGGAGACGCGGACATCAGCACTACCAACAATTCCAGCAGTACCAAAAACTCCAGCACTAACAGCAAATTCAAGCAGTACCAAAAACTCCAGCACTGCCAGCAAATTCAGCAGTATCAAAAACTCCAGCAAAGTCAGCAGTACCAAAAACTCCAGCACTAACAGTAAATTCAGCAGTACCAAAAACTCCAGTACTATGAGCAAATTCAGTAGTACCAAAAGCTTCAGGAGTACCACCAAACCCTACAAAGCGTACTCAATGAATTTGATGAGGAAACAAGCTCATATTGTGAAGAAACATACCAAAACAGTGATGATGGTCTGCTAATACACCAAAACAGTAATGATACTCTGCAAACACACCAAAACAGTGATGATACTCTGCAAACACACCAAAACAGTGATGATATTCTGGAATAATAAGAAAATACATTAGGGGTCAAAAGACAAAACCTATGTGGATATATAAGCCAACAACGAAAGCAACGGCATTAAAACATTCAAACATCATTATCAAGTATTAGTGATTGGTGCAAACAACAGGCCAAAAATACATTAAAGATTACAACAAAAACTACAACCCCAGTTCGATGTAGAGAAAAGGCTACTTGCTCTGTTGTGAGTTTTCCAAACTCGTACTTAAAAATAAACAATTTGTAAAAATATTTTCCTTAATTTTTAATGTAAACAAATATTTTCCTCAATATGTGTTTTAGATAGGCACATGGTCACACAGGTCAATCGTCATTCGTTTGTGAAGAATGTGGTGGAGATTTTATACGAGCAACACAACCATTTGAATCCCAACAATATCCAGAGAAAATTAAAACGCTAATACAGTAAGGATATCTCCTTTATTTATTTTTTCAAATCTATTTAAAAATTAATGTTGTTGCAGGCTTATATGACAGTACTGAAGACTGAATTCTTGCTGAGAGTACAAAAATTTATCCTACTTGCCACTGGATGAATATAACAAACATAAATCTGGGTACACATTGTCAGTTTTGAATGACAACTTTGCTCAAATAATCGCTTGCTTGCCGGTGTGGCCATTAATTTTTGTCATTCATCAGGCAACCACAACATTTTTTTTTTTTTGGATTTTGAACAGTCAGCTGTTGGTTGTATGATGGTTTTATAATGTGAACCAAAAAGTGTCATTCAAACAATAAATTTCAAAGATAACAATGGACTCAGACAACGAATTTTTAAAAGAATTTATTTGTTGCTACAGAAAGACGTCTCTGGGAATATGGAGCCCAGAGTACATGTTGCGTGAAGTTAAAACCATATCATATGGCGAATTGCTGAAAGTTAAGCATAAAAAATAAATCGCTGGAAGACGTTAAGAGGACGATAAACACAATTCGTTCCTCATACAGACGAGAACTACAAAAAAATTAAGCAATCTGAATCTTCTACAGCTGGAGTTGAAAATGTTTACCAGCCAAAAGTCTGTCACAATAGAAGTAGAAGAAAAGAACAGCATTCCGTTCTTGGACATCAAACTTTATAAAATTGGAAATAAATTATATACCGATTGGTATATAAAACCAAATTCATCGGTAAGAATAATAAATTTCCACTCAACGCAACCTTTACAACAAAAAATTAACACTGCCACCAGTCTCATCAAAAAGGTATTAACACTAAGACAAGCCTTAAAATGAAAATCATTACAAAATTAAAGGAATTACTCAAACAAAATAGTTAGTTACCCGACAAAAATAATCAACAATCTTTTAAAAAAATCCATTTCCCATCAAGAACCGAAAAGCAATACATCTGGCAACACTAAATTCTATAGTATTCAATATATTACAAAGTTAAGTCCCGATTTACATTAGGAGAGTTTACCTGCGGCAATTTTTCTCGTTCCTTTTTAAACTTGCCTCTTGCGTTTATAAAAGCCAATTCTGTTTCGACAACTTTCGTTTTCAAAACAATGAAAATAATGTCAAATACGAAAAATATAAAAGGCATTGCCTGAAAATTGCCGGTACGAGCGATTTTTTTTCATTTCCATTCCCCTTACGTGTCTCTCACACAAACTGAGACTTGCCGCAAGTAAACTCGCCAAATGTAAATTGGGTCTAACAGAAACAAAACAAATAATAAATGAAGAACACACAAAGCTTACCGAACAATTTCTTCACTATACACAAAACACAACGTTGTTTATGAAATAAAATGCAATGGAAAGAAATCGATGCGGGAAAATTTACATTTACACAACAAAACAAAGCTTAGGCACACGAATAGCAGAGCACAGTACGTACATACAAAAGAAAAAACAAACAATAGCATTAGTTCAACACTGCTTTGACAAAGATCACCCAGCTGAGTATAAAAACGTCAAAATTTTAGATAAAGAGGGAATAGAGAATAAAAGATATACATTAGAGAGCATAAGGATACAACAAAAAATGGAATCTGCAATAAATAGAAAAGATGACAAACAATACAAACGCGATTTATATTAGAGCTGGCAAAAAATCGATGGCGCTATCGATAATATTGATTATTTTTTAAATATTCAATATCGATTGATAGTTTTGTCTATCGATATTATCGGATTAAAAGCCCCTAACCTAAAATTCATATAAATAAATATAAATCTCCTTTATATTCTGTAAAGTACTTGGGCAAAACGTCAACAATAGCATAGACTTTTCCGCCATTTTCATTTCCAAATAATGGTGATGACAAATTAACGATAACATCGAAGCAATCGATTTTTTGAAATGAAATATCAAATATATCTAATGTTGGGAATATCGATAGTTTGCCAGCACTACTTTATAAAATATGGTCTGTTCCTTTAAGGCCCCGGCACATACGGCGAGTTGAGCGTTGCGTAACAACAACCACATGAAAACTGCAAGAACAAACTTGGCATCACTTACACATTTTTCATGTGGTTGTTGTTTTCAACGCGCAACGTGTCACAAAACGGACCGTATGTGCCGAGGGCTTTAGTCCCAATTTACATTGGGTGAGTTTACTTGCGGCAATTGTCATTTTTGGTCTGTTCCAGAACTGCAAGAATCTACTAATTTTTACTATTTTTTTCGATAACATAAAGGAAAAAATGTTATCGTAGTAAAAAATAGTAGCTTCTTGCAGGTTCTGGAACAGAGCATTTGTAGGAGAGAGAGGTGAGGCATATGGTAACCCTTTGCCTCTCAGCACCCTCTCTCACCTACAAACTGACAATTGCCGCAAGTAAACTCGCCTAATGTAAATTGGGACTTACTTTTGAAAATGTAAAAAGTGGTAAAACTTGAAGATTCTTGCACGTAAAGGAACAGAGCTATAACAATATTTTAGTTGTAATTTAAATGGATGTGATCCGTAGTATTAAGAAAAGCGTTGATATTTACAATTATTATTTTTGTAATTACACCAAGACCTCGCTTTGCGTTGTTTTCGAAGTTGCGTCGTTGCCCAAATTAGTACAAATTTTCACTGTTAGTCGTACGATTTTCAATGCTGCGTTTTTTTTTAGGTTCGAAGCTACACCCATGGTACAATAAAGTAGAGGTAGGCCAGATATGAAAATCACCTATATGGCCCCGGCACATACGGTACGTTGTGCGTTGCGTCACGCGTTAAAAACAACAACCACATGAAAAAAATGTAAGTGATGCCAAGTTTGTTCTTGAAGTTTTCATGTGGTTGTTGTAACGCGACGCACAACGTACCGTATGTGCCGGGGCCAATAGCTCTGCGTGTTGCGTGTGCGTTCAAAAATACAAAAACAAATTTTGGGAAAAATTATACTATTCATTTACTCATTTGTAGGAAATTGTTGCCATTTATAGTGTGGCAACACATTTTGTTTAAAATAGTAGCTGTCAAATTATTTGTTTTCTTTCGTGTATACAGTTGCAGTGCTGGCAACTTCCCACTGTGTGACGTCATGACAGGTGACAATAGAGTGCTGTGGCCACACATAAAACTGTGAAACAACGGCAAATTATATATATATATATATATATATATATTTGACATATATATAAATCGGGGTAATGCACTTAATCATCGTTTATGAGCCGTTATTACCATTCATGGTATAATAAGAAAGCTATGGCAGAGCTCACAGCTGATTACAATTTTTTTTTTTTCGTTGGTGACCGACTTGTGTCAAACCCATTTTGATAGGTTTTGTTTTTAATGTTCAAATTATGACAAATTTAAATTTCATAAACATATACATACATAGTCCCGGTCCACGCTAGCGTGAATTTCGTTAAAAAATTTCATGTAATTAGGTGTTCTTAAATCGAATTCCCTCCCCACTACAGCAATTTTATGATTTTACTTTACGATGGAGACGCATAATTTCATGCAATTTTTTCAATGAAATCACTCTAGTGTGGACCGGGACATACAGAATTTTTTATCGTAATAGAAACAAAACTAAACAAAAGTCGTTATAATTAAAAAAGAGAAGTTGTCGCGTGTGACACCCCCAGACGGCATTGAGGCTGTAATGTATGCGGATGATTGTACGACCTTAGCGTCGGATCCTATAGTCGATGGCATATGTGATAGGTTAAATGTCTGCATAGATGACCTAGTGCATTACTTTCATCTGAAAATCTCCGTCACTAAATCCACCGCTACTCTGTTCAGCACATAGACGGCTGAAATGGGTCTCCCCGCAACATATTGGTCCATGATTTCGACCACTATCTCCCCCAAGATATTGTGTTTAATTTCCAAACTTTTTTTTTCAAACGTGCCAGAATGCCGTCTTAAAGTATAGTACACATTGACAAGCAAAACTGACAGTCATCGAGGTCCATTTCGTGAATATCAAAGCCTAACAGAAAAATTTCTTTTGTAATCTCTATAATCTAAATAATACCATATATATTGTATTTCAAAAGTTTTTAGCTAAATAAAAGTTGTTATTTGCCGGAAAATTGTCCTAAAAGTACGCTGACTGTCAGTTTTGAATGATAATGTGTACTCCCCTTAAGAACTGCAATAGGGTGACTCCTCATGACACCATTGGATCATATTCGAGAGGAGACGAAGATTTTACCCTTGCATCACCAAAACAAAATGTTGCATTACCTGATTGGGTGTTATCGCCTTGAGCACCTTTGTAATTTATTTGACACTTATTTTTAAAGCAAACTTGTAAGAATAAAAACGGGTTATTTTCGGATACCGGCCAACAGTTAACTACGGAATAGTGGTAACATGGTAGAAAAAGGAAGGTAGAACAGGTTCATAACTGCAAGTTCATCAATACAAATTATTGTGTGTTTTATTTTTAATTATGTTGGGCGAGCAGCCTTGCTGGCTCTTATGTTCTTGACTTGCGACGGCAGAGTGAGTGTTACTTTTTGTTTTGAAAATGTTCTTCCCACCAAACTGCAACATCAGCATTTTCATTTTATTTTACTTCTCGCAGCAAACTGCAAGCTCAGCGTCTGGCAATTCAGTTGGTATTTTGTATGTTTATGTGTTAACTCAATTCAGTTGGTATTTTTTATATTTATGTGTTAACTCCTCTCTCGTTTAAATGGAGGACGTCCCCGGACTCCCTGAGACCATCAATAACAACTTGAAGATTTTGTCGGCGTTTGGTCTTTTGATGGTTCTGGTAGTTTTTAACATGGTACAATCATTACAAGGTAGGACAGAGCAAACATCTGATTACAATTTTTTCTTGAGGTCCTCCTATTGTGTCAAAACAGTTTTGACAAGGTTGACAAACAAATTTATTTAAAATCAAATAGGGCATTGATAAATAAAAATAGAAGACATTCATATATGTATATTTGAAAACAGAAATAACTTCAACATTGTCGAGGGATACTTTCGTTAAGCAATTTGGCCAGATGAGTGGAAATGCTGTGGCTGTCTGTTGTGATTGCAGCTTGCCGATGTTCAACTTCCGTTATAAGAGCACTTAGAAGAAAGGAATGAGGCTGATAGACTTCGCAGCGGCCAAAGCATGGTAGTTTCACTGGTACAAGTTTCATCAGGGGCAAGTCCATACTTCCTGAGAAAATAGCATGAAAGTTGCAAAAAACCCCTATGACACCGTGTAATGTGGTTGGAGCGCACGATAACTCTCGAACGGATCTGCCGATTCGGTCCAAAATATGGTCTTAGCAATATTTTGTCCAAACATAGTTTAAGATTGAAGATAAGCCATATCGGTTCACTCCTTCAGGTACCTCCCCACAAAAGTTGAAAAATGTTCGGAAAAATTGTTCGTACGATAACTCTTGAAGGGAGTGGCCGAATTGGCCTATACTTTACACATCCTAATACATCTACCAGATATAGATCAGGTTCAAATATGGACTATATTTGTCCACTCTATCCGGTACCTCCCACACAAAATTTCGGATAAGTTCACTTTAAGACCTGATATCGTATCACTTTGATTTTTATTAAAGCAACTTGCATTCGCTGCCTCATTTACGATGTTAAAAGTTTTTTTAGGGGCAAGTCCATACTTCTTGAGCAAACAGCCCGAAGAGTGTAAAAACCCCCTGTGGCACCATATGTTGCGGCTGAAGATCCACTTCCATAACGGTCAATGTCGATCCATTCCTTTTAGTATCTCCTCCGAAAAACTTTTGATCTTTAATCCTAATCAACATTTTTGTCGGTTTAAATGCCCAACATTTTTAAAACCCCCTAAATACATACGTTTCTTGGGAAAAATTGTTTCAATATACTCGTACACAGGCTGAGGGTATATCTCTGTCGGCAAAGCCGACTGATACTTTTTTACTTGTTATTCTTACAAGTTTGCTTTAAAAATAAGTGTCAAATAAATTACAAAGGTGCTCAAGGCGATAACACCCAATCAGGTAATTCAACATTTTGTTGTGGTGATGCAAGGGTAAAATCTTCGTCTCCTCTCGAATATGATCCAATGGTGTCATGAGGAGTCACCCTATTGCAGTTCTTAAGGGGAGTACACATTATCATTCAAAACTGACAGTCAGCGTACTTTTAGGGCAATTTTCCGGCAAATAACAACTTTTATTTAGCTAAAAACTTTTGAAATACAATATATATGGTATTATTTAGATTATAGAGATTACAAAAGAAATTTTTCTGTTAGGCTTTGATATTCACGAAATGGACCTCGATGACTGTCAGTTTTGCTTGTCAATGTGTACTATACTTTAAGACGGCATTCTGGCACGTTTGAAAAAAAAAGTTTGGAAATTAAACACAATATCTTGGGGGAGATAGTGGTCGGAATCATGGACCAATATGTTGCGGGGAGACCCATTTCAGCCGTCTATGTGCTGAACAGAGTAGCGGTGGATTTAGTGACGGAGATATTCAGATGAAAGTAATGCACTAGGTCATCTATGCAGACATTTAACCTATCACATATGCCATCGACTATAGGATCCGACGCTAAGGTCGTACAATCATCCGCATACATTACAGCCTCAATGCCGTCTGGGGGTGTCACACGCGACAACTTCTCTTTTTTAATTATAACGACTTTTGTTTAGTTTTGTTTCTATTACGATAAAAAATTCTGTATGTCCCGGTCCACACTAGAGTGATTTCACCTAATTTCATGAAATTTCTTAATGAAATTCACGCTAGCGTGGACCGGGACTATGTATGTATATGTTTATGAAATTTAAATTTGTCATAATTTGAACATTAAAAACAAAACCTATCAAAATGGGTTTGACACAAGTCGGTCACCAACGAAAAAAAAATTGTAATCAGCTGTGAGCTCTGCCATAGCTTTCTTATTATACCATGAATGGTAACATGGCAGAATAAGAAGGTAATCTCATTTGAAAACCCCGTCCTTGAGCTGCCAAATACAACCATGCATTCGAAACAATATGAAAGTTGTTGTTATTGTATGTCAAATACAACAATAATAACATACAGTTTTGTTTACATTCTCGTAAATATTTGTGTATATAATTTGATTGGAGCAGAATAAAAAATTGCGACCAAATATGGTAAGCAGTGTGCAAGAAATGAAACAGACATCGCGGCCAATTATGGATATATCGGAATTCTGTGAAAATTTCGCTATAATAACTGCGTAGAAGCAGATAGAAATTTCGTTTTTCTGTTTCTGGGAAGAAAATTGTGACTTCGTGAAAAAAGTTCTGATTTTGATGCTTTTGTTTATTTGTTCATGTTATTGCAGAGTTTAGCAATGTGTATTCAGAATGACAAACTAAGGAAAAGAACATTTGCTTGCCAGCAGCGTTCAAAGTACGCATCCTGAGTAACAACATCCAGATACAATCATCAACCACATGCTGTCAGCTAAAAAGCCTACAAATCACCAAACCTCTATTTGCTGAATAATGGGCTACTGGTAATGTTCGTCGTGTCTGAGATGGTGACATCATTGATGTCGTCTTTGAATTCCCTTTGGTCATTTCTTATTAACATATTGTTGTTTATGATTGAACCACCTTTTGTTGGAAAACAGATCATTGTGCAGGTACTTCCTTTTGGTCCCATATGTCGGGAAAACATACATTTCCCAGACAAAAAATATTCATCGTTGGAATCAGGCTAGAAAGGGCTACCAGTAGTAAAAATATAGCCATCCCCGCTAAGAGCCCATGGTAGCTGCTAGATAAAACCTGTTTTCGGTAAGTGTTCCTTTATAAATTTTTCAATACTTTCGAACCAGTTAACTTAAGTCAACATATGCTCTGTTCCATTACCTGCAAGAAGCTACTACTTTTTACTACGATAACATTTTTTCCTTTATGTTATCGAAAAAAATAGTTAAAATTAGTAGATTCTTGCAGTACTGGAACAGACCAATATTAAACGTTCATCTTTTTAGACAATTTTCTTTTGGAAACTCTACTGTGCTGGTCGTAGTACCATGTGTGATCATCGCCGCATTGCCCTCGTGGGCCCTCATCGTCTACTACAAGGATTAAGGTCGCGCTTTGCGTAACATACTAGGCATTGAAATTACGAGATTTGACATGAAATCAAATCAGAAAATCATTTCGCGAAGAGCTAGAAATGTATTTTTTTCGGTGTTTGATACGGAACATCATAGGCTCTTAATTCCTACAAGATTAAAAACGTAGATTCATTCGCTTCGGGATAAATAAGCTATCATTAACAGAAATTTAGGTGTTCTATTCTACTGACGTGGAGTGTATATACTCCGTTGTGTTCATCCAGTATAAGTTAAGATGATAAGAGTTTTAAGAGTTATATTGAAGATGAAGAACGAAATGGTGTAATGATGATGAGAGAGTTCTGTGGTGGCTGCTTGTCGGATTAAGGATAAAAATGAAGAATAGGTTTCCAGAGTATTGCCGCGAGTTCGATCTGTAGGTTTTGCTGAAAATAGATAGAAGGAAATCATGATTGGTGGCAAAATTAACAATGATTATGGGGTCTATGTTATATAGATACACCACATTACTTATATTAGCGACATTTCCTCTATACATTTTTCGTCACAATCCCTTGAAAACTGGGAACATTTGAATTTTGCGAAAAACCATATTTTTTGTTGAGAATTTTATATATTTAGATATTTATTTTGAAATTGTCGTTTAATTTTCAAATTAAAATGTAACTGACATATGTGTATATGTTTGTTTACATACACATACATACAAGGTGTGTCAAAAATTTTTGACTATGAAGGGACGTCGAAGCTAATACAACCCTGTGAGTTGTGAGCGTAAGACTACCTTGTATCATGGAATGGTAATAACGGCTCATATACGATGATTAAGTGCATTATCTCGATTTATATATATGTCAAATATATATATATATATATATATATATATATATATATATATATATATATATATATATATATATAATTTGCCGTTGTTTCACAGTTTTATGTGTGGCCACAGCACTCTATTGTCACCTGTCATGACGTCACACAGTGGGAAGTTGCCAGCACAGCACAGCCCCATTGTCAAACAACTGTCAAAATCTATACACGAAAGAAAACAAATAATTTGACAGCTACTATTTTAAACAAAATGTGTTGCCACACTATAAATGGCAACAATTTCCTACAAATGAGTAGGTTAAAAAGGTTAGATAGGATAGTTTACGTCTAATACTTTTCATTTAATATGTCCAACTTTTCAATAATCGCTTTGGGATGAAAATAAATGTACATGCTTTGTATTTTGTTGTTTTCACAGGATTGTCAGTTTTCCCCCCAAATATTAACCGAACGCATTTTGATTTGAGTGGCAACACTGTTGCCACGTCGTTTCTGCTGTCAACTATTCGTGTCTTCGTCAATACAACAAATTTCAGTCGCCTTCATTCGTGTTACTCTTTCTGCAACGAAAACAAGGTGCGTGGTGTTTGTGCATTGAAAAAATTTAAATATTAAATAAAAAGACTGTTCTTACGTTTTATAACAAAAAAAAATTGTTGAAAAGGTTTTTATTAACATATTGTTAGACAGATATTTAAATTTGTTTTTGTTGCTATTAAAGAAAAATCTATTCAAAAGAGCCTACTAATTTGTTAACCATCTTTTGGAGTTGGAGAAGGGGAAAGTGGTGGCAAAAGTGAAAATTCCAATTATAAGTTGAAGGTGTTGAAAGTAATCATTTGATTTTTATTATATGAATGAAATCTTCTATAAAATATACATTTTAATTGTAAATATCAGTGCCGCTGACTGAAAATCTATTGTGAAAATGTTTCTCTGTAATGAAAGTAAATGTGTGACGTATGCCACGACGACAAACCCCCGTCATCTAATCACAACAAGTGATTGTTCTTTGACTTGCTGCTGCTTTTCTCCACTCCAACTATCATTTGCTTTTGTTCGACTTATTTTATGTTTAATTCTAATTAATTTCCTTTCTTTTCTTACAGCTAAACTAACCCGCCATGGATAAAGTTGTAAAATTCTGTGAACCTGGCCGTGTCTTCGCCAAGGACTCCATCCGTTTGGTGAAACGTTGCACCAAACCCGACCGCAAAGAGTTCCAAAAGATCGCTATTGCCACCGCCATTGGTTTCTGCATCATGGGTTTCATTGGTTTCTTCGTCAAATTGATCCACATCCCCATCAACAACATTATTGTCGGCTCATAAGTTAGAGAACATAGAAATGGATTTTCTTATTCGTGTGTACACAACATAACATTCTAAGGCTGCATCAGCTTTTCCCACTTTTGTTTGTATCCTACCTAATAACAACAACATCAAGATGATATATCCGTTTCATATGTTTAATTATGTTAATATTTCATAAGTTTTTACACATCCCTCAAGAAAAAAATACAATCTTCTTCCTGATGATTTTTCGATAAACGAACGATTTGTGTATTTGTCTGACATAGATCGATCTATTTTGTTTTTCTTAGTAAATACTTTTTTAATAGACTTAAGAGATTACATGAATTTTCATATCGAAAATAATTTAACAGGGAGTTGTGACGTTTCCATCTTTGTGAGAATTTGTAATTTTTCTCCCATTTTCCATTTTTATAAGAATTCTTTATTTTCATTGATTCGAGAAAAATTCTTGTGTTTAATTTATAATTTTGTAAAAGATAATAAAATTTAAACAAAAAAAAAAATGTAAAATCTGTTGTTTTAAATGGTTTAATGGTGCAGGAAGAATATCCATTAAAAGATCGATAATATAAATATACGTAGGGGGAATTCTATGTAGTGAGTGATATAAGCCAACAATAAAAATACCTGGAGATATAAAGGTATAAGTCCATATTTATATTAAGCAATTTTACTTGAGGCAATTTCCAGTTTGAAGGGAGAGAGGTGAGGCATATGGTAACCCTTTGCTCTTGAACGCCCTCTTTCACCGACAAACTGATAATTGCCGCAAGGGCAATTGCCTAATGTAAATATGGACTTAGAAAGTCTATACAGGTATCAGCGAGCTCCTATCGGAGATGTCCTAATGACGGAAATGACTAGAAGGCTTGTCGTGGTCGGAATGGGTTAGGTTTATGTGAATTAATTGATAAGGAAACACCAAAAAGCCATAAAGACGCAAACCCATTTTCAACATCCTTCTCTTTAAGGTTCAATTTATTGAGCCTTCTTTCTTATTTATTTATTTTATTCATTTATTGCGATTAAAGCTTTTAAGCCAATAAACATCGCAATGCGCAAAACTACTACAAAATCATATTCTGCATAACAAAAAATCTTAAAACTATTATTAAGTAATTAAAAAATTAAGTTATTAACAATTTTTAAGCAAAAACAAAATATAGTATAGGCTCCCCAGCCATAAATAAATAAATACGTATAAAAATTACATCTATTGCTGATGGTTCAAAATCAAATCAAAGCCAGAGCAAGCAGAATCTACTCAGCAACATCAGCCGACGCTGCTATAAAAAATCATTAACATACATACAGTGAGTGTCAAAAATATTCGGTTTTCAATTTCACCAATAATAACACCTCAGTATTTTAGAAGCCCATGACCAATAGTCCTAATTTACATTAGGCGAGTTTACTTGCGGCAATTGTCAGTTTGTAGGTGAGAGAGGGTGCTGAGAGGCAAAGGGTTACCGTATGCCTCACCTCTCTCTCCTACAAAATGACAATTGCCGCAAGTAAACTCGCCCAATGTAAATTGGGACTTATCCAAAAAACCAAATACTTAAAAATATGTTGGTCCTGTGGCAATTAAAAAGTGTATGTAACATGGATCCATGGCAACCCTATAAGCGAGAATAACAAAGAAAACGTGGTTAACCCTGTTTTCTATGCGTCAAAAATATTCGGTTTTTGTAACTTTTGTTAAATATTTTGCCAAAAAACAGGTCATTACCGAACTTTTTCTGCAATATTAGTATACATTTTAATAATTGCGAACAGAATCTTTGTTTCTGTGTGCAAAAATATTATATTTTATAGCAAATTATTAAAATTTAGCTCTAAGGAAAAACGCTATCCCAGAAAAGAGAAAACTGGTCATATTTCATTATAAAAACAGCAGAAATAAAAGGAAATTTTGCTTATTTTTGAATATTTAGTCAAATATAGTTGAAATCATGTGCAAAAGTCACAAAAATATATAAATAATCGATTTCGTGAAACACATAAGCCAGCCAAAACCAAGAACTGGGAGGGAAGGTAGAGGAATCTCCTGAAAAATTACGGCTAAACCGCCCTTAATTTTCTTGAAATTGGTCGCTGAGTCCTAAATGACGTTCAGAAGATAGAAAATATGCACTTAGATTACAAAAAATCGCAAGGATAAAGCCTTTCATGGCCTTGTAACACATCACAAACCATCTGCTATTTACATAACCAAAAATCTAGTTCAAGTTTCGCCTTGATGTACCTTCAAAACTTGATGTACATCAGAAACTTGGTTAAATGGAGTTAGTTTTGAATGCCTAAGCCGGAAAATCAGTATACCACCAAGTTTCCGGCCTTTCTGTGTACTCCAATACAAAAAGTACAAAGGAGCTTCTAGGAGACATGTATTTATCAATGACTTATGATGTGTTACAAGGCCATGAAAGGCTTTATCCTTGCAATTTTTTTGTAATGTAAGTGCATACTTTCTATCATCTGAACGTCGTTTAGGACTCAGTGACCAGTTTCAAGAAAATTAAGGGCGATTTAGCCTTAATTTTTCAGGAGATTCCTCTACCTTCCCTCCCAGTCTTGGTTTGGCTGGCTTATGTGCTTCACGAAATCGATTATTTCTGTATTTTCGTAACTTTTGCACATTATTTCAACTATATTCGACTAATTATTCAAAAATAAGCAAAAATTCCCTTTATTTCTGCCGTTTTTATAATAAAATACAAACAGTTTTCTCTTTTCTAGGATAGCGTTTTTCCTTAGCCCTAAATTTTGATAATTTGCCATGAAATCTGATATTTTTGCACACAGGAACAAAGATTCTGTTCGCAATTATTGAAATGTATACTAATATTGCAGAAAAAGTTCGATATTGACCGGTTTTTTGTCAAAATACAGTTTGTCAAGAAATTGTTTTCGAACCACGAAAACTAACATTTTTCTGTATTAATTAATGAAAAAATTACTGATAATTGTGATAAAAATGTCGGGTTTTTTGCAAAAATTAGTTGGACCACTTATTTAAGACAAGATAGGATGTATAAATAAAAAATTAACCCACGTGGTCCAACAAAAATTAACGAAAAGCAATAACTACATGTAATGCAAGTTGTCAAATAAATGTTTTCGAAATGTAATGGAGGTTCCAATATACCCCACATTTTCGGTAAATACTTGAAAATCAGGACAATTTATGAATTTTATTTTTAACAGGGAGTAACTACTAACAAGTATCAACAATATTAGTCATCGAATATCCGTACTAGGAGGGTTACCATATGGACCATGGGAGTACCAGGTCATATTACATGTAAACAGGGTCCTGTAGGTTTTAAACCGGGCATATTTGAAAACTAAGACGTTTTATGAGTTTCTTTAGTTCACTAGGACGGATTGTCATCAACTAAAAAAAAAAATACCATCAGAATAATTAAATCAGGAGGGTTGCCAGATGTACGAAAAAGGTACCAGGTTATATAAACAGTAAACGAGACCACCTGTGTCTCAAAATAGGGCACTGAAGTTTGTTGTTTCACTTAATATTAATTAAGAGGTAATACCATTTCACGAAACCATCGGAAATATCGCAGTAAGAGACTAATATTGCTTAGAAATGTATGGGGTACAGATTCCGACAATTTTCAGAAATGCTTACTACGACCTATTGGACACATTTCGTGTACTCTGCGATACTACTCAGCATATTTTTTTAAGAAAAAATAATGCTGGCGGCAAAATAATGCTTCAATTTTACCATGGAAGCCAAAAAACTTAGAGAATTCCTCTAAACTGGCTATAAACAGTTGACATCGGATGTCCATTATAAAATCAGTATAGACTGACAATATCTTGCATATGTATTTCTAAGCGATATTTGTACTTTTATGTCATATTTTGATTTGTTTTAGAGAATTGTTTCATCCATTAATTCAATTTGAGTTAAATAAACAAATCTTAAGCCCTGGTTATGGATTCAGGTGGTCTCGTTTACTGTTTATATAACCTGGTACCTTTTTCGTACATCTGGCAACCCTCCTGATTTAATTATTCTGAAGGTAATTTTTTTTAGTTGATGACAATCCGTCCTAGTGAACTAAAGAAACTCATAAAACGTCTTAGTTTTCAAATATTCCCGGGTTAAAACCTACAGGACCCTGTTTACATGTAATACGACCTGGTACTCCCTTGGTCCATATGGTAACCCTCCTAGTACGGATATTCGATGACTAATATTGTTGATACTTGTTAGTAGTTACTCCCTGTTAAAAATAAAATTCATAAATTGTCCTGATTTTCAAGTATTTACCGAAAATATGGGGTATATTGGAACCTCCATTACATTTCGAAAACATTTATTTGACAACTTGCATTACATGTAGTTATTGCTTTTCGTTATTTTTTGTTGGATCACGTGGGTTAATTTTTTATTTATACATCCTATCTTGTCTTAAATAAGTCGCCCAACTAATTTTTGCAAAAAACCTGACATTTTTATCACAATTATCAGTAATTTTTTCATTAATTAATACAGAAAAATGTTAGTTTTCTTGGTTCGAAAACAATTACTTGACAAACTGTATTTAACAAAAGTTACAAAAACCGAATATTTTTGACGCATAGAAAACAGGGTTAACAACGTTTTCTTTGTTATTCTCGCTTATAGGGTTGCCATGGATCCATGTTAGATACATTTTTTAATTGCCACAGGACCAACATTTTTTTAAGTATTTGGGTTTTTGAATATTGAGTATGGGCTTCTAATATACTGAGGTGTTATTATTTAATTTAAAACCGAATATTTTTGACACTCACTGTATATGTGTCATGTCGAACCTACTATGGTTCAGCTGGTCTGAGAGCAAAGCTTTCAAACTTGTTACGAAATACTCTTCGGGAAAAAGAAAATTGACGTAGCTCATTGGGAAGTCCGTTCCACAAATGCGCAGAGCGAACAATAAATGATCTTTCGTAAACGGATGAATAAAATCGTGGATAACGTAATTGTGTATTCCTAGTAGATCTGAAAAAACACAGTCTTTCTCGTAGAACACCAGGTAGGTCCAAAAGCACAGATTTGTAAAGAAATGATATAACACGTTCTTTAACATATATTTTAAAGGGAACTCCAAGAAAGTTACAGGCATGAGCAGAAACATGTTGAGATCTACGCAAATTGTAGACAAATCTAATTATCATATTGAAAAGTCTTTCTAGTTTATCAATATTCTCCTCCGTTGTACCAGAAATGACTTCTATGCCATAAGATATAATAGACATTAACATGGAATAATCTAAGTTTCTCTTAATACTAAATGGCAAAAACAGTTCGGTAGAATACAACCTTCGAAGTATACTTATTACCCTAGGGTATAAGCCATCAATATGGGCAGAAAAATCCAGCTTTGAGTCTATAACAACTCCTAAACATTTTAATCTGTCAACAAAACCAATCGTTGTGCCATCAATCTGTATATTCATACTACCATCCATACGCCATATTGGACCGAATAGCATGGCTGTAGTCTTAGAAGCATTTACAATCAATTTGTTGTTTCGACGCCAATTTGAAATGGCGCATAAGTTAATACTGACGTTATCTTCCAATTGAGCAACAGATTTCCCATTAAAAAATAAATGTATGTCATCTGCATACAAAAAAGGACGACAGGCATTGCCCAGAACACAACTACCAATGTCATTAATATATAAAATAAAAAGAAGGGGTCCCAAAATGGACCCTTGGGGCACACCACTGTAAATATTACGCCTGTTGGAAATACTTCCATTGTATGTAACATACTGGGAACGCCCTGACAAGAATGAGTTGATTAACATACACGATGTCGAATCAAACAAAAACCTAGATTTGAGTTTATCAAGTAGTATTGTGTAATCTACTCGCTCAAAAGCTTTAGATAGATCTAGGGCAATTAAGACACCACTGTCACCTCTATCAACCGTCTCCCTTATCGAGTCGGTAAGATCTACTAAAAGTGAAGTAGTGCTAAGTCCACGTCTGAAGCCATATTGATAGTTGTGGATACATTTTCTGTCATCAACAAATGCTTGAATTTGATTCAAAATAAGGGGCTCAGCAACTTTTGAGAGCGCTGGCAAAATGCTTATTGGTCTCATGTTATCGATTGTGTGAACTTCTTTTACCTTGGGAATGGGAACGACCCTAGCTACTTTCCACACTTGTGGAAAGACTGAAGTGGTGAAAATAACATTGAAAAAATAAGTCAAATACCTTGAGATATAGGGAAAGATGAGTTTTAAAAACTTGACGGGTATACCATCTACGCCCATAGCTTGCGATTTAATACGCCGCAAAGCCTCGAAAACGTCCATCTCAAAAACACAGCTAAATGAAAAGTTATTACCTTCGACGTCGTGAAAGTTTGAAGATCCATTATTACAAACCGCATTACCCTCTGTAAAAAAATCATTCAATGCATTAGCATCAATACTATCACAATGACTATCATCGTTACCAATGATACCATTATTCCGGAGATGCCTCCACACCTGTGTCGGGCCAAGTCTACCAAAAAATGTTTTGTAGTATTTACTACGCTCACTTCTCATAACAGATTTAGCTCTGTTTCTAAGACCGCAATATGTTGACCAATTCACTTGGGTGGGGTAACGCATATAATGTTTGTACGCCATATCACGAAGAGACTTGGACAATATTTCATAGATAATGCTGAAGTCAGTATCCACTAAATAATTATGCAGGCTTTGCCAATCAATGTTATTGTAATCGCGATATTCGACCAAGCGCTCTGTGAGATTGATGTTTATATTGATGGCACCAAAAATTAAAGAGTGATGTGAAATAGCAGGACATTGAACTTGGTCAGTAAAAATAATAGAGCACGATTGACTATAAACTACATAATCAATCAAGGAAACAGTGTCAGTGGCCATATTAAAATGTGTAGGCAAGGAGTTGTGATTAATAGACAGACCAAGACGGAGACATGTGTTCCTCATTTCATTCGATTTCGAAAATTCAAATAAGTTGCAGTTAAAGTCGCCGACTGCAATAACAGATTCGTACTGTGACAGAATATCTGCATGGGTTTCCTCAAAGCTGGGAATGTTGCCATGAGGCAAATAAACCACACCAAATAGAACTTTCCTACTACCAATAATAATTTCAATAAATAGGGATTCACATACTCCTGGGGGTTACACTGTATTGCGATGCGTAAGAAAATTGTACCGAATCAAGTAATTTGTACTCTCTAATGCGTTTTCGCATCTCCAAATTCTTTATTTGTCACCCAAAGTAGTAGGTAATTCTTATTTTTCACTGTATTTTTTATAAATCGTAAAAACCCTTTGTATAGTTAAATGGAATATTGTTTTGAGGACCAATAGCAAGAAATTTGTACAAGAAACCGTATAGCTTTTACATTATTTGTTGCTATAAACGAACAATTAAAATGAAAATGTTCAAATTTTGGTTTTTGCAATACATTAGTTGTCTAAATGTACATAACCGCATCTTTATTGAGACGAAACAAATTTTTCTCCTTGTAATCCGTTCCGCCACCGAATGAATCCATAATTATTTTTTTTTTGTTATAAACGATTAGCAAGTTTTAAGAACGCACGTACCGAACAAATAATTTTTTAAAATGTTTTTATTTACAATTTTTACATTTCTTTTTCCCATTCTTCGATATTGTTTACATTGTGCAGCCAGCATTGCCACATTTTCAGTTTATTTTGCGAAAGCGTTTGCGTTTGTGATACAGAGTACCAAATTGTACTCTTAACGCATTTAACATTCGCATCGCATTTGGTTTCGCATCGCGATACAGAGTAACCCCCCTGGTTTATTAGAACGGAAAACAACTTTGTATTTAACACCATTCAAAATGTATATACCGACACCTCCACCCCTAGCAATCAGGCGGTCATTACGAACAAATGAATAACCAGGTATCGTAACCGCTCTAGATGAAACGTACGGTTTCAACCAGGTTTCAGAAACTGCGAATAAGCACAGGCTACTATCACAAATGAGATTTTTAATCTCACTTAAAGTGGTGTTGTAGCTCGATGGACGCAAGCTTTGGCAATTTAGATGACCGAAAGACATTAAATTGTTATATTGGCTCAATATATTTTTGAAATGAGACGAACAACCAGCAATAGGCCCGAGATCATGATTAGGCGCCATAAAAAAATGAGAGTAAAAAAATATCGCTGGGGAACCTAACTGTATGCAAAAGTGGAATCATCATGAAAAATATAAAAAAAAACAATCAAAAAAGACATTCCTTTCGGGAAAACTATTAAGAACTACTCAAATCACATTAATGTAGACCAATAGTAGTTAAAAAAGAACAAAAGGTATTTAAATAATAAAAAAAGATCGAACATTTGCTATTTAACTATTAATCAAAACCTCTCACAATCAGCCACCTTAAGGACACGTTCGTTACCACTGGGAAAGACGGCATTAACTACAGGCTCGTCACCATTAATCAGGACAAATTTCATCAGCTTTCCCTGATTTCTAAGCTTTCTACAAACAAACATTAGCCTGGCAGAATCAGGTGTTAGATGATCGTCCAAGTATATATTAGTTTGAAGACTACCACCAATAACGGCATCCAATTTGATCGGAGGACCCCGACGGTTTTTAACGTTCTTATGGGTGAACGCGCGGCACATGTTAGCTCACTACCTTTAACGGGTGTTAAAGACAGTTCCCCAGGTGACACCACGGGGAGGTCAGTGTCCACTTGGGATGAAAGAGGGACCAGATAAATCCTGGGCTTTGCCTTGTTAAAACCGGTCAGGACCGTTGCTTGGTATCTTACATCCCCTACGTCACCCTTCATCATCATCATCATCATCATTTTGTATATAGCAGCTGTAATACACAAACATAGCAGAATCTCCTATATTTCAATTTAAGGTTACGTCCGATCATATTTAATTGTTTATCGACTTATTTCTCCTATAGTTTTTATTAAAGATAATAAATGTTGTAATTTTATCTATAAAAGCAGTGATTTTTACACAAATCTAAAAGAATTCCTGGTATTTAAATTTGAGGTTAGGTCCGGTCACATTAGAAATTTTCAAAAAGCTCTATATACCCTAAATTGGGACTAATACCCTAGACAGACGGCAGCGTTAATTTGTATTAACTGACTTAATTCAAATTAATTCGTGCATTATCCACATTCTTAGTGCACAAAATCAAAGGAAATTTAAACTGAATTTAGGTATTTCAATATGGCAATGCTGAAAAAGAGAGACCATATTCATGTAGGAGAGAGAGCATATTCATGCTCTGAGACACAATTTGCATTGAAAATCAATTGTCTTTTGTCAAATTTCCACGTTTAAGAAAATAAAAAAGGAAAACAAATCAGAAATTTTTTTCTTATAAACGTTATAATTATAAAGAGTGGAAGTAGTAATAGGCAAACTTAAGATTATAATGTATTATCTAAATTTGCAATGTATATAATATTGTGTACAGCACCATGCTTTTACACACATAATTTAGGAATAACAGCAATAATTAAATGATTATAATGTGATGAATTCCTTGCTCCCGAGAATGCAGTATTTTTAAGTGTTAAAATCTCAGTAATATTACAAACTAAAATAAAAAATAAAACAAAAAGGATATATAAAAAAATAAACATCCAAGTTATGCGTACCAAATATAGCTTTAGAATAAAATGCATATCGCAAATTAGCATTGATTTCGAAATTCGATGGAATCTCATTTATGTAGCCGATTGGAGATAAATAATTAATGTTCGTCCAACTATATGGTTGTTGGTTGTCAAAAATGCATGATATATAACTGTTTTGAAGATTTCTAACTCGTTCAACAAATTTTGAAATTAAGTCACAAACGTATAAACCAACAGGTGTAATCTTGGACTCGCCATACATCCTTCTCTTTGAGGGAAATGGATAGGGAGAAAGCCTCATATTTCCATGGTCGCCACATTTACAGAATTTTGGTAGAATAGATTGAGAATACTGTACTTACTTAAGAATTACCATTGAGATTCTGTGTTTAACTGTGTCCATCAATCGATAAATTGGACAGTTCTCAAAGCAAGTTACTTACTTAGCTGGCCTTTTACAGAACATTTGTTCCATAAGCCGAACTAAGAAAAAATGTCCAATCCTCTCTGTTTGCTGCTGTATTTTCCCAATCTGGGATATGTAGCTTACTGATATGTCGTTTCACTTGTTCGCTCCAACGAAGCATTGGCCTTCCAGATCTGCGAGAACCTCCATGCGGCGCGTATTTATACGCCTTTTTAGCGGGTTCATCATCACTCATTCTTATAACATGGCCTAGCCATCGCAATCGTTGTATCTCGATTTGTTCAACTACATTGATGTCATTGTAAAGTTGGTACAGCTCGTTGTTCATACGACGCCGATATTCGCAGTCAACACAGATTGGCCTGTAGATCTTTCGAAGAATTTTTCTCTCAAACACACAAAGCACTGCCTTATCTGCTTGAGCAAGTACCCATGCTTCGGAACCATACATTTGTAGCATACAACGTTGAAATTCCTGTGGCTGATGTTGATGACAAACTTTGTGTGGCAGTGGCACGCAGATACACGGCCTTATTAGCTCGCCGGTGGGGTTGGGTTCATCTACTGCCAGGTTTGTAGGTCCACTGGACATAATAAATAAAAAAAAAAAATGATTGCGTGCACTAACATTTTTCTTTGAGTGTATTTGGTACTGATTGAATGTAAAGATACACAATCATTTTAAACTCGAAGATGAAATTTGGTGATACAAGATATATCAGCTTTAGATATTTCACACACGGAAAAAAAAAGTGGGGTAGAAGGGGAGAAAGTAATGAGTGAAAAAGATGACACTACAAATGATCTGAAGCTACAGCTGTTGATGTGCTCTTGCGCCCTCCCAACCATGGTCACATTAATAACTAATCCAAACAAACATAGAAGACATTTCAGTGACCCCCAGAATCTCATGGAGCAAGCAACCTTACACGGGGAAATCAAAAAGTTGAATATTAATTTACTCGGAATTCATGATAATTTTTATTTTCATAATCAAAAGGCTTAACAAAAACGTATGATTAATAGCCTAATTAAAACTAGATTTTGAAATAAAACTAAAAAAATTAGATCTATGAATTTCATTCGCGAAGACAAGTAATGTAACTCGCATTGTAATCAGCTTAATCTACTTATTTGTTTTAACAATGGAAACAACAATAGTTATCAATGATGCATGCAAAATCACTAAATAACCAATTGAGAATAATAAACTTATTGCTTTACAGTATAAATCAAGAAGCTGCCTATGTCCGAATCAGTTTCTGTTATAGTTTATTAACTTCATACCCAGTAAATTAAAATATTATGACTCCAAAGATAGTTGAGTAGAACTGATTATGGTTTTCATCAATCAACCAAAACATCTTTATATGGTATCATTCCCAAATTCCAATCACAAAAAATATAACAAAAGAAAATAAAAAGGTAAACAATGCAGTAAGGTTAGAATGCAAAGAACTAAAATGGCTTGTTCTTTTGCTCTATTTCTTTGACTATACCTCCACGGTACCAACAGTTGTTCATAGTATGGAATCAAAACAAAAATGATAATAAAAACTTACTTGGTCATTTTATGGCTCCCACGCAGAAAGTACTTTCGGCGAATTCAGAGTGTGATTGCTGACCATTACAGGGTAATGTTAACTATGATGTTATGCTGGCAAGAGAGGTAGGTTATTGGCCTGTTCCTTTACTTTTGAAAATGGTAAAACCGGCAAAAGTTGTAAACTGCTACCATATGAATTGTATGGTGTCTGAAGTAAAGGAACGCTTTTCGAGTAAAAAGTGGTAAAACTTGAAGATTCTTGCACGTAAAGGAACAGGGCTTATGTTAACATTATATGGTTTAAAATATATGAGAATGTGTTTGAGATCTTTTGGCTGAGTATTGATGTTGATAATGAGAGTTGTTCCTGAATGGTTCTCATTTAATCACAATAAGCGTTTTGCTATCTCATCAAAGACTATCTTCTGCATCACTTACACCATGTAATAAAGAGGAATAGAATAATTTTGGTAATGATCATTAAACCATATAAGGAGAAAAAAAAACATGTGGTAAGCGATGTAGATGATGATCTTTGATGGATTATAACTGTATCACTTAACAAACCAATCAATTAAATTTTCGATTTTATAAATGCAAAAGATAAATTGAATATGAATATTTAAAGAATCACAAGCACTTTAAAATTAAATTCTAATTATCTTTACCGATGTGATATACGAACAATTTCGTGCTTTCTATCTTGGACACGAGGATATTAAAAATCCAAGCTTTGTACACTATATGTATCGTTTGATTTGAGGTTTTGTTTTTTTTTTCTTTTTGTTTTTAAATAGATTAAAT
Source organism: Musca autumnalis (assembly GCF_047663935.1). NCBI lineage: Eukaryota > Metazoa > Arthropoda > Insecta > Diptera > Muscidae > Musca > Musca autumnalis. The sequence continues at coordinate 37,042,686 of NW_027411866.1, read as the reverse complement.
TCTTATGGCTTATGTTGAGACAAAAAAGTTTGGTAACTGATCTCTATACACATTTGATCATACCATGCAACGACAAAACTTCCACTGGATTCGCAAGTAGCAATTTAGATAACTTTTTTTGAATATATTACGATCCGGGCCGAAATGGGTTTTACTTCATATCTTGTAAAGTTAAGCAGTTTGTAATAATACATCAAATTTCACATTTCTTCCATATTTCTGGTTATTGATTGACACAGCACATTTGCCCGTTTTGATGTAATTGACACTGTTGGGGTAATAGTTAAAAATCACACTGACGCTGCTTTGCAGATTTGGCATGTGTGAGGCCGGAAAAAATGTGATTTGTGAGAACAAAAGCTTTTGTTCAATAATATCTCTTCCTTCACAAAACAGTTGTTGTAATTAAATGTGAGCCTAGTGGAAATAAATAAATGATCGAGGAGAGAATCTAAATAAGGTTTCCTATAACTTTCAAGAAATAAAGTTAAATTTACCTTCTTCTTCGTGTATGGATTTTATTCCTCAGGGTAATTATTAAGAGAATCACAAAGCTATGTCCAAAATGCGCAATATTACATGGCCACTAGACAAATTGAATTCCTTGTTAAATACTATTTATTATTAATTGCAAATTTAAATGTTCTTACAGTCAGACAAAACAATGTAACCGCAAATTACATCAATTTAATGACTTTCTGAAGGTTAACAAAACTTATTTTTAGAAACTTTAGATGGACTATATACTTCCTCTAATGGGTTAGATGACAAAATGGACGATGCTATGCAATTTTTATCAGCTTAAACCCTCGCTAATTTCAACTGCTAGCGAGTTAATTCCAGAATTTGAGTTAAAAATGCAGCACACGAATAGTAACGAGAAACGAATGCACTGATGGATAGATTCATGCCTTATTACAACTTCATATCCAGGTGGCATTTGAAAATACGTTACAAAAAGTAATTTTCGAGTTTGTTTTTAAATGCAAATGAAAAAAATGGAGAAACAATCTTGCAGGGCAAGCGCCACTACACATTAGCACGGGTAGTATCAGTGTTTTGTAAAGTGTTACTTTTGTTTGACGAGAGGTGGCTTTATTCCTAAACTGCTTACTCAGCCCAAAGTAGCATCTGTTAGCAAACACTATTCTTCTTCGTATTTCACAACTGATGTTATTTGTTGTGTTTATGGCGGTGCCGAGGTAGACGAAGTCCTTTACTACCACATTCACAGATGGTGCGGGGTTTGTGGACATATTACGCGTCGATACCATCAACTTGGTTTTTTCGCCTTTTACTGCCAGACCAACTTTAGCATTCTCTTCTCGACTTTTGCAAAGGTGTCAGTTACTTCCTTTACCGATCGACCCGTGATGTGAATGTCGTCTGCATAAGACAGTAACATATGGCTGTTCGTATATGTCGTTCCATTTCTTTTGACCTTCGCGTCTCGTATGACCTTTTCCAGCAGAATGTTGAATAGATCATACGACAGGCCGTCTCCTTGTCTGAAACCTCTTCTGGTAATAAACTCTTCGGAGAGGTTCTTTCCTATTTTAACTGAGGATCTCGTCTCAGTTAATGTCATTCTACAAAGCCAAATGAGCTTTGCAGGAATACCAAAATCAGACATGGCTTGAAACACCTTTGAACATATAGGACTGTCGAATGCTGCTTTATAATCGACGAAAAGATGGAAGGTGTCGATCTGCATTTCTTGGGTCTTTTCCAGGATTTGTCTCAAGGTAAATATCTGGTCAATGGTGGATTTGCCATGTCTAAAGCGGCACTGATAGGGTCCAATAATTTCATTGACCATAGGCTCTAGTCTCTCACAGAATATGCCAGATACTATCTTATATGCAATAGGGAGCAGACTTATGACCCTGTAATTGGAGCACACAGTCTTATCACGCTTCTTGTGGACTGGACATAGGATGCTCACGTTCCAATCGTCGGGTACGCGTTCTTCCTGCCAGATGGTGCTAACTAGCTGATACATACACCTTATCAGCGTGTCGCCTCCGGTTTTGAACAGCTCGGCTGGTAAGCCATCGGCTCCTGCTGCTTTATTATTATTTAGCCGGTTGATTGATGTTTTTACCTCATCTTGGCCGGGCGGTATACATTCTATACCATCTTCTGGGATTGGATCTGTGGTATCATCATCTTCGCTACTATTGGATACCAGCAGATTGGAGAAATGTTCCTTCCATATCCTGAGTACGCTATCTGTATCTGTTACCAGATTACCTTGCTTGTCTCTACAGGAGGATTTGCCTGTATCAAAGCCCTCTGTTTGATGTTTTGCTCTTTGGTAGACTTTTCGGACTTCATTCTGGCTCCCGCTTTTCCATTTCTCTCTTTTTCTTGCGGAAAAGACGTTTCTCTTCTTTTCTCTCGATATCTCTCTCGTGCGCTACCCTTTGCTACTGATTGTAAAGTAGCTCTATATGCCGCATTTTTCTCTTCGGTGGCAGCACGACACTCCTGATCATACCATGGATACCTTGGTGGAGGCCTCTGGTATCCAAGTATGGATTTTGCGGCTGTTTGCATGGAGTGGGCAATGCTTTGCCATTGCGCTGATATGTTATCGGGATAAGGAGTGCTTTGATTAAGCAATTGGGCTAGTTGAGTGGAATATGCTGTGGCTATCTGTTGTGATTGCAGCTTACCGATGTCTAACTTTCGTGTTGTGTCTGTTCGTACTTTGTTTGCTACGTTTAAGCGGGTGCGTACCTTTGCTGCAACAAGGTAGTGGTCCGAATCAATGTTTGCGTCTTGGAACGATCGTACATCCAACACGCTCGATGAATGTCTTCCATCTATCACAACATGATCAATTTGACTTCTCGTTTTCTGATCTGGAGACAGCCGGGTGCCCTTATGAATATCGAGATGATTAAATCTGGTACTGCTAACTACCATGTTTTTTGCAGCTGCAAAGTCTATCAGCCTCATACCATTGTCAGATGTTTCACTGTGGAGACTGAATTTCCCGACTGTTGGGCCAAAGATATTCTCCTTTCCAATTTTGGCATTAAAATCGCCTAGAATGATTTTAATGTCATGGTCAGGGCAACGGTCATATGTTTCTTCTAAGCGCTCGTAAAATATATCTTTGGTCTGTTCGTCCTTTTCTTCAGTGGGAGCATGAGCGCAAATAAAGCTAATCTTGAAGAATTTTGCTTTTATTCGAATTGCAGCAAGTCTTTCATTCACTGGGCTGAAGCTGGATACAAGATGTTTTAGTCTCCGACTAACTACGAATCCGCAACCAAACTCATGCTTTACGTCATGGCAGCTATAAAACAGTGCATCACCTTTAGGTGTTGTTGTGACATCTTTCCCAATCCATCGTATTTCCTGTATGGCAGTAATATCGGTCTTTTACTTTTCAAGTACGTCTGCCAATGCGAAGACTGCACCTTCTCTATAAAGAGTGCGAACATTCCAGGTGAAGATTCGCAGATCATGGTCCTTAAAACGTTTGCGGGGTTCGTCAACTTTAGAGGGGTTTGTTTTTCTTTTCTTTCGTTTTTTCATAGTAGGCTGTTTTTTCTAGGGGAGGGTTACTAACCCGACGCCCAAACCCAAGTTTTTAAGGTTCTTATGGGTGAACGCGCGGCACATGTTAGCTCACTACCTTTAACGGGTGTTAAAGGCAGTTCCCCAGGTGACACCACGGGGAGGTCAGTGTTAAAACCGGTCAGGACCGTTGCTTGGTATCTTACATCCCCTACGTCACCCTTCATCATCATCATCATCATCATTTTGTATATAGCAGCTGTAATACACAAACATAGCAGAATCTCCTATATTTCAATTTAAGGTTACGTCCGATCATATTTAATTGTTTATCGACTTATTTCTCCTATAGTTTTTATTAAAGATAATAAATGTTGTAATTTTATCTATAAAAGCAATGATTTTTACACAAATCTAAAAGAATTCCTGGTATTTAAATTTGAGGTTAGGTCCGGTCACATTAGAAATTTTCAAAAAGCTCTATATACCCTAAATTGGGACTAATACCCTAGACAGACGGCAGCGTTAATTTGTATTAACTGACTTTTTTTTTTTTTTTTTTTTTTTTTTTTTTTTTTTTTACTTCATTTATTTATTTCAACAATTCTTACAATTTGTTTTTGTGAAGCCTCAGCGCCAATATGGCATTTTTGAGGCAGTTGGCAATACTTAAACTATATTACAATACATTATATAAATTTTTTTTATTAAGTATTATGTAAAATAATAAAAATTATGTGCAATAAAATGAATTTATTTACAATAGAAGTGTTTCCTTCATGCTACACAAGTATTTTTTACAAGCTCTTTTAAAGATTGAAACATTGGGTAGAGATTTTATATAATCTGGTAACTCATTATACATTTTTGTCCCAGTGTAATCAATTCTTTGCTTCGTTTTCTCCAACCTACATCTTGCTACTCTCAGGTTGTTGCGGTTCCGAGTATGAAAATTATTTTGATTTTGTTGTAATAAGAGCGTTTGATGACCAATCTTGTTAATATTTTTGAAAACATACACTAATGTTTGATAACAGTGCAATTAATTCAAATTAATTCGTGCATTATCCACATTCTTAGTGCACAAAATCAAAGGAAATTTAAACTGAATTTAGGTATTTCAATATGGCAATGCTAAAAAAGAGAGACCATATTCATGTAGGAGAGAGAGCATATTCATGCTCTGAGACACAATTTGCATTGAAAATCAATTGTCTTTTGTCAAATTTCCATGTTTAAGAAAATAAAAATGGAAAACAAATCAGAAATTTTCGCGTTTCTTTCAAATAAGTAGTGGTCTTTCTCGAATAGAATAGCAGCTAAACGTTTTACGCGCCTTCTATCAAATCTATTTTTAAAGTTTTTATTTTCACAAGCATTTCATTACCCACCATACCAATTCTATCGAAAATAATATCTTCTTCAAATGTTCCTTTAGAGTTTTACGACATTTTTTATATTAAAAGGACTCAAAAATATCGCGAATAAATTTAATTTATTTTTGCATTATCGTGGTGAAAAGGTCAATGGTAGAAAATATATTTGTTTCGCATATTTTGGCGAACTTTTGTAATACTTTATAAAATGGTCTGCTGGGTACAAACAAACAACACAAACAGCTGTTTCATAAATGCAGAAACTATCGTCTGTCTGGGTAAAAAGTTAATTCAAATTAAGAATTTTTAATGCAAATTAACTCTGCCGTCTGTCTAGGGTATTATTGTAGCTACCACTAGCTCATGGTCGTTTTTCGAGTAAAAAGTGGTAAAACTTGAAGATTCTTGAACGTAAAGGAACAGAGCTAATAAGAAAACATAAATAACGCCAAGCCTGAAATTATGCTTTGTAATTTACTTTCCGTAAATTATGCGTTTTTTATAAAAATTTAAATGTGTAAATATGACACAGCTCCTAAAGGTATGCAAAGATTTTTTATACAAATGAGAAAAAATCAAGGTAAAAGAACAATACAAAAAACAGCTAACTTTTAGGTGTCATCGAATCACCAATTGCTCCTATTTATGAACTGATATTAACACATCCGTGGGGAATGGTCAACATGGCTTGAATGTCATGGGTTCTATACTATGCCCCTTTAGAGAAATGTCGACTTCGAATTCGGCGTTAAGAGATAGATACAAATTGGGATTGGGCTCCACTCATTCATGTGGGGAGATAGAAGTCTTAGTCTTGGCAAATATTTTTGTATTTCATATCGTATTTAAATTACTTATTAAAAATTAAGAAACACAAATCCACTTTTAGAAATATGTTTTCTTTTATTTTATATTTATTAATACTTAATATCTATACACAGAAAAAATATCAGTAAATTCATAATAAACATCATTAGCTGTTTTTTTTTTTTTTGTTTTGATTGATTTTGCTTGTGATGCTGCTTCTTCTAACTCATCTAAAACTTAATCTATGGTATACGTTTTGTTGTTGTTTTATGTGCATACAGTACGATGTATATATGTAGTATGTTGTTGTAAAAATAGTGATTTTTTGTATGTGTGCTGAATTTCACATGATTGGCCAACAAGAGCACCAGCTCTTTTCTTTTTATAGCTATTTATTTATGTATTTATGATTGCTCTCATTAATGTGTAATAAAATTTAATGATTTAAAATCACATTTTTGGATTTTCATCCGTTACAACTCCTCAAAGAAGGCCACACGTGCTTTGGTTGAACCAGATTTTAATTTTTTCAATGTTGAATATTTTGTTTCGCCCGCCTTTAATTGAGCTTCACTTAAAATATCCAAATTGGTTTGATTCTCTTCGATTTTCAATAATTCAATCTCTGAACGCAGAGTTTGTAATTGATTCTGGACCTGTTTGTGTTTCTTTAAATACTCTAAACGGCTGCGTTCTATTTCATTGGTGATCTGCTCCATTTCGCTGTCGGTTAAAATGAATTCCTTGGTCTCAAATTCATTTTCCGAATCATCATCAGCGCGTTGTTCCTGATCTAACGGATGGCGAAGATGATGCTCATTAAGATCATTGGTGGTTAATTCAACAGCAGCCGTGGACGTATCATTAATGTCGGCAGTTGAACTTGAATTTGTTAGAGAGGGTGTACTCACAGAGGCGGTAATATTATTGGAAGAACTAGATGAAGAGTTAACAGTAATTGTTGGTGGCAGCATACTGTCTTGGGAGTTTTTACGACCACGATTTAAAAAGTTAAGCAGGCGAGCCGTGGCCTCACGCTCCGCTAATTTGGCACATATAAGTTCTTTGCGTAATTTTTCCGCTTCAGCTTCTCGTTTGTCCTTTTCCATGGTTAGTTGATGGACAAAAAAATCAGCTTCACGTATCTTCTTTTCCAGATCCATTTTTTCTCGTTCGATTTTCATTTGTCGTTCACGCAAACGATCCATTTCAGACTTGAAATGATTTGCCTTGCATTCGGTCAACTGCATTTGCTCCTCGTTGACACGACTCTTTTCGAAATATAGCTCCTTAGTTTCTTCGGAACGTCGCAGAGCATCACTGGCGCAACGCATTTCTTCCTGCAGCCGTTCCAATTGTGCTTCCAACATATACCGTTCTTGTTCGGCTCGTTCGCGTAGTTTCTTTTCTCGTAGAAACTTTTTCCGCTCCATTTGCCGACGTTGTTTTTCTTCCTTGGCTTGGGCTTTCATTTGTTGAATTTCCATAGTGTCGGGTTTACGACGTCTCATGTAGAGATCGTGGTTACCCTTGCAAAGATCTAGAATCTGAAAAAGATTATATTTCGTATAAGGTTTGGTCTTTACTTGTTAAAAAAAGAGTTCGTAAAGGTTCCCTAGGCTTAAAATAGTGGAATTTTTAACGACGTAGACCGGAAAAATACCACTATTCCAAGGTAAACTGTCATTGCTGAGGTTAATGAAGAAGAAAACCAAAACTTGGGCGACTAATAGCAGACAGAAAAATCATGATAAAGAACGTATTTAAATTTGAGGTTAGGTCCGATCACATTCTAATGCTCACAAAAATCGACTTATGTACTCTACAGTTTTCATTAAAGTTGGCACCTATCATTATTTACTCTATAACACTTGCAATTTTTACACAAGTATAGCGGAATATCTGGTATTTAAGTTTGAGATTAGGTCCGATCAAGTTCCAAAGTTTTTGAAAATCAACTTTTTCTTCTCTAGTTTTTACTAAAATTATTAAGTTTTATCACTTTGCCTGCAGTTGTTGTCAGTTTTACACAAATCTGATATTAAATTTGAGGTTAGGTCCGATCATATGCGAATGTTTACAAAAATCGACTTATTTCCTTTATAGTTCTTATTAATGTTGACATATGTTGTCATTATGTCCGTAAAACTGATAATTTTTACAAAAATCTCACAGAATTTTTTATATTTAAGTTTGAGGTTAGGTCCGATCAAGTTCCAATATTTTTAAAAATCAATTTTTCTCCTCTCAAATTGTTATTAAAGTTGTTAAGTTTTATCATTTTGTCTACAGTAGTTGTCTGTTTTACACAAATCTGATATTAAATTTGAGGTTAGGTCCGATCATATGTGAATGTTTACGAAAATCGATTTATTTTCTCTAAAGTTCTTATTAATGTTAACATATCTTGTCAATTGGTCTGTGGCAATTGTAATTTTCACAAAAACCTGTAGAATTCCTCTGTAGTTCTTTTTTCTATAGCATTTGCAATTTTTACACAAATCATATATTTAAATTTGAGGTTAGGTCCGATCTTATTTAAAGATTTTTAAAATTGTCTGAAAAATTTGTATTGTTAGAGATCATAATCGCACTAAGAGTAGGTATAACTGATCTCGGCCTAGATAGATCTAGAACTTGTAAATGGGATGCAACAAATATTGATTTTGCAGGCTCTGTATCAGAGAGAGAGAAAGAAAAGTTTGGGTGGCCTTAGCCGCCATATGCCTAGACGCACTTGACTATTACTCGCTTATGGCATTGAAACCCTTACCAATCCCTCCCTTCAGTTGTGCCGATTACGTAATCGTGGTGTTTAAGACCATCAACTTAGCAATACATCTTACAGTGCGGCCCGGATATTCACATGGGCTTTTCAACAAATTTCGAGGAAGTCCAGTAAAGGGGTTTGTTTTGAATACTTTGTGGTCCTAATTAAATCTAAACGATTTATTTCGTTAGGTAGTCCATTCTTAAATTCCCTGGGAAAACCAATTGAAATGACTGATGAGCACAACAACAATCAAATCTATGCTTCTACGTTGGTTACAAGTTTTATATTCGTTCATTGTAGTTTTAATAACATTTTTTTCCTGGTGATACCTTTGGGAGAAAAATACAATTTGAGAAAGTCAATATTTGCCGTTGCTATATATCTGCCATTCCCTGCCGCCACTGCGACTGTCTTTCACATCTTTCTGCTTGCACCCCAAGTTCTGGTTATTATTTTCAAAATTATGAAATCGTAAACATATATATGTATAAATGATGGCGTGAAGTTCTTCACTTACTACTCGTGATCACTAGGAAGCCTACAATCACTTCTCACACTACATAGTAGTGTTTTTGTTTCAGCTGTCAAAATCAATCGCTACTTCTTTTCCCACCAATTTCGTTTAAAACATTGACCTAGCTTTGATTTAATACAATTCTGGCGCTTTTAATTGCTGTTGAGATAATAAAAACTCAATAAGCCAATCATGCGCTTATGACCTTGAAATGCGATAGTGATAAAGCACAAAATGCGAGCGAGCTTGTGTTAACAAACTTTAAAAACCGTTGACATAGTTTAAATCTATGTTTATGTATTCGTATGTTTGTATGTATGTCACATATTTTCTTACCATTTTATTGATGTGTAAATCCTGTGAGTAGAAAATGAAGCTGGAAACTTTAGCATCCACCAATCGGATGGTAAATTTTTTATCATCAAAACTAACGTGGCGTATTTCATTCCATTGGAAAGTTGTTTTGGGTGTTAGTTTATTGTGATAATCATAGATATTTAAACCGACAGCCGTTACACCAAGCCACAACTTTGTTTTGTTTTTGTTCTTAAAAAAGGAAAGAAAAGAAAATCAGTTTAAGTATCGGAAAGCCTATGGCCACAACTTACCGTTATAGGAAAATAATTAACACCATACATGTCTAGGTCTTGTGCTATTTTCAAGTATTCCATTTCAACTTCATCGCGTGTCATTGGTTCGTGATCCATATACCTAGAACAGAGAACAATATTCGTTCGGTTTCCTTTTTCTAGTCCCCCCTTTATTAATATTGTACTACCCACCAAGTTTTAATACGTTCCTCCCACATCTTGGGTGTCATTTGATACTGATCGGTAACACCCTTTGGCAGTAAATCCATGCCCTGCAATTTGCCATCTTGATATGTTTCAGCATCATAGGGTCCATATTGTACATGCACAGCATAGGAGGCCAAAAGCACCGAGGCCTCAGGCCTACAATAAATATCCATGGACAAAATACTTTGTTTCACTTGCAGAAAAAACAAGTGCTGCGTTATCTCTTGTATTAACTCTTCGCTAACATTTTCCGGAAAATATTTCGCATAAAAACTAAAAACATAAAATCCATTTGGTTGTAGTTTTAAACGTTGATCTTTCACTTTCTTTTCCATTTTTAGCCAGGCTACATTATCCCGAGTATCTATGTATTGCAGACCAAAATACCAATATTCACGCAGGCCTATTGTCCGGCACACAAGATCAAATAAGTCCTGACCACTGGCATTTTTCTCCAATTCGAATGTTATTTCCGAATCGAATGTTATTACCTTGACAGGAAACACCTTTTTACTTCGAAATGCCCGCATTTTTTCTTTTTTAATAACAACTTTTGTTTTCGTTTTGGTTGGTGTTATTGTTTTAATTGGGTTGCGCACTCATGTCGAAGTTCAATTATATGTAGTTGTTGTCTGGTGCTGATCAATTCCCATAGACCCTAATTTTATGCTTGCTTATCCCTATTTCTTCTTAAAGGCACTTGTTTACAAATTGCGTAACATTTATGGAATTTAGACCATCCGCGCAGTTTTGTTTTATTAATTTTTGTAAACCAATTGCAAAAAGAAAACAAAACATTAACAATTTTACATGAACGAAACAGAAACTAAAAATAAAATTAATTAAAAAGCAACAACTTCACACTTAAAAAGCAACAAATGAATGCAAACACAAAAATGACAAGTGAGGCAGGGTTGCCAAGTAATTAGTTTTGAGAACGATTACTTGTGTGTCAAATGATTACTTAATGTAACTGATTTAAAAATATCAACTTTTTATAAATCAGGGGCTCAATTCTTGTTCTATGAAAATTTGAAATGAAAGCTTGTATAATTGAAATGAATGTCAAATGAAGAATTTTATAAAGAAAAAATTTTTCATTTCAAATTTTCATAGAACAAGAATCCAGCCCCAGGGATGCTCAAAATATTTCATACGTTAGTAGTGTTGCCATCAGACAATCTGCTTTTTCACATGTATGTTGTCACTTTGTCTTGTAATTGAAAACACACACACGGATTTATGAAGGAAATATTTTTTAAGCAAAGGAAAAATGGGTTTTGTTCGAAGAATGTATAAAAAAATAGCACAGACAAACATAATTCTAAAAATCTGTGCAATGCTATCCCAGCAAAATGTTCGATGCCAAAGTTGTCATTCAATCACAGTTGCAAGTGATCTGGCATGTCATCTTTTTAGCATCTTCATCGATGAATTTAATATGAGCGTGAACCCCAAAAGATGCTATTCATTTTTGGATCCAAAGCATGTCATTTACACCAATGCTTTGACATGCCATTTTCACCAATACTTTGCATATCATTTCCACCAATGTTTTGGCATGTCATTTTCACCAACCCTTTGCAACGACATTCAGGCATGTTCTGGCATTCACCTCTGCACCTCACGTGCGTCGAACACACCTAAAGCTGTTCTGCAACACACTTTACACCTAGTTGGGGTGTATTCCTCACGCTGTAATTTTGATGGCGAGAGCTGAGTGAATCCTTATTTTTTAAAGAAACTAATTGAAATTTTCTACAAAAACTGCATAGGACTAAAATCCAGGAGTCGATTACGGATAGCAATCCGACTCCAGTTGCGTTGCCCACAGCAAATTTAGTAATATAATTTTCTATTTCTGCATAAAAATTTATACTTTTTTACAATTGAATTAATAGCTGAAGGTTCAAAACACTGATATCGATTGAATTTGACAAAAATTTCCGTCTTTTTACTTATTTTAATTGCATGATTTTCTCTTCTGGCAACGCAACTACAGTTGAGTTGCTATCCATAATCGACCACTTAATGTGTTCTCTATTAGCATTTAAAAAAAATATTTAATTTTCTTAACAAAATATGATTAAAAAATTTATTTTTTCCTAAAGTACCAAATTCAACATGTCCGCGCTCTTGTAGAAGTTCGTTTCTTTGTTTGTAAACAATCAAACAACAAAGCGTACATACCCTGTAGGAAGCATGGGGACATGTGTCGACATGTCACCACTTTGTCTACTATTATGGTGACAAAGTCAACAGGTTGTCAACAATTGATACTTTTACCTTAATAAGAAGAAGCATTGTTTATGGTGAAAACTGATAGCCCAACGAAGCATCTTACTTTTTCTTCATTTTCTTAATTGTTTGGCATAAAATAATGTGTTTTGTATATAGATATTGTTGACCTTTGATCAGTAATTTTTGTTTCCATTTGTTCGGCTTAAGGTCAGAAAATTAATTAAAAACAGAAAATTTTTCGGTTTTTAGTTTATGTTTTATTTCCGATATTTCGACTATCTTCGATAGTCATCATCAGGGATTTATTTGCTTTAAAAGAAACAATTATCATTTGTTTATATATAAACATAAATAAAACAATCATATAACAATATTTACTTTATTTTAGTATTATTTGTTGTTAAACTGCAACCGCTTTGTCATCCTCTTTTGCTGACATTAACTTTCCAACTAAATTTCTTTGGTGTTTTTCAATTGTATTCCTATAAATCTGCGCACAGTGTTCTGTGTCAGACTTATAATTCATTCTGTTTTCAGCAGGTACGTTCCCAATATGCAACATTTCTAGTATGAATCTGCGTTTGTAATTGTTTTCCTGCGCTAGGATATCTACGTCTTTAAAATTGGGCGTGTGTCCTTCTTTGATGCAATGGGCTGCAAGAGCTGTTTTTTGCTCCTGTTATGAACTTAGAAGACTTTTTCCGTTAATTTGAAATTTAAATTTATTAACGTTCGCTTTATGATTTTTATAAAATTTATGTTTTTTGTATAACGTACAATTTGTTTTGTATGATCTATTTTATTAAGATCGATTTTATTTTAATAGTGTAAACGCTCTATAATATGTTTGTTATCGTTTTAAAAAATGTGTTCAGTAATTTGTAATAGATAAACGATATATTATCGTTTGGTATTTCTTTTCTCACAATGGCTCCTTTAAGTCATTCCAGGAGAAACCGCCAAGAGAGAAAGAATTAAGTAAGATCAACCTTTGTACCATATTTGATTACGCAATCATTTCATTTAATTTACTTTGTAATTTCATTTAATTTATTTAATTTACATTGTCATTTCAATTTCATTTATTTTAGATAATAAAACATCATCAAATATTATCAACCCGACAACAATTACAAACAGATGTACAAACCAACGTACAATCGCATAAATAAACAGACTTTGTAAAAGAACGAAAGGCCAAAGGGTTTGGTTTCATTTCAATCGAGGGCAAAGTTTGTGTTTTATTATAATTCTTCTGCCAAAAACAATAAGTTGGCCATTTGCCATAGTGGAAACTTATTCGAAAACGTTACAGCCGTAACATTATTTTTATTATTTAATTAATATTTGTATTAATTAATTCTCCTGGAACAAGTGTATGCTACGTCGTAGCCAACGACTGCAAAAGAAGATGTCTCAAGGTAATGAGAATACAAAAAAGCCGCTGCCTGCGGAAGTCACTGCGTCAGCATCATCGTCTGAGAGTGAACTCGAAAAAACAATAGTGGAGCAACAACAAAATACCGCAGGCGAAAACATAGAAAGCCTGAAAGAAGAAATTCGTGCTTTAAAATCATCATTGCAGATGTACATAAATGCCGCCAATACAACGACAAGCGTTGCTGTATCACAACCGCCAACTTTTCATCACAATTGGTCTGTTCCTTTACTCTTGAAAATGGTAAAACCGGCAAAAGTAGTAAAAGTTGAAAACTGCTCTCATATGAATTGAATTGTGTCTGAAGTAAAGGAACGCGTTTCGAGTAAAAAGTTGTAAAACTTGAAGATTCTTGAACGTAAAGGAACAGAGCTAATGTAGTAGCTGCGCCGTCTACTACAATGTATTATAGTGTTGCGTCGATGCCCAGCAGAACTATGGATGTGCCGTATACGCCGACGGCACAAAAGTTAAGTATCGACCATCAGCATATGTTTAGTCAAAACATAAACTCTGCTCAATACATAACCCCTCTTTTTCCACAGCCGCTTGTACAACAACAAACATACTGTCCACCATCGTATGCACCAACACAACAACAATTGCATTACATGCCGTTTTCCACACCACAGAGTGCTTCATATAATTTGCCGCCGTCACTTTTATCACAAGCGCCAATGGTATCCTACCCGTCATACGCCACGCATTTGTTTAGTGGTGTACCTAATTCAACGTCAAACGATCAACCATCACAGAGATTGACAGTATCGCCGTCAACAATAATAAAAACATCAACACAGCCGAATGTGGTGCTGCAATCACAACAAAATAATTTTAGTGAAAAAACAAATAATTATGAGCCGCTGTCACAACAATCACAGCAACAGAATACAACGATGCCGTCAACATACTCACAGCCACAAACATCGACTTTCGCTGCAACTCAAAATGCCGGTAATGTCAACAATTGTTTATTGCAAGTGCCGCAACAAATTATGCAGACAAGTATGCAAAATTCAATACGCAAATTACACGACCTACCGGAATTTAATGGACAACCTGAACAGTGGCCCATGTTTGCCGTTTCATATAAAGAAACAACACGTATGTATAATTATACAAAACTGGAAAATTTAACGCGGTTGCAAAAAGCCCTAAAAGGAGAAGCTAAGGCAAAAGTGGAGGCTTATTTAATTCACCCTGAATGTGTAGATCAGGTGATGTCAACGTTGGAATTTCATTTTGGACGCCCGCAGATAATGATTCGATCCCAAATAGCGAAGGTACGATCATTTCCCACAATTTCTGGTAAGAAAATGTCGGAAATAATAAATTACAGTACAATGGTGTCGAATCTTACCGTTTTTTTGGAAAATGCAGGGGCAACTCCGCATTTGTGTAATTTAACGTTGCTTGAAGAATTGGTCAACAAGCTGCCTCTTTCTAAACGTGAAGAATGGGCAAGATTTTCATTGAATAATTTGGGACAATACCCAACAATACGCCAGTTTAGTACATGGCTGCAAGAGGTTGCCACATACGTTTCTTTTGCCACGGAAGCTGATACCCCTAAAGCCGATTTTGTGCAGAATAAAAATGGAAAAGTGAAGCAGTCTTTTGCCATAACAACGGATGTCAACAGGAAGAATTTGTGCGTTGTTTGTGGACAAAAACATTTAATCTATTATTGCAGCAAATTTAAGAATTTTTCCACAGCTGGAAAGTGGTAAAAGAAAATCGTTTGTGCTTTACATGTTTAAAAGCTGATCACATTTCCCAAAAATGTAGTAATCGCCAGCAGTGTTCAGTGGGTGGTTGCCAAAAATACCACAACCGTTTATTGCATGAAGCTGGCAAAAACAACAACAATATAAATGGAAATAGTAATATGGGTAATGGTAAAAAGCGAGCATCAGTGGGTGACAGTGAAAATGCCACATCGTCTGTAACAACAATAGTGGATGAATATACAAACAAAAAAACACTATTTAAATACTTACCTGTGAGATTGAGAGGACCTAAAGGCTACATAAACATAATTGCATTTATTGACGAGGGGTCAAAAATTTCTTTGCTGGAAGAAAAGGTTGCCAAACAGATTGGATTGAGTGGACCTTATAGTAATTTGTCACTAGGCTGGATTGTTGGCAAAAAATCAAGTGAAATGTCTATGCGAATTGATGTGGAAATCGCGAGTAAGAATGGAGAGTATTTGCAGATGAGAAATGTTAGAACTACTAACCATTTAAAATTACCAAAACAATCTCTGAATATTGCCGATTTTAAAAAACGTTTTTCTATTTTAGAAAATATTATTGTTGATGATTATTTTGATGTGACCCCGAAGCTGTTAATTGGATTACCCCACATAAGATTGGTTCGACCACAAAAATTAATGGATCTTGATGAAAACTTTTCTGTGCAACAAACACTTTTGGGCAACATTGTATTTGGCTCCAATGAAGAATCAGCTGACAACATGGTTTGTGTGACTGACGTCAGCGACTATAATGATATTCAGAAGGAAATAGCTGAATATTTTTCAATTGAAGGATTTGGTATGAAACCTGTTTTGCCCGTCGAGTCTGAGGAAGACAAAAGAGCAGAAGCTATCCTTAAAAATACAACTTTGAAAATTGGTAACCAATATGAAACCGGTCTTTTATGGAGGAATGACGATTATGCATTTAAGGATACGTATTCTGTGGCGCTCAGACGACTTCAAGGTATTGAAGCAAAGATGAAAAATGAAATCCTGGCTTTAAAAATGGGTCGTCGTATTTCCAAAAAGAGCCCAATATTTAAATTAAATCCGTGTTTAGGCGATGATGGTTTAATAAGAATTTCCGGACGCATTAATAATGCAACCTGCGTTGGACCTTCCACTAGAAAGCCAATAATTATGCCAAAAAATAATTTGATTGCAAAATTGATTGTCAAACAGTACCACGAAGATTTTCTTCACCAAAATCAGGAATCCATTTGTGCAGCTATTCGGACCAAATTTTGGATACCTTCGTTAAGACAACTGGTAAGAAGTTCAAAGAAAAATTGTCAAATTTGTAAAAACCGTAGTGCAGTTCCAAGGCCTCCTTTAATGGGTCAACTTCCCGAAGATCGTGTCATACCATTTGTGAGAGCATTCTCGTATACCGGAGTTGATTTTATTGACCCATATACAGTTTCATTGGGCAGACGTAGTGAAAAGAGATGGGTCGCACTATTCACTTGCCTAACTACGAGAGCAATTCATCTCGACCTTGCGAAAGATTTATCAACAGATGCAGTCATTCTTTGCCTAAGAAATTTCATATATAGAAGAGGAGTTCCTGTGCGTATTAGGAGCGACAGAGGTACCAACTTTATTGGAGCAAGCAAGGAAAACTTCGTTTTTGATTCTTGTAAAATTGGCGATGAATGTACAAGGCGTGGAATTGAGTGGGTATTTAATAATCCAGCGGACCCCTCAGCTGGCGGAGCATGGGAGAGGATGGTGCGTGCTGTAAAAAACGTTTTGGCTTTCACCCTGAAAGAAAAGTCCCCTCAAGTGGAGACGTTAAATAGTTTACTCATCGAAGCAGAAAATTTAGTAAATTCTCGTCCATTAACGCATTCACCAATTGAGAGCGAAGACAGTGAGCCTCTTACCCCAAACCATTTTTTGGTGGGTGGTCCTAATTTTATTCAAACACCAACAGTAAATGAAAACATCTGTCTACGAAAGCAGTGGCACATATTACAACAAATGAAGCAAACGTTTTGGAAACGGTGGATACAGGAATATCTTCCAGATCTAGTAAGGCGAACAAAGTGGTTTCATCCTGTACCACCAATTAAAGTTGGAGATGTTGTTGTTGTATGTGATAGTAATGTGGCGCGTGGTGAATGGAAGCGAGGTGTGGTGGTGGAAGTATGTACAGCGGCTGATGGTCAAGTTCGTTCGGCAGTGGTGAAAACATCGGCAGGCAAGTTACGTCGTCCAGCATCAAAGTTAGCAGTCCTGGATGTTAGTGGTGAATCTCCCGATCGATTCACGGGCGGCGGGATGTTATGAACTTAGAAGACTTTTTCCGTTAATTTGAAATTTAAATTTATTAACGTTCGCTTTATGATTTTTATAAAATTTATGTTTTTTTGTATAACGTACAATTTGTTTTGTATGATCTATTTTATTAAGATCGATTTTATTTTAATAGTGTAAACGCTCTATAATATGTTTGTTATCGTTTTAAAAGATGTGTTCAGTAATTTGTAATAGATAAACGATATATTATCGTTTGGTATTTCTTTTCTCACAATGGCTCCTTTAAGTCATTCCAGGAGAAACCGCCAAGAGAGAAAGAATTAAGTAAGATCAACCTTTGTACCATATTTGATTACGCAATCATTTCATTTAATTTACTTTGTAATTTCATTTAATTTATTTAATTTACATTGTCATTTCAATTTCATTTATTTTAGATAATAAAACATCATCAAATATTATCAACCCGACAACAATTACAAACAGATGTACAAACCAACGTACAATCGCATAAATAAACAGACTTTGTAAAAGAACGAAAGGCCAAAGGGTTTGGTTTCATTTCAATCGAGGGCAAAGTTTGTGTTTTATTATAATTCTTCTGCCAAAAACAATAAGTTGGCCATTTGCCATAGTGGAAACTTATTCGAAAACGTTACAGCCGTAACAGCTCCAGTGACT
The DNA here is from genome assembly GCF_047663935.1 of Musca autumnalis. Classification (NCBI taxonomy): domain Eukaryota; kingdom Metazoa; phylum Arthropoda; class Insecta; order Diptera; family Muscidae; genus Musca; species Musca autumnalis. The sequence continues at coordinate 37,024,504 of NW_027411866.1, read as the reverse complement.
TGTTTTTAGCCTTTTGATCAGATTTATGGGACCTGAGCCTGGTCTTTAGTTTTGTTTTTGTTGTTCCAACATATGTCTGTTTACATATATTGGATCCGTCACCATTGCATTTGATTTTATACACCACATTAGACTTCTCTTCATTTGGTACTTTTGACTTTGTTTGATTAAAGAAGTTGTTGTTGGTATTGGAGCTTTTGAAAGCTAATTGGTATTTTTCATTATTAAACAAATTGGAATGTGAAAATCGTTCAGAAAAGCCTGGAATGTATGTTGACCTTTTGTATATTTTTTCGACTCTTTGTATGTTTCGATCGTTTTTGTTCTTTTCTACGTGCTTAATTAAGCCATTAATAGTTTTAGTGGGAAAATCATTCATTTTTAGAATGGTTCTTATTTTCATTTTGTTTTTGTTGTGAAACTTCTTGTCACTTATATTCAGTACCCTGTTGATACAATTTGTCGCAGTATTGATTTTCATTCTACGAGGGTGTTTTGAATGATAGTTTATGAGTCTGCCGGAGGCAGTTGGTTTTTGATACCAGTCCAATACCAATATATTATTCTGGAATCAAGGTATGGCAATTGATTATTAGTTTCACCTTCCATGGTGAAACGTAACTGTTTGTGGAATGTATTTAGAATGCTCAATGTTTTATCTACTTCGTTCTTCCTAATGATACAAAATATGTCGTCTACATACTTAGTTAGAATTCTGGGTTTTATGGTCAGTTTTGCCAAGGAATCATCGAGAAGTTTTTCCATTATGATATCGGCAATAACTGGTGAGATTGGCGATCCCATTGGCATCCCTTTTAACTGCTCGAATACCTTGTCCTTATATAAAAAATATCTTGCATCCTTAATACAGGTAGATAAAATTTCAATGAAAAGGTTCATTGGGATGTGTGTGTGGTCTTTGATAATTGTCCAGTTTTCTTTTATCGTATTAATAGCTAAGTTAACTGGGATACTAGGGAACAGGGAGGTTCCATCTTTGTGGATTTTAGGCAGTCCATAAATTTTTGGGGCTACGGATGTTCTACTCGTTAATTTTTGTTTTTCTCCTTCATCTATTATATTTAGATCAAATAATTTCGCTACTAACTTATTGTTCCTTTCCTGTAATGATGTTGTAGGATCTTTTCTTAAGCGTTTATATGTACACATATCTGATAATATTTCGTTCATCTTTGACTCATAGTCCAATTTTGAAAGAACTACTGTTTTTCCACCCTTATCTGCATTCAGTATCAAAATATGTTTGTTTTGTTTTAACCATTTTGCTGTTTGGCCCACTGTATTTAATGTAAAACGGTCTCTTTTTCCTAATGTGTGGGATTTTGTGTGATCGTTAATAAGAGTTATCAGGTTAGTTCTAGCTTTCTCTTGCTGTTCTCTGTTCTCCAACGTTTGAATACAATCTTCTCCTTCTGCTATTATATTGAACAGAGGAAACGTGGTTTTTGTTGTTGGTAAAGAGAATTTTGGTCCGAGAGAAAGCAACCACTGAACGTTGATTGGTACTTCAACATCTGTTTTGTTGATGAACCATTCTTTGTTGTGTTGAATATTAAGTTGACAATGTTGTTGTTGTTCTAATGCATTTAGTTTCTTTCTGTGTGTGGCTTTCAATTTTGTGCTCTGTGTTTGGAGAATGGTGTTTTCACTTTCCATGAGTAAGGCTAGATCTTCTCTTTCTAATAGCTCCTGAAGGCGATGTGTGGTATTGGTTAGAATATCTCTTGTGATATTGGACTGTTTATGTTTTTGTTGTATGAGAAGTTTTAGTAATTTTACGTGAAAATTGTAAATTAGAGATTCTAATGAAGTTTTTAGATGTGGTGGTACTGTGTTATTGATTTTGAATATCTTGTCTATATGCTTTGTTGTGTTGGAAATAAAATTGGGGATAATACCTGTATCTCTGCACTTGATGAGGAATGTTGCTGTTGATTTAAGGCGTGCTGCTTGCCTGTTACTTTTTGAAAATTGTTTTATGACTTTTTTAGTTTCATCATCATATTTTTGTTTTATAATTTTATATAGATGCATGTTGATTTTGTTGCTTTTTTCGGCGTGCCTTCCGTGTTTTAATTTGTATATAGATATTGTTGACCTTTGATCAGTAATTTTTGTTTCCATTTGTTCGGCTTAAGGTCAGAAAATTAATTAAAAACAGAAAATTTTTCGGTTTTTAGTTTATGTTTTATTTCCGATATTTCGACTATCTTCGATAGTCATCATCAGGGATTTATTTGCTTTAAAAGAAACAATTATCATTTGTTTATATATAAACATAAATAAAACAATCATATAACAATATTTACTTTATTTTAGTATTATTTGTTGTTAAACTGCAACCGCTTTGTCATCCTCTTTTGCTGACATTAACTTTCCAACTAAAGTTCTTTGGTGTTTTTCAATTATATTCCTATAAATCTGCGCACAGTGTTCTGTGTCAGACTTATAATTCATTCTGTTTTCAGCAGGTACGTTCCCAATATGCAACATTTCTAGTATGAATCTGCGTTTGTAATTGTTTTCCTGCGCTAGGATATCTACGTCTTTAAAATTGGGGGTGTGTCCTTCTTTGATGCAATGGGCTGCAAGAGCTGTTTTTTGCTCCAGTGGCTTGTTTTTAGCCTTTTGATCAGATTTATGGGAATTGAGTCTGGTCTTTAGTTTTGTTTTTGTTGTTCCAACATATGTCTGTTTACATATATTGGATCCGTCACCATTGCATTTGATTTTATACACCACATTAGACTTCTCTTCATTTGGTACTTTTGACTTTGTTTGACTAAATATATGTTGGAACAACAAAAACAAAACTAAAGACCAGGCTCAGTTCCCATAAATCTGATCAAAAGGCTAAAAACAAGCCACTGGAGCAAAAAACAGCTCTTGCAGCCCATTGCATCAAAGAAGGACACACGCCCAATTTTAAAGACGTAGATATCCTAGCGCAGGAAAACAATTACAAACGCAGATTCATACTAGAAATCATGGTACAATAATTCTTAGGTAGGCCACAGCTAACAGCTGATTACAATTTTTTTTTGTTATGGCTTAATCTGTCAAAACCGTGTGGACATGCAGAGTTGATATTTATTATTGATCAAAAAATTCAACTCTGTTTTGTTTTCATTTCAACATTTCGTTCTTCTTCTTCTTTGTTTACTCATCCGTTATCATTCATCAAAACAATTTTGACGTTTTAAGCCATAGCGACAGGGTTGTATTTTTTTGGCGATTCTCATACCTGGCCTACCTATGAATTATTGTACCATGCTAGAAATGTTGCATATTGTGAACGTACCTGCTGAAAACAGAATGAATTATAAGTCTGACACAGAACACTGTGCGCAGATTTATAGGAATATAATTGAAAAACACCAAAGAACTTTAGTTGGAAAGTTAATGTCAGCAAAAGAGGATGACAAAGCGGTTGCAGTTTAACAACAAATAATACTAAAATAAAGTAAATATTGTTATATGATTGTTTTATTTATGTTTATATATAGCATTTCCAGATTAAATGAAACCTTTTCCAAATTAAATGAAACCTTTTCCAAATTAAATGAAACCTTTTCCAAATTAAACGAAACCTTTCCCAAATGAAATGAAACCTTTTCCAATTGAAATGAAACCTTTTCCATTTGAAATGAAACTTTTTTCAAATTAAATGATACCTTTATTTATTATTATAATGAACATTAAACTGATATTGATTTTTCTTGTCTTAAAATAAAAAAATTATAACAAATATAGTTATATAGGAATGTATTTGTGAATAAGCGTTACAGATACCATTGTTTTTTATTTATTTTTTTGTTTTGTTTTTTGAGTTATTATTTCATAGTTTTTACTTCAGTCTTAACAATAAAAAACTATGTTTTCCAAACCTTAAAAATGAAATACGGAAATTGAAAACTACTTTAAAAACAGCCTCAGTCGAAATAGAACGAGCCTAAAACGTCGAAGTTATGAAAAAACAGGCTCGGTATTTTCCAAAATGGAGACTTCAACAAAGGGAACATTTAATATTTATAGAAGATAGTGGATTTAATCTTCAGACTGTGTTGCCTTCATTATAAGATCGATATGTAACTCTAATGGCAGTAAATAAATTCGGGGGTTTGGTGTACCATAATATAATTTCAAGTTTAAGTCTGAATGCAGACAAATTCAAACAATTTATAGAAGGTATTTTGAGGAAGATTACACCAGACTTAGAAAACTCGTTTCTGATAATGGATAATCAGCAAATACGTAAGAGGAATGACATAAGAACTTTATTAGAATTAAACAGATATCAGCTTAAATTCCTGCAGCCATATTCCCAAAGTTCAACCGATTTAGAAAGCATTTTCAAAAATAAAATGCTGCGCTACAACTGAACTTCGAGATCCTTCATCTGACCATAACATAACTGAGGCGATAGAGCGCAGCATACAACAGAAAAATCAGCAAGATTGTTCGAAAAGGCGATTGTATTGAAAGTTTCCCAAGCAGAAAACTGAAGGGACTGACTACGTAAGAAAATTATTAACATAGTCAATTGATATATTTCTCATTTCCAGATCTATATTTAACAAAACAATCAAGAATTTCAGCTTTGGTTTTTCGTTTATTGATAAAAATAAAGTTAAAACTATGAAATAAGAGCTCAAAAAGAGTCGAAAAAAAAACAATGATACCTGTAGTGAGATTCTGTAACACATTGTTGTCCTTACCGACAAAAGTCGTTAAAATTAAAATGCCCATAATTTCGGTAATTAACGAATTTTTGCGGTAAGTTAACGATGAATAAATAGTAGTCGCTAACCTTTACCGACACCAACAGTGATGCCAACTTTTATTGAACATTTTCAATAATAATTTTGCGATTTAATTCTACCGATTTTTGTCGGTAAAGGTAAAATGAGTTAAAAAATCCCACTACTGTAAGGTTTATTCACAAATACATACCTATATATCTATGCTTGTTTTAATTACATACAATAAACAATAAAAATCAATATTAGTTTCAAGTTCCTTATAATAAAAAATAAAGGTTTCATTTAATTTGGAAAAAGTTTCATTTCAAATGGAAAAGGTTCATTTAATTTGGAAAAGGTTTCATTTAATTTGGAAAATGTTTCATTTAATCTGGAAATGCTATATAAACAAATGATAATTGTTTCTTTTAAAGCAAATAAATCCCTGATGATGACTATCGAAGATAGTCGAAATATCGGAAATAAAACATAAACTAAAAACCGAAAAATTTTCTGTTTTTCATTAATTTTCTGACCTTAAGCCGAACAAATGGAAACAAAAATTACTGATCAAAGGTCAACAATATCTATATACAAATTAAAACACGGAAGCATGGTAGAACAAGAAAAGGTAGCAGCAATACCCAGCTGACTGAACTGGCCCAGCAAAATGTTCGATACCAAAGATGACATTCAATCATGGGTGCAAGTGATCTAGCATGTCATCTTTTTAGCATCATCATCGATGAATTTTATATGAGCGTGAACCCCAAAAGATGACGTTCTTTTCTGGATCCTAAGCATGTCATCTTAACCAATGCGTTGACATGTCATTTCCACCAATGCTTTGGCATGTCATTTCCACCAATGATTTGACATGTCATTTTCACCAATGCTTTGACACGTCATTTTCACCCATGCTTTGACATGTCATTTTAACCAATGCTTTGGCATGTCATTTTCACCAACCCCTTGGCATGAAATTTTCATGTCTCGTTTGGAAAATGGAAATGCTGTATTGAAATATGGTTTTCATGAAAAACAAAACTCTTTATTAATTCAAACGAATTCATTTAATAGCTACAATTAATTTATCAGTTTAGTTTTTCAAAAGTTTACATCCAAAATTGCAATGTAATCACCACCGCTGCAACGCAAAAGATTACTTCCTCCGTTCTCCGCAACTGATATTCTTTCATCTTACAAAAGGTTTTTTCAATTATCTTCCCATCACCAGTTCAGATTTCAACATGGACTCCAAATGCACTCCTTTAAGTATTTTTATTTCGTAAATTACTTATATTTTATAATTTTGTTATTTTATAACAACATTTTGGTAATTTATACTCTTTTGTTTAGTGACGGAAATATGTAGGGATCTACAACCCGGCTTGCTTTAGGGATCTCTAAGAACAAAATGTAACGAACGGGGAGGAGAGACTTTTTATGGAAAATACCATTTATGCTTAATTAATTTATTTTTAATTGTTTCTTTCCAAAAGTAGTTTCTTCTTTATTTTCAGATTCTTGTTCCTTTTCGTTTCGGACTTTTTTTTTCAAATTCCAAGAAGCGAGATTTGATTGATTTCATTCTATGTCAGATTTAGAACAGACAAGGGAACTTTTAAAATAGCAATGTGTGCAGTCCGATTCTATTTTTAGCTCGATGGTTGGGACTTCATACAATACCAATTGTTTAGAAGTTTTAGTTGTTTGATATGCAGGAAACGTGAGACAACATCACGACGACAGTTCTAACAACTTTGGTCTGTTCCAGAAACTGCAAGAATCTACTTATTTTTACTACGATAACAATTTTTCCTTTATGTTATCGGAAAAAATAGTAAAAATTAGTAGATTTTTGCAGTGCTGGAACATACCAAAATGAAAATAAACAGGTGTGTAAATAAAAACACAAACATCATCTCTATTGGATCGATGGAATGGGTACAAATGCTGATGAAAAGATCGGATCTTTCACGACTTACTTTGCATTGGCTCAAATCCTAATGAAAAGATCGGATCTTTCACGACTTCCTTTGAACCAATGCAAAAGATGACATGAAATCATCGCAAAGAACTCCTTCCGTCAAATTTTGCTGGGGGCTGTAGTGTTAGTGTCAAATTCCATACGACATTTTATATATTTATTTCTATGTTCGATGTATAATAGGGATATATATTTTTTGAAGAAAAAAATTATTCATCTGAAATAAAAACAATTTCCCATAAAGACTCCTTCATATCAATGACATGTAACCTCCTCCAGGTCCGAACGACATGTCGCACACTAAAACACCACTTATAGAGGCGGTACAATATTTGTTAATATGTGTGGTATTTTATTAAACTTGAAAATAATAAAGCCCTAATAAACATGTGCTTTTTGTTTTCAAAAACAAAAGATTGAAACAGCTTCTCTTTTTTCAATGAATTACGAGCGACCCCAAACATTTTGGCAAGAATTCTACTTCCTGCGTGATATTGTGTATTTAGTGGAATGATACGGAAACATTCAAACTGAAAATCTAACCAGTTTTCATTCATGTTTTTCAAAATATTCAATCAAATGTGAAAAATTATTAGTTTTTTAAATTCCAATAATTTATAGACATTTCCTTATTTTGTTTAGTTCCAAACAAAAACAAATTCCTTTGTGGTTGTTGTTCGAGTTGTATTTGTTGTAGTATTAACTTTACCTTGTATTTGTTCTACCATGACACGGAAGGCACGCCGAAAAAAGTAACAAAATCAACATGCATCTATACAAAATTATAAAACAAAAATATGATGATGAAACTAAAAAAGTCATAAAACAATTTTCAAAAAGTAACAGGCAAGCAGCACGCCTTAAATCAACAGCAACATTCCTCATCAAGTGCAGAGATACAGGTATTATCCCCAATTTTATTTCCAACACAACAAAGCATATAGACAAGATATTCAAAATCAATAACACAGTACCACCACATCTAAAAACTTCATTAGAATCTCTCATTTACAATTTTCACGTAAAATTACTAAAACTTCTCATACAACAAAAACATAAACAGTCCAATATCACAAGAGATATTCTAACCAATACCACACATCGCCTTCAGGAGCTATTAGAAAGAGAAGATCTAGCCTTACTCATGGAAAGTGAAAACACAGAGCACAAAATTGAAAGCCACACACATTTCTTTCTGTGCTCAAAATATTTTGTTCATTAGTCTCTCTGAGCGAGCCATTCCTTTGCTAAACCACGGGCGAAGAGAAAAAATGAGAACATATGTTGTTGTTGCAATCACGTTAACGTATATGGGTGATCTTGGCTGACACACAGAAAGAAACTAAATCAGGCATGACCAAAAAGAGAACGGAGAAAATGTGAATGTATTCAAAATATTGGCAACTTATAACAGTGTGTTAGTAAGTTTGTATTCACGCAAGCTATAAAACAATAACAAATCAAAACATTTGTTCTCTTTTGTACGCTATTTCTGTGCATTTGGGTCGTGTGCGTGTAAATTGCAGAAAATCATCGGCACCGCCGTGCCAAATGTGACCATGCTTGAACTAAATGCATTAGAACAACAACAACATTGTCAACTTAATATTCAACACAACAAAGAATGTTTCATCAACAAAACATATATTGAAGTACCAATCAACGTTCAGTGGTTGCTTTCTCTCGGACCAAAATTCTCTTTACCAACCACAAAAAACTACGTTTCCTCTGTTCAATATAATAGCAGAAGGAGAAGATTGTATTCAAACGTTGGAGAACAGAGAACAGCAAGAGAAAGCTAGAATTAACCTGATAACTCTTATTAACGATCACACAAAAACCCACACATTAGGAAAAAGAGACCGTTTTACATTAAATACAGTGGGCCAAACAGCAAAATGGTTAAAACAAAACAAACATATTTTGATACTGAATGCAGATAAGGGTGGAAAAACAGTAGTTCTTTCAAAATTGGACTATGAGTCAAAGATGAACGAAATATTATCAGATATGTGTACATATAAACGATTAAGAAAAGATCCTACAACATCATTACAGGAAAAGAACAATAAGTTAGTAGCGAAATTATTTGATCTAAATATAATAGATGAAGGAGAAAAACAAAAATTAACGAGTAGAACATCCGTAGCCCCAAAAATTTATGGACTGCCTAAAATCCACAAAGATGGAACCCCATTGCGCCCTATATGTTCATTCTTAAATTCTCCGACGTACGAACTTTCGAGATATATGGCTAAAATTCTGAAAGTACTGACCACTAATTCAAAATACAATATCAAAGACGCGATAGATTTCAAATCAAGAATAAACAAACAACGGATTGAAGACGATGAAATGTTAATATCGTTTGATGTCGTCTCCCTGTTCCCTAGTATCCCAGTTAACTTAGCTATTAATACGATAAAAGAAAACTGGAAAATTATCAAAGACCACACACACATCCCAATGAACCTTTTCATTGAAATTTTATCTACCTGTATTAAGGATGCAAGATATTTTTTATATAAGGACAAGGTATTCGAGCAGTTAAAAGGGATGCCAATGGGATCACCAATCTCACCAGTTATCGCCGATATCATAATGGAAAAACTTCTCGATGATTCCTTGGCAAAACTGACCATAAAACCCAAAATTCTAACTAAGTATGTAGACGACATATTTTGTATCATTAAGAAGAACGAAGTAGATAAAACATTGAGCATTCTAAATACATTCCACAAACAGTTACGTTTTACCATGGAAGGTGAAACTAATAATCAATTGCCATACCTTGATTCCATAATACATAGGCAGAATAATATTGTTACGAATGTAACTGATAGGTTTAAGTTAGTTTAGTTTAATTTCCGTTAATTTAAAAATTTGAATTGTAACGTAAAGTTTTTATTACGCAGTTACTTTATTTAAGCAACAACAACTACCATGTAGAACTCTCTTCATTATTCTAGATGTTACTTTACCTTTCATTAATGTGCTTTTATTTTGTTTTGCCATAATCATGTAATTATCGTTTAGTTGCTACTTCTTTCTTGCATTTGTTTGTTGTTGTCATTACTTTGCTTGTCGTCCGCCTGTATTCCCCCCATGTATGTATGTGAGTATGGTTGTTCGCTTAGTGCGAATGTGCGTCTGTGTGTTCGTTGCACAGATTCGAGGTGTTGCCATATGTGTTCTAGAGGACTCTAGAACAGGGAGACTTTGGGGTATAAATACAGGGCAACTGGCCATGACGAGTTGAGTTGTGTTTTAAGCGTTGAACTGAACAGATCGGTTAAATAAGAGCTGTGTGCTAACTAGAGACTTGCTGTGTGCTTTGTAATTAAATTCGGTTCTGAATAAGTGTAATAAAGTAAATAAAGCATTGTAGAAACGTAATCTAAAACGAACCCTGTTTTATTTGGTACAAATCGTATCGGGGAATAAAACAACGTCTACACGGAGATTAGTTAAACCTAATTCCGTAACAATATATTGGTATTGGACTGGTATCAAAAACCAACTGCCTCCGGCAGACTCATAAACTATCATTCAAAACACCCTCGAAGAATGAAAATCAATACTGCGACAAATTGTATCAACAGGGTACTGAATATAAGTGACAAGAAGTTTCACAACAAAAACAAAATGAAAATAAGAACCATTCTAAAAATGAATGATTTTCTCACTAAAACTATTAATGGCTTAATTAAGCACGTAGAAAAGAACAAAAACGATCGAAACATACAAAGAGTCGAAAAAATATACAAAAGGTCAACATACATTCCAGGCTTTTCTGAACGATTTTCACATTCCAATTTGTTTAATAATGAAAAATACCAATTAGCTTTCAAAAGCTCCAATACCAACAACAAATTCTTTAGTCAAACAAAGTCAAAAGTACCAAATGAAGAGAAGTCTAATGTGGTATATAAAATCAAATGCAATGGTGACGGATCCAATATATGTAAACAGACATATGTTGGAACAACAAAAACAAAACTAAAGACCAGGCTCAGTAGTGCGATTCTCTAACACAATTTTTGAGTTACCAACAAAAACCGGTAAAATTAAAATGCTTATAATTTCGGTAATTAACGATATATTTCGGTAAGTTAGCGACGAATAAAAAGTAGTCGTAAAGTTCTACCGATAGCCAAAGTGTTGTCAACTTTTATTTGATATTTTCATTCATAATTTTACGTTTAAAAGTTACCGATTATTGTCGGTAATTCAAAAAATGTGTTAAAGAATGGCACTACAGGTCCCATAAATCTGATCAAAAGGCTAAAAACAAGTCACTGGAGCAAAAAACAGCTCTTGCAGCCCATTGCATCAAAGAAGGACACACGCCCAATTTTAAAGACGTAGATATCCTAGCACAGGAAAACAATTACAAACGCAGATTCATACTAGAAATGTTGCATATTGGGAACGTACCTGCTGAAAACAGAATGAATTATAAGTCTGACACAGAACACTGTGCGCAGATTTATAGGAATACAATTGAAAAACACCAAAGAACTTTAGTTGGAAAGTTAATGTCAGCAAAAGAGGATGACAAAGCGGTTGCAGTTTAACAACAAATAATACTAAAATAAAGTAAATATTGTTATATGATTGTTTTATTTATGTTTATATATAAACAAATGATAATTGTTTCTTTTAAAGCAAATAAATCCCTGATGATGACTATCGAAGATAGTCGAAATATCGGAAATAAAACATAAACTAAAAACCGAAAAATTTTCTGTTTTTAATTAATTTTCTGACCTTAAGCCGAACAAATGGAAACAAAAAATAATGTGTTTTTGTGAAAAATCAATAAAATATATGATTTTAATAACAAGTATGAGCAAAGGAAATTAGAAAAGGAAAGTAACAGACAAGTGAAAAAATAGACAATTCTATATCAAAATGCAGTTTCTGAGGCGGCTGACATCATTTGTGGTGAAACTTCGACTATTAGACATTTTATGGAATCTTTAGAGAAGATGACGAATATTGTCATCTGATATTTGACATCTGATATTTGGACACGGCATAATAATGAGTTAGAATGTTGAAGGGTTATTTGGCAAAAATTGCTTGCGAGATTTTTCCAATATTTATACGGCTGTAATGTAAGAAAATTTAAGGACATTTTGTTTATTTATGCTTTTTTTATACATGTTTATTCTTTTCAATTCTTAGATGTTATATCAATATTCAGCGAATCGCCTAATAAAAAGCGAAGTGCAGCAGAAGAAGAAATATTTTAAGCAGATAAATCACACCAATTCTTATGGTCAAGAACCACCAATTCTTAGGCGATGATATTTCTGACAATGAAAACGATATTTTTTATTTTTGGTTAGTCAGCCTTGAAAACATTGGCTCTATTTACTAATTTTGTGCTTATGTGGAATCTTGGGCTTAGCCCTTTATAAAGATAAAAAGACTGTAATACGCAATTTGTACTTTTTGGTATTTTCATAATTATATGTTATTCTTTAATAAAATGTACTACTTAAACAAAAGTATAAGTTCATCGTCTTATAAAACACACTATATAGCCTTTTAATCTATAAAAAGTTTCAAATAGGCCAACAAAACTTAATAGTGAACAATTTGGTACCAATGTCTCAATATGACCCTTTATGTACTATTAACTCACTACCTCCAATGTCTCTATTGACTCACTACTTCCAATGTCTCTACTGACTTACTACCTCCAATGTCTATACTGACTCACTACCTCCAATGTCAACACATGGTTCCTCAGGAACTACTGACTTACTATTGACATAGTAGTTCCATTGTCAGTACTGACTTTCGAATGACACGTTCATACAAAATGTCTATAGGAAATTCCATTAGTTGTCTACAGTTTGTCAGTAATACTGTTGACAATGTCAGTAGTAAGTCAGTATAAATTCACTATTGACATTTCCTACAGGGTACCCACACTCGCATGTGTATTCGTTGATGCGCCAACGCAGACTGATATTTTGTCATTGTTAATGATAAAGCTTGAAAGCTGTAATAAAGCTTTCCAAAGTCCTTTCTTGAAATATGAAAGCTCTTTTCACGTGAAATACAGAACATCAGTTGCTTTCACAGGTGAAGTGCATGTGTGATGTGAAATGGATACACGGTGAATTCCAGAACATGCCCGATTATCATTACGACGAGAGTTTAAACAACGTTGGTTGTGATTTCGAGTCTCCGACAACATCAAGCCTATCTTATAGGTATATTTAAGAAATGTGTATAAATAAAAACACAGAATTCATCTCTATTAGATCGATGGAATGGGTTCAAATGCTGATGAAAAGATCGGATCTTTCACGACTTCTTTTGCATTGGTTCAAATGCTAGTGAAATGATCGGACCTTTCACGACTTCGTTTGAACCAATGCAAAACATGCCATGAAATCACGTCATCGCATGGAACCCCTTCCTTCAAATTTTGCTGGGATGTTATTTTCCCTAACGTAACACGCAGAGCTATAGGTTTGACCTTTACTTGGTTTTCGATCGAGTTTTCTCATGCCGTTTTTTTTATCGTGTCGAAAACTTATTCACGAGCAAATTCTCGATCGAATCGAATCACGTAATTAGGCCGTTGATTGTTTAGTCCGTCTTGGTCACCAAAAAAAAAACAGCTGGCACTTAATTCTATCTGAAAATTATTTTTCCATGTGCGTAACCCAAATAATTAATGACTAGATTATAGGTGAAGTATTATTATTTTAAATATTTTTATTACGCTTACATTTAATAACAAAATCAAATTAATAACTTATCGTATAGTTTAGTGTGAATATGGTATTTCGAATAGCCACTTTTTAAAGTCCAATTTACACGTGAATACTATTCAAAATGGCTAGAAAAACGTTTCAAATAATGCCAAAGATAATAAGCAACTTTGTGTTTGCAAAACAAGCTAAAGCTTAGGACATACAACACTTGATTTGTATGCCAAATAGTAAAGGGAGAGAGGAATGCAGTGCAATATGATGTGGATGCAGCAGAAGATATCTATTCTTCAAATGGATTTAAATTTGAATCATATTGATTTGTTGGTTCATCCACTTCATCATCAAAGGGATTGTTTGATTTGGCGACATGTGGTGCTGCTGATGCTTTGGATTGACTTGGTGGTTTGTATTGATTTTGTGATGGTACTGCTTTGGAGTAAGTTTGATGTTGTGGCGGCGTTGAATTATCAAATGGATTTGAATTTATCATTTTTGTCATTTGTATTTCCATTATCTTTGATTTACCAAAATCACTGCCAAGCGGTTTAATACTGTGGTGTATTTGTGGAAGTTTAGCGGGGGGTGCCGGGGAGGAGAGATATTGATGCTTATGTAAAAAAACTCCAGTAGATAATTTTTGGGATATATTTTTCAAGGGTGTGGAGGGAGTATTGTTTGCCAAGGCAATTTCATTACTGGCCATCGATAAGTCGGTGGATTTGTTATCCGAGTATTTTTGTGAAATACTTAAACAAACCAGGCAACCACTGATTTCCGAATACGAAGATAAACATTCCTTGTGATATGCATGCTGGCAGAGATAAAAAATGGATGGAAATTTAAGCAGCTGCTTACAAATATCACATTTACTGTTACGAAATTCCATTGGCTTTTGTTGATAGTCGGAGAGTAGGGATTTAATTTGCTTCAGTTTTATATCGGCTGATTGGACATCTTGGAAATTTTCAAAAGCCAATTGTTTGAGGAAAATGTCCTTTGGTAGTGCTTTATTCAGATGGGACAAATTGAAATGGGTATTTGCCGAAATCTTTTGCAATATTGTCAATGTGTATTGGGTATTGCAGTGCAGAGTTTTTGATAGAATATACTTTACAAATGCCGAAGACTGGGCAGATTGTAAATTATCTTTACTTAATGTTTGCATCCACATGAGGGAATATTTATTGGTATCCAAATCAATGGCACTGGTGTCCATTGGCAAATCGAAGCAACACTTCAAAAAACTACTAAAATTCAAGGCATTTAGGCCAAATTTTTCATACATTAACTTAATCCCCGGTAGATATTTGTGGCTGCGACATATTATGAATACATCATTGAGACTAAGTTGTAAGCCATTTTCCTTTATGGTTTCCATTAGGGTATTTGCATTCATTCCAGAGGATTTCCATTTTTGCAAGAGAATCTCTGCCCATATAATATTGATGGCGGCATTTTTACGATATTCAAAATCCAATGAATCCAACACCTTCAACACCAAGTCCTTTTGGCTCAAAAGTAAGGGTAATATAATTTTAATAAACACCTCAATGGATGCCTGCACATCCAACTTCTGTGACAATATGTGTTTTATCACATCCACAATGTCCAAGGGATAATGTCGAACCAGCCAGTTTCCATATTCTGCAAAAACTTCTATTGCTTTATCCTCCCTGAGTTGGGAAAAATATTTCATTATATCCTTTTCCTGACATATGGTATCAAACATTCCCAAATTTTCACCATTTTGGAAAATTTTATTCATATCTCCAGGTAATTCCAGACGACGATCACAATTCCTCAACAAATCATAATACTCCTGCGAGGCCACCTCAGATTTCATTAGACTTCTTAAATATTGTATGAGAAACTCATTGTAGCGAAAGTTCAGGAGTTTACTAATTACTCTAAAGGGCGGTACCTGACCAATAGTTTTGATGTACATATTTACCGATTCATTGATGTCACCCCGTTGCAGCAGATGGTCTCCATAGTTAAGGAAAACATTGGCAGCTAAATCAGGATACATAACCTGGCCCTCCACCAACTTCAAGGCAATATCGTAAAGGTTCTTGTTGTACAACAACTGCAGTTTATATCTCAGCTCCTGGTCCCTTAGGGTGTAAATCACTCCATCTTTGGTGAAAATCAGACAATTATCAAGGTCCGAGGTGGGAAAGATGCACTCAATCTCCGACAGTTCTTCATTAAGTACCATCATATTATTTTCAATATTAATAATGACTAGTTGGGAGCTTCTGCGGCTGCTATTTGCCGCATTGTTGTTGGCCTTTACCACAATCAAGTGTTTGCCAAACCATCGTACAATATGTTTGCTGCCATTAATGGCAAAACAGGGACCTCTTCCCTCCACCGTATAGCAATATAGGGCATCTTCTCGAGCCACCACAAAGTAACGTTCTTCATTTGCCTCTCTCGCTGGTTTCAGAGCACAGCAACTAATGGGAGCCACCTCATCATCAATGACAATTTTACTCTCAGTATAATTACCATTAGCCAAAACACTATAACACACTACTCCCGTGTCGGAACACACAAACATATTCAACTCCCCACGTTCTTTGCGTAAAAACTCTATACCCTTAATAGGTTTCATACACACCTGCAGAGTTTTAAAGTTAGCCGATATATCACGAGATATCACGGATTTATATAAAAGTATGTGACCCTTCTCCAAACCAGCTGCCAGATACAATTGATTATCCATATAAAATGATTTCAAAACTGAAACCTTGCAGTGGCGTGGTAGAGCGGCTGTGCTAACCGGAACTGCAGGTCTCCGTTTCAACAGCTTCGAGACACTGTAGACTTTCAAAACACTCTCGGTTGGGGAGATCTCTTCATGTATGGTCAACAAATCTGAGTCTTCTGTTATACAGCAATTGTTAATGGCGTTATTGGATGCCTGAAATGTTATACATTCCCAATCGCCCAAAAAGACATAAACCAATCCATCGACACTACAAAATATCTTGTATTGCATGTTGCTGCAATTGGCTGTCACCGTATCCCGTATATTTACATATTTCGTGTGGACATTCAAGACTTCCAGCTTGAAGAAATTGCACATCTTCCATTCGAGCACACCCATCGTTTCTCTATCCTTGATTTGGGCTTATAATTTGTTTTGTATTTTCGTAAAAATTCCTTTGGTTTCCACGTCCTGTGCGTGGAATAGTCACAGACGAAACAGTTTTTATTCTCTTAATGGCTAAATCTTTAAATCCTTCCCAAATCTTCTTTTGTTTGTGTTTAGAGGGGAAAATGAAAATTCGCTATTAAATTCTGACAGCTCTGTCACTTAACGGATGAACAGAGTTGCCAAAACTCAAAGAATGTTTTTCGGTGGTTTTGCGAATAGTTGTGGTAACATACGGCAGATAGACTTAGTCCCGGCCCACACTATCGTGAATTTCATTAAAAAATTTCATGAAATTAGGCGTTCTTAAATCGAATTTCCCACTACAACAATTTTATGATTTTACTCTACTATGGAAGTCGATCTAGAGACGCATAATTTCATGCAATTTTTTCAATGAAATCACTCTAGTGTGGACCGGGACTTTGGAGACGGAGATACAAATGTACATCTTTATTCCTTTATGGGTACTAGGTGGAATAAGAAGGTGTTACATCAAATCATACCAAACGTCAAATTTGATCACAATAATGCAGTGCTGTGAATTGCTTGTTTACATTTTGTATGAGATTTTATTCACAATAATGCATTTTGACAACTAGTCTGAAAATCAGCTGTTTTTGGCGTTACACCTTAGCTGTGTTCCAGAACTAAAAAGTTTTTACAATTTTTACGACTTTTACACATTTTACTCGAAAAAGCGTTCCCGTACACAAAAAAGTTGTAAAATGTTCACTTCTCTTTAAACAAAAATGGCGCTGAATGACGCTCTCTTTAAAAACTTTTTACACGACAAATTTGGGCGAGTAAAAAAATGGTAACATAGTTGCCGGCGTCTGATTGGCTGATACGCCGACATTGACATTTGTTCAAGTTTTTTTGACGTATTTTCCATTTTTCCGTTCCCGAACTATTTCAGTAAACTTGTGTGTGAGAACAAATTTTTTGCAGTTCTCTCTTTTACGAGTTTTACCATTAAAAAGTACGGGAACGAAGCTCTTATTATTCCACCATGCTCCATGCCCTCCAATTCAAATCTTTGAAATATGGCAATCCTTTTGAAAAGAAAACAACAAACAAATACAATGACTGACAGCTGCTAAAATCACAAATGTTTCTTTTGTTGTTATAAAAATGTAAAATAAGAACAAGCTTGAACAATTAATTCAGAACTTTTTTCAACAAAAGAAATAAAATTGTGAAATTATTAAGTGGATTGTGCCCAATCATGGCTGGATTAATTGACAAAAGGTAAAAGATGGATGACATTAAGAAGAATTGGCGAATGTTTCATGATGATTTCTCATTTCAATTTTAGAAAACGTAGCAGGGAAGATGATGCATCCTGTGATTCAACGCCCTTATCAAAACGCATCAATAATTTGCATTTATCTAATTTTGAGGAGGCTTCTCAATACAATCACCAATCGACACAAGATAGCCACCTACATAATAATAACAACAATCATATACAGCAGGTACCACTAAAATAACATTGATGGAAACTGGAGAGACTTTGGGAAGGGTGACAAATGGATTTGGAAAATAAGATAGGAATATCGAGGATTTGGGACTGGATTACGATAAAGTTGATATTGTTTATGTTGATAGAATGTCAATGACCAATGAAAACTACCACAGAAACTACTTCTATGCCGACACATTAAGATGGAAATGGCCTCGACCCCCTTCAAATTTAATAGACCGAACAGACCAAACATTAATTAATAAATTAACCCCCTGTTGTTGTAACTATTTTTTTGTTCGTTCGTCTACATTCGTAATAATTTGGACATCCATATCTCAGCCCCTAGATCACATACAGTCGAATTCTTCGTAGACACGTTCTATATAGTTAAGAATTCCTCATTCAAAAATCAGCGTTCCACATTTCCGCTAAGACGAGTAAATCGATCTACAAAATTTGACAATTCGTGTGAGAACATAAAATTTTTTTTACAAAAACCGGGGGTAAATTTAGGACCACCACCATTCATGTTCTGTAATAAATTAAAAAGCCCTATTCCGATAGCTAAGCAATTTTTACAAGATATAGGCCAAATTGTCCTGATACATATGCTTATACTTTAGTTGGTTTGAAGTTCCACAATTAAAAAAAAAAATACAATTTCAAGCTAGCAGTCGACCCTTGTATATGTATGTGGATTCTTGGTGGTACTATCAGTAAAAATTCCAATTTAATATTAACTTTGGTTAGAGGACTAAATAGCTTAACCCAAAAATATCAAAACAATTCTTGTGCCCAATTAATTAGCTTGCTCCGAATCTATTACCATTTTCTACATAAATTAAATAACCCAAAGTAAACTTTATACAGATGTGGAGACTCTTATATATTATGTTATTGTGTTTACAACAACTCTCATTTGTCTTTATCCACAGCACATGTCCAAAGAAGCTATGAACATGCATAATGGAACATCGTCTGTTTCAAAACAACAAATGCATGTTGCCAATGGAGGAGAATCACATGCAATGTATCATCCCGAATTGAACAAATCGGAAAATCCATTCTATTATGATAAAAATAAATTATTGCATGAATTACATTTGGAACGCATGAAACGATGTACGGTTTAGAAGCAAATGTGTTACTACTTCTTCACTGAAAAACTCCTGGAATAGAGTATTATGGTTAAGTCGTTTTCTTCTCATTTAATATTTATATTCGCCATGCCATTTATTAACATTCTTCTATCTTCGGTTTTGTGTATTTTCAATTATATTTAACACATACAAAACATTATATAATTCGTTAATTTAAACAACTTCTAATATAACTCAGTAAAATTGAAGTTCACATCTATTTTTTTAGTTCAAATCTTATTTGTAAGAAGCATATGTGATTAACAAATAATAAATAAAAAACAAAATGCTATAGTCTATGATATAATATTTATCTTCTTGAATAATATTTACTATATTTTCCTATTTTAAAATATATTTTTCAATTTTATCCAAAGTTCTAATAGACCTTAAAACGTGGATCATTTTAATTTGAATTACCATTCTCAACATTAATTGCAGCAGAATAATGCTAGCAACCTGAGTATAGCAGTATTGTCTATTGTCTTAATTATTTTGTTGTTGTAGCAGCTTCTACAAGAACATGTACAGTATGCAAAGTTCATATTCGTACAAACTTCAAAAATGAATAAAATCGTTATTAATTCTATATTTTATATGCAAATATGATACAATTGGTGGGGATTACTATAAAACTATGTTTACATTTACGAAATCCACTCGATTTCAACTGTCAATTCCTTTGCGTATACGTCAAATGAAAACTCAGCTGAAATCCATTCGATTTCATTTGACGTTTAAGCAATGGAATTGACAGTTGAAATCGAGTGGATTTCGTAAATGTAAACCAAGACTATGTTTACATTTACGAAATCCACTCGATTTCATCTGTCAATTCCCTTATGTATACGTCAAATGAAAACTCATTTGAAATCGATTGGATTTCATTTGACGTTTGAGCAATGGAATTGACAGTTGAAATCGAGTGGATTTCGTAAATGTAAACCAAGCACAAGCATAACAAAGAAAAATTTAAAATTAACAAAACAAATTTTTAATTTATTGCATCATTTAGGTATAGATGGCGCCTGTGTGGATGGCAAAGTTCGTATACGTACACCTGTAGGCACTATATATTTGTGGTATATAAGGATTTTTAAAGCATAAAGGACTTATTTTTGCGACTACTAATCATAACAAATATGAAAAATATTTTTATCTCTATGGAAAATAATTCGGGGTTCAAAGGGTTAAGTGCATTATCTCGATATATTTGACATATAATGGCTATATCACACCATATGCTTTTTCACATGTATGTTGTCACATTGGCAAAAAATTTTGGAAGTTGTGCAATTGGAGTTATGATTTCACAACATCTTTCGATGTCCAACAGAGTTATGAAAAATGCACTCCGTTCGATACATTTTATAAGCAGTTGCTGTAGAGATCCCTACGGAAAAACAGTTGGTTGATCCCTACACATTTCTTCAAAAGATAAACGAGAGTGTATATATTTCGAAGAATTTGTTATAAAATAAAGAAATAACAACTTCAGTTGCGAAAATTTTTGCAGTAATTCACGAGACGGAAATTTTTAATGGAGTGGAGTTACAGTCTATGTCGAAAGCTGAACTAGTGATGAGAAGGCAACATAAAAAATTTAGGATGATGAAACCCAGCAAAAAAGTTTGGAAGTATTGCAATGCAGAGTTATGATTTCAATACATCTTTCGATGCAGTCCACACGGAGTTATGCACTCCGCTCGCTATATTTTAGAATCACTCGCTTATAGATCCCTAGCCAAGCAAGCCAATTTGTTGATCCCTACAGTCGCAGTCTTATTTTTCTGAGCACAAGAAAGAGTGTCTAATGCCTTGTTCATACTAAGGCTAATTCGCTCTCTATTCGTTGTTCGAGCCCAAATTATGTATTAATTACTTCATCTCCCATACAAAATTTTAAGAACGAACAACGATTTTTGTACATTGTTCAATATAAATTACTCTCAGAACGACGATAAAATATGTCCCATCTCTGACAAATGAGAGAATTTATCGAAATAAATAAATTATGACAGGAAAAATAAAAAAAATAAAAATTTATTAAAAACCCAAAACATTTTTAGAAAAACTGAAAAATATTCTATTTATTCAAATAGAAAAATAAAAAATATTCTGCAAACACCAAAATTGTGAGAAAAAATAGAAAACATGAATGAAAACAACATAATTTAAAAATAAATAGATAGATAGAGGGACAAAAATTTAACTTGTCTTTTGGCTGAAATTTTCTTTAAAATCAGTAATGCCATGTTCATACCAGCATTTGAATAACGTCGTTCGTTCTCATAATTACGTACACGAATTAACCCGTTCATACGACATGGTACACAATTCGTAGCAACATGATTCATATTTTCATAGTTTTTGTTTACTGATTTTAAAGAAAGTTTCAGCCAAAAGACGAGCAAAGCTAATTGATATAAATTGAAAAAATATGTGTCCTTCTTTCAGATATCTATTTAATATTAAATTATATTAGTTTCATTAATGTTTTCTATTTTTTCTCACAATTTTGGTGTTTTCAGTATATTATCAAATTTTTCTATTTTAAAAATTAACGAGAGAGAGACCTGCCAAAATAACTTTTTGGTATACAGACTATCCGGCAGGCATTTGATTTTTGTTTCTAAATTTGTACGCGATTTTGAAACGATAGACGAGAAATGTAACTGCAATGAAAGATAAGACAAAATTTGCTATGATTTGAATGTATACTAGTCGTTAAACCGTTTACTTTTCATTCACATTTTGCAGTTTTTCTAAAAAGGTTTGGATTTTTAATACATTTTTAATTTTTTTTATTTTTCCTGTCATAATTAATTTATTTCGATAAATTCTCTCATTTGTTAGAGATGGGACATATTTTATCGTCGTTCTGAGAGTAATTTAAATTGAACAATGTACACAAATCGTTGTTCGTTCTCAATATTTTGTATGGGAAATGAAGTAATTACATCGTAATTTCGGGTCGAACAACGAATAGAGAGCGAAACACCGTTAGTCTGAACAAGGCATAAATAAAATGTACGAAAATACGAATTTTGTTGCTATGAATTGTGTTCCATGTCTTATGAACGTGTTAATTCGTGTACGTAATTATTTATTTATTTATTATTCATACATAGTAATGCAAAAAGTCTTTAAGACAAAAGTGCGCATTACAAATAAATACAAAATATCTTGCTGATTAATCCATGACTAAGATAACATTATACAAAAATTAAAAAAAATATATAGTTTGCAAAAATAATGACAAAAATTAAAAGAAAAGGAAACTAGAAAAACGGCTCCCCAGCCAAAAAGAATGAAAGGTAATGAATTAAAATTCCATGTTAATAATAATGCACGTACTACAGGCACCGGGCTACGTTACGTTTAAATGCATTGGGTGAATACGCAAAACTTGTACTTGTACTGCGGCTGGAGTACATCTTTTTCTATGAATTCACCTATGAATTTTACAAGAGAGCGCGCAGCTAGGATGCACTCAATTTTGCTTCCACGGCACACAGCTAGGATGCACTCCATTTTCAATCCAAATCACAGCCTTTGATGTAGTGTTTTGGATTGAATTTAAATGCAGTCTAAAGATGCTATAAAATGCAAGCCATTGCAAATATCCCAAAATAAATAAAATACGTTCGTTTAAAAAAAGAATATTAACTTTATTACATTAACGCAAATTTTAAAAACTCTCCATTAAATTTGATCTTAACTGAGTTTACTTCCTTTGCTCTGCTTTTTATGACACCGCAACTGATATTAGGTGTGTTCGTTTACTCAACAATTCGTACAAATTTGTACAAGTTCGGTAACTTCTTGTAATCGGCTGAGGTATTTTGCATTGTACTGAAGAGTAAACGAACAACATCCAGTAACAATTTGTAAAAATGTTGTGTAAACGAACACACTGATTGCTTCATCATCCAAATGGGTTTTTCATGGTACAATAATTCTTAGGTAGGCCACAGCTAACAGCTGATTCCAATTTTTTTTTTTGTTATGGCTTAATCTGTCAAAACCGTGTTGACATGCAGAGTTGATATTTATTATTGATCAAAAAATTCAACTCTGTTTTGTTTTCATTTCAACATTTCGTTCTTCTTCTTCTTTGTTTACTCAACCGTTATCATTCATCAAAACAATTTTGACGTTTTAAGCCATAGCGACAGGGTTGTATTTTTTGGCGATTCTCATACCTGGCCTACCTATGAATTATTGTACCATGGGGTTTTTCATTTTGCCTCCAACTCCAATTCAGATTCCCAAAAAAAACTCCAACTCCACTTCAAAACTAATTTCTCTTTCTTGTGTTCAGAAAAAAAGACTGCGACTGTTGGGATCAAAAAATTGGTTTGCTTGGCAAGGGATCTTTAAGCGAGTGCTTCTAAAATGTATGGAGCGGAGTGCATTTTTCATAACTCCGTGTGGACTGCATCGAAAGAGGTATTGAAATCCTAACTCTGCATTGCACTACTTCCAAACTTTTTTGCTGGGTTGTTCTAGTGATTTAACTGCATCCATGGATGCAAACTTTTTGCTGGGTATGAGAACGAAAAAACTTGATTCAAATGCTGGTATGAACATGACATAAAATTATAAGAATTTGTTTAAAAAAATAAAGAAATACAAACTAAAGATGCAACCATTGCTGTAATTCACGAGACGCAAATTATTTTTGAAGCGGAGATATGCTAGGTTTAAATTTACGAAATCCACTCGATTTCAACTGTCAGTTTCATGCAATACTACAATCATGGTACAATGAAGTAGAGGTAGGCCAGGTATGAAAATCACTGAGAAATGCCACCCTGCAGTCATGGCTTAAAACGTCAAATGGCATGGTAAAATAATAATGGTAGATGTACCTGCATAGCTATCCCGTATTACAAAAACATATGGAACTTAGAGCTTCACTTTTTATATGTTAAAAGTGCCATATAGTGTAAAAACATTTCTTTAGCTATGCTCCAGAATATTCTTGTTGGAAAAGTGTTCAAAAAATAGCAAAAGTTCTTCCCAAACTTATGACAGTGAAAATGTCATTCACTTATTTTCTACTTGACAAGTTTGGCTAATCTGACATCGTGATTGCTCCCATCTGATTTGCAGATAAATGTCAGCAGAATTTTTACAAAAATTGTAATTTTTACATTCCCGAACTTTTGGAACAAATTTAAAATAATATCAATAATTGATAAATCGTTCATTCGTAAGTTTTGTTAAAAAAATCAACAATTTTATTTTGCCACGCGAATACACATTTTTTGTCCTTGTTTTCAATTTTAAGATATAGTGTTACATCAGACGTTTTTTGTTGGAACAATTCAGCGATACATCTACCTTTATGATTGCATAATGTCAAAAACAGTACAATATGTCAACCCTGCTTTTGACAGATTAGGCCACAAAAAGAAAAAAAATTTAATGAGCTGTTAGCTGTGGCCTACCCTTACTTTATTCTACCATGACTACAACTATTAATATAAGCTCTGTTCCTTTACCTGTCTGAGGTTACCATTTCTTAGTCTTATGCCAGACTATAAAAATTTTCATTGAAAACGTTTTGCCATTTTCTTCCAAATTTTCATTGACGTCTACACACATATATGAAATTATATGAAAATGTTGATATTTTTATTGCTTTGCATTGGTTCGAGAGTTACGAATTTAAACACAAAGAATAATTTCAGATTACAGAACTTTGTGTACAGAGTTTCACCCCCTTCACGCCTCTTGCCTATAAACTCATTTTCACGTACATGAAAATTTTCATAGTGTGGCATAAGACTTACCATTTTTAACATGCAAAGCGTTCCTTTACTTTAACAAGCATACAATTTATATGAGACCAGTTCACCACTTTTACCATTTTTTGCCACTGTTACCAGACCAATATTGTATGAAATTGACAACTTAGATCACAATAGTCTAAACGTACTGTTACGAATGGAACTGATAGGTTTAAGTTAATTTAGTTTAATTTCCGTTAATTTAAAAATTTGAATTGTAACGTAAAGTTTTATTACGCAGTTACTTTATTTAAGCAACAACAATTATCATGTAGAATTATCTTCATTATTCTAGATGTTCTTTACCTTTCATTAATGTGCTTTTGTTTTGCCACAATCATGTAATTATCGTTTAGTTTGTTACTACTTTATTGCACTTGTTTGTTGTTGTAGTTACGTCATTACTGTGCTTGTCGTCCAATTGTATTCCCCCATGTATGTATGTGAGTATGGTTGTTCGCTTAGTGCGAATGTGCGTCTGTGTGTTCGCTGCACAGATTCGAGATGTTGCCATATGTGTTCTGGAGGACTCTAGAACAGGGAGACTTTGGGATATAAATACCGGGGAAATGGCAATGACGGAGTAGTCGTGTTTTAAGCGTTGAACTGAACAGATCGGTTAAAGAATGGCTGCGTGCTAACTAGAGACTAGCTGTGTGCTAAGTAATTAAAGTCGGTTCCGAATAAGTGTAATAAAGTAAATAAAGCATTGTAGAAACGTAATCTAAAACGAACCCTGTTTTATTTGGTACAAATCGTATCGGGGAATAAAACAACGTCTACACGGCCATTAGTTAAATCTAATTCCGTAACAGTACTAATAATTTTTCATAGCCTGTTCTTCCTTCCTTTATCGTATCATGTACATATGTGAGCTAAAACCTTTAAAGTACGCCATATATGCTGTTTTGCTAGGTTTACATATACGAAATCCACTCGATTTCAACTGTCAATTCCATTGCATAAACGTCAAATGAAATCCAATGTATTTAAGATGAGATTTCATTTGACCTATATGCAAAGGAATTGACAGTTGAAATCCACTCGATTTCGTAAATGTAAATGTACTTTTATAGTACGTTTATATTTACGAAATCCAGTAGATTTCGAATGTCAAATCCATTAGCTATACGTCAAATTAATTCTCCTCACAAATTCAGTTGATTTTTTTTAAGTATACGCAATGAATTTGACATATGCAAAACTTTTTTAATGTTTTAGCTCACATATAGTGTACTACGCCTTTTAGACTAGCTTGGTTTAGCAAATCCAGTGGATGAAGTTGTCATATTAAAGCCATAATCACATCCAACGTTTGAGTAAAGTTGGTTTATAGCATGTTTGCATATAACTGGATTTATTAAATTCACGGCTTTTCAAATGTCAATTCTATTACGTATACGTCAAATAAATTTTCACAAAGACAGTTAATACGGCAAAAAGCTCTAATGTAAACATTAACGGTAATTCCTGTTTTGTTTGGCGTATTTTACGACAAACGTTCAACGCCAAAATTGTTTCCCTGCTATTTCAAACAGAGTTGCAATTTGTATCACTACAATAAACGGCGCATATACAACACTGTCGGCATACATGCCATAACAAACGGCGTGATTATTTTCATTGTAAGCTCTGTTCTCCGGTACGACGACGAATTGATCTGTGCCCAACCCATAAATTTCTTGTTAAAAATGTAAGTAAATTAACAAGAATTTTTGCTAAATATTGCAAAATATGCAATTAAAGTAAAGTGCAATAGAATGTGCTAAAAATTAAGTTTAAAAATTATAAAAAATTGTGATGCGGAAAAGAGAAAATTCTAAAGTGAAAAGTTGAGACACAACCGAAAGAAAGAAGTAGAAGAAGAAGCACAAAAAATATAAAAAGGTGATGACAGCAGCGGCGTCGGTCGACTGCGGTGCGCTGATGATGAAGTCGTTGAAGAAGCAGTCAACAAAGAAGAATGATGATGAGAATATTGAATTGTTGTTGTTGGTGTGTGTGTTTGCTTGATGAAAACGGAGTGGGGGAAAATGTAGCCTAAATAATTTCCCTATTGAAAATTTTTGCGTATTTGCCTGTTTTATGGTTTGTAAGCTTCTTTGTTTAGATGGGGAACGAGCCGATAAAAACAATAGCTAAATTGGACAAATGGTTAAAAAAGGGAACAGTCCTCTGCCCTACCATCCATCGTCTGTCGCCTAATCCATATTTAATTCCTCTAAAAGAACTTTGCAAAATGCTAATATGTTGATGGAGCGCGGACTGAGATGATGTTGTTTTTCTTGTTGTTAGTTGAGCAGCAACTGCAGACGACTTTGCTGTTGCTATTTGTGTGTTTGTATGGTGGATTATTTCAATTATTCTTGTGCTAAATTCCTAAAAACAAGTTTGGAAATCAGACTTTCAATCGTAATGCAATGTTAAACAACATCAGCTCCTCCGCCGCTTCTGCTGCTGCTTGCATACATCAATCGAAGTAAAAAAAGAATAATCGTGTATGGGTGTGTGTTTATGTGGTCTGACTTTCCTCCGCTAGAGTATGGTGACTGTAGGAGTTTAGCTTGTGTGTATGTTGTTTGAACGTACTACGTCCATATTAATCGGGTGGGAGTTGGTAAGGGACGTGATGAACGAACAATTGCCTGAAATCGTTAACTATGCTTGCTTTGCGAGTTCTTGTTGTTATTGTTTTTTACTTGTTTCCAATTTTGTCTCTTTGTTTTTGCTTCGATTGGCAGTTCTTTTCTTATCATGTTATCACACATTTAGTTTTCCCCCGGACATTGTGTACTGGCAGAGCAGAGCGTCGTTTATTGTGTTGACTCATAGTAAGATAGGCGGCGACGAGAAGTATCGGCTGGCTAGGCCACAACACAACCAAACCAACGATCCGATCACTTCTCGCTGTGCAAAAAGGGCTGAAGAAATACAATTTCTTTTCACTTCATTGATTAATTAATTGAATGTGCAGTGCATTCCAAGAATTGTGGGGAGTTGGAAAAACAAAAATTACAAAAGTCAAAACGATCAATTGCGTTGCTGTCATTCATTGTCCATTGTTGGCAACTTCCGATATTGGGAATTTCTTCATAGCTGTCTGTCCATAACTCTATTCTGTTTGCAATCGCCAAAGCTGTTCTGCTGCAGTCGCGCCCTGCCATTAAAAACACACAATAAAATCGTATGTATGTTTGTATTATTGTCTGTCAGTCTGCCTGCATTGGGGGCTCTGCTGCCTGTATTTTATGTGTAGGAGCAGTGCTTAAATTGTGAAACCCCAGTGTTTGAAAAAAAGAAGATATTTCATATACACAAGTGTCGTCGTATCTTTTGCTACATTTGTGTTTTACTCCTCGCCCTCGCCGTCGACATTATAATAACGATGATTATTACAAAGTGTAGAATGCAGGAAGGAAGTAAGGAAGTTATCACAGCCACTGAAGAATGTTAATGACTGTGTTGTTGTGTTGCAAACAAAGCAACTCCTCCCTCCCGGATTATCAAACAGCAGAAAAGACATTTTTATTTCACAGCTGAAATAAAATCACTGGCTTACGTTTCAATTTTGAGTCACGTGCTATGTTTAGTTTCTTATTCAGCTGTTAATGGAACTTGCTGGGACGTTTTAGCAAAATATACAGAAGTTTGGCAATTAGTAAATTAGACATCACAAGTTTTATGTTTTTTTTTGTTTTTGTTTGCTATTCCTTCCAATTTATTTGAGCAGAAGCAAATGTCGTTTAAAGGCATATCTAGGATTGGTTTGAATTTTTTGCCATTGGTAGGCCCTATTAAGCTGATCACAACGATAAGTTGTTTTCCGTGGGAAATCTATACTTTTCGAGATAACATTCTTGGCGTTTTCGGAAATGAATTTGTTGTTTTTTTATTTTTAGAATGGGTGTCACTATGCTAATCACTACCATATATAGAGGATATTCTGAAAATTGTACCACAAATATGTCTCATTGTCTGGAACACAACGACATATTTTTTATCTATGGGAAGTCCTTACTTTCTGATGTATATGCGCAAGTGATATTAGGAAAAACTTATTATTTACAAGAAAACTGAGTTCGCGTTGACAAGTTCTGTACCTGTCTATTGGAGAAAGTGTTAAATTTTCGGCCGAAGGCCGCCTATTTTAAATATTAATATTTATAAAAAAAAACTTTGGGGTAAGATAGGCTATAGGTGCGTCCCTGAGATTCCTTTGGACTTTCTACCACAGGTAGGGGTTATTGTCCTGAACACAAACATATATTTTTTATCTGGGCAAGTCCATACATCCCGAAAAAGGCCTTCAAAGTTCCAGAAACGACAGGTCGCGCGTAATCCCGACTTGTTTGGAGATATGTGTCATTGGCGAAAGTCGAAGAATTCTTGTGTTGATCTCAAAAATACACATTTTGTTTAGAGTAAATGAAATTATTGGGCTTAAAAAAGTTCAGAAATTAAAGTAGCCTGAGTGTCCAATTTAGAAGTTCTAAAATATTCAACATTTGATAGCGGATCCCATAGATACCCACTTCAGTGATAATCCTAGATTGTCCTATCGGAATGTTCTGAAATATTCACTATAGTTTGTCGTAATTAAGCTGATCACTAGGACATGCATTTCATAGAGGGGATATTTGGAAACTTTAGTAGATAGGAAAGAACCTTCAAAGTGTAAAAGCTTGATAGGTCAACTCTGAAGCTCAGCTCGACTTGTTGTGGAACTTCAACCACTGTTAGTTGATCATCATTCGATAAGGATGGTCTCCTTTTAGATTGTTGTGAAATATCCATCGGCTGTGCGGATCACAATCTTCCTGAATCTGATTTTTTTTTTAGTTGTAAGTTTTTTCTAAGTAGCCGGTCTTCGGCCGGGGATTTAAGACTTTCTCCTATGGACAGTAGCCAATTTAGGGCACGAAAACAACATTTTTTTTAATTTAAATTTTTTTCTTACTTTAACAAGGGAATTTTCGGAACTTCAGGGACCCATATCTCGGGAAGTATGGACTTCCCCCAACAAACTTTATATTTTTGTACTCAGGACGTAAAGATCTACCTGTGGTAAACATTTCAGATTTTTCCGCCAGCTGGTAGAGTATTCTATTTATGCCCAGGACACAACGCCATTTGACCTTCCAGAGATAACAACCTTCAAAAATCAGAAACTGTTCACTAAGTCTGGTTTTGTCTGAAATAATAGACAAACTAGAGAGATCTTCTGTAGATAGAAGGCACCTTAAAGATTATCCTACTGATATAAGATCTACTAAAGTGGTCTTGCATTCATGGAATACCTTCCTACGACCTTTGTAAATAGAAGACCTTCTAGAGGAATCTTCAATAAAAATGGGATCTCCTATATATGAGTGACTTCGACGAATATAAGACCTAGTAAGGCTGTCCTCTATCCGGAGAAGGGTTCTTCTACAGATAACAGGTCTCTTAAAGTGAGGGGGGTAATCTATAGACATAAGACAGATTAGCCATTAAGAGCCTGAAGACGGAAATTTCGCGATTTTTTGTTATAACAGTTGGCGTCCTTTTGAAGGAAGGTGCTGCCGAACTGACCGTCACCCTGATGTACCATCACAGAAGTACACCCTTTTCAGATGTAATTCGAATTATTTTAATTGTAATTCGAGAATTCTATTTGTAATTCGTAACATTTTATAAGTAATTCGAGAATTCCATTTGTAATTCGAATTATTCCATTTGTAATTCGAATTATTCCATTTGTAATTCGAATTATTCCATTTGAAATTCGAATTATTCCATTTGTAATTCGAATTATTCCATTTGTAATTTGAATTATTCCATTTGTAATTCGAATGATTTCATGTGTATTTCCAAATAAAATAATTCAAATTTCAAATGTAATAATTCGAATTACAAATGGAATAATTCAAATTACAAATGGAATAATTCGAATTACAAATGGAATAATTCAAATTACAAATGGAATAATTCGAACTTCAAATGGAATAATTCGAATTACACATGGAATAATTCAAATTTCAAATGGAATAATTCGAATTACAAATGGAATAATACGAATTTCAAATGAAATAATTCGAATTGCAAATAAAATAATTCGAATTACAAATAGAATAATTCGAATTACAAATGGAATATTTCGAATTTCGAAGTGTTACGAATTACAACTAGAATGTTTCGAATTACATCAGAAAAAGGTGTAGACCGGGTTTGTCTAACAACTAGTGATTTTCGCTGATTCTCTCTTCTGTGTATAATTGCCACTCAAAGTTCATCAGCGGGCATCATTGGAGCCGGTCTGGTGTAAGGATTTTTGTGCCCATGAAACTTTTCCGCATTTTTTTTTTTTGCTTTGTTGTTCGTTTTTTAAGAAGATGATGGTTTTTAGTTGGCCCAATCACCTCGACTTCTTGAAGTTCCCAGAACCGATTGTCCTCCGATTAACCCTTGTCTTCCGGGTATGGGTCGGTTTAAGAAACGTAACGCTCCGTCAATTTATCTCCTTTACGGATATTGTTGGTGTAGGGGCCGATTCTTTCGCCTTCATTCCCTCCTGGGAAGATTGACTCCACCATGTTGCTTGAGGCTGTAGGTTGCGTCATTTCTACTTTTTTGCTTTGTTTTGAACAGCTACAGAGTCTGGAAAGAAGATTTTGTCCACCCGATTTTCGCTTCGAGGTACATTGGGGTCAGTTCTTTCGCATTTTCTCATGTATGTACCTTCTTCTGATAAAGAAGACCTCCTCAGAATGTAAATTAGGATCTCGTCCTACGAATTTGCGAATATACATCATGACAAGTTTGTAGTGTTTTGTATCTTTAACTTCTCTGGCAGATCTATCCTTAGGGTCATTGACTGATGTTGGATTCTCCGCCGTCAGTAAATGTCCCTGTGGCATTCTACCCGTGAAGTTTTTTTTTAATTGGATTTGCTGCCAGTTAAGCATCTGAGTCCAGATGAGAGTAACATGGAATAAGGGAGAGCTCAATGTTGATCTCATTTTTCCTAGTATACTTAGCTGTGATCACCTAGCTCGTCGTCGGTTAGAGTCAGATTGCGTAATATTTCCTCAGGGGCATATACCTGTTCTGCTCTTCTCGACCAAGTAGTTCTCTACATAGTCGATCTAATATTTTCTTCAATTGTCTTTAGAGTCCCGTGTTGGTAGGCTCCGCCCATAACTTTGGTCCCGTCAGGCGCAGACCGGTCTGCAACAATTTTGTCTTTATCTTTGTCCTTAAAGTTCACCTCATTTCGATAAGTAAAGCTTAGTGACTTGTAGCAGGTACCAACCACACCTGATACAGCCAAAGGATCCACAGAGTGCAGAGGAGAGACGATCATACATCTATTAGAGGTTACTCTCTGTTAGATGCCACTTCTCTAACCCCAGCATTCTGAGGATCCAGAAGATCCCCAAAATGCTTGTTTTTTCGTAATATTTATATTTTTTTACGTACAAATGAACTGTTTTATAGGATCTAGAGGGGGGCAGCTGACCCTCCCTAGCTATTCCTGGCTACGCCCATGCAGCTAAACCAAGGTTATTGTCATATTTTCCTAACCACCCCCCCACTTAATGCTTTACATGACAACGTCAATTTTGAAAATATTCTCCTTAAAAAGTTGCCCCCTTTTAATGCATTTTTAAAAAATTTACATAATTTCCACTCTTCAAAAGGTGTGTCAACTTTCGACACAGCATAAGTTATAAGGGACGATATATGGTTGGTGGTTGATTGCTTTTGTATTTTGTTTGTATTTGGGGATGTGTCTTAAAGGTGTTTAAATTCACAATATATTTATTGAATCTAAAAGTGAAAACTTCGACATACTGAATGTTGTTTTATTGAATGCACAGAATATCTAAAAAAGTAATTGTAATAAACCGTTTAAAGTAGAAACCGAGTTAATCTTTGTATTTCGTAGAAAAATAAATTTTGCAAAAATTAAAAAATGTAACTTTTGTTTCTTTCTCACAAATTTTTCTTTTTTTTTTCAGCTAACGCAGAACAATGCAGACCATAAAGTGTGTTGTTGTTGGCGATGGTGCTGTGGGTAAAACATGCCTACTGATTTCGTATACCACCAATAAATTTCCCTCGGAATATGTACCCACAGTATTCGATAATTATGCTGTCACTGTTATGATCGGCGGTGAACCATACACACTGGGTCTATTCGATACAGCTGGTCAAGAAGATTACGATCGTTTGCGTCCATTGTCATATCCACAAACAGATGTATTTTTGGTGTGTTTCTCAGTCGTTAGTCCTAGTTCATTTGAAAACGTCAAAGAAAAGGTAAGTGCAAGAAATTTGGAAATAATAAATTCGTAATATTTTTAATACACTCAGCACGTCAGCATCAGGCTCTATCCAAAATCTCATCCACATACATATATTTAGAAAAAAATCCATTCAGCCAGACATTTTTTAGTCGATCAGACAAATTGTAGTGGAGAATACGAAAAAGGCAGCAGGGGGGTCAAAAACTGTTCCGAAGCCGAGTCCAACCGAAATAGGAATGAAAAAACCTAAAGAACCTACTTCTAAACCAAACGACATCCGTAAAGAAGTGGTCTGCTTCTAAACCTGAAAGGCTAGGGTAACGCGGAGGGGCAACTTTCACAGGCTGTAAGAGGAAGTCAAAGTGGTTGGGCCGACAGGGAAACAATTATCTTCTAAGAAGGCGAAAAAAGCTCCGTCTAACAACAACAACTCAATTTTGATCGAAGCTTCAAGCTGTCAAAATTGTTGTTTACGTTTTCATACAATTTATTTACAATAACAAAAAAATTGA
Source organism: Musca autumnalis (assembly GCF_047663935.1). Taxonomy (NCBI): domain Eukaryota; kingdom Metazoa; phylum Arthropoda; class Insecta; order Diptera; family Muscidae; genus Musca; species Musca autumnalis. The sequence goes on along the minus strand of NW_027411866.1, from coordinate 36,990,646 downwards.
CAGATTGAAACCAACCACCATGCGGTTTTACGTCAACTTATAATTTCATCATGAGCTAGGGTAACGCTCACAGGCTGTAAGGAAGTTCTAAACAAACGACATCTGTAAAAGAGGGGTCTGCTTCTAAGCCCGATTTAAACTTGAGAGGCTAGGGTAACGCGGAGGAGAACATTTCACAGGCAGTAGGGAAGTCAAGGTGGTTGGGCCGACTGGGAAACCATTACCTTCTAAGAAAACGATAAAAGCTCAGCAGTAAAAAACGCGTTTGCTCTTCCAAAAATAGTACCCTCATCGGGAAAAGTGACCTCCAAGACGCAAGTCGAAACCGGTCTTCGAAGCGTTATAGTTTCCGCAATGGTAAATTGACATTTACACCTCTTTAGCGAACCTCAACAAATTTCAACTATGTCCAGTTAAGGGGGGCTGTTCGAGGATTGTATTGTCACAAATTTGCAGCAATATCCGTATGCTGGTGAGGTATTTCATCCTTCCTCACCAGCTTCAATTTGCCTATCCTAACAAACAAACATTGTTCCACAACATCCCATACAGGACAAGGGAGACTTCTCTCATATCAATGAGTGCACCCCGATTCATATTTGGCTCAATGGTATGGGACCTACTGTTTATCGCCGAGTCGGAACGGCGTATCCTAAGACACCACTTGTAGAGAAGTTTTTCAAGGCTGAAGTACTCAGGAAATGTCGCCAACATTAGTGAGGGGTATTTTGCCATTGCACCACGGTGGCACCCAATCCTAAGGGGTAGATAAACTGCTGATTACATCGCCGAGAGCGGCCGTGCTCGCATGCGGGCCCATGTGGTACAATAAGAGGCCCCCAATTCTTAGTATTCCAATAAATCATTGACATATATTTAGGGTACCTCAACAAATTTTAACTATGTCCAGTTAAGGGCTGTTCGAGGATTGTGTTGTCTCGAATTTGCAACCAACCCCTTGACGTATACAGCCGCTTTGGACAGGTGAAGTATTTCATCCTTCCTCATCAGCTTCAATTTGCCTATCCTATCATTCCCGTATTTCTTTCCGGCTACCTTGGCGTAAGTAGATGGCGGCTCCGCTCCGGTCTCCATGGCATCAAATTTCAAGATGGTCTATATCGGATCACTCCATCTGGCATCTTTCCATAAGGCTTTCGCTTAAGTGCAGTTGAAGGCATGTTTGACCATCTGGATGAGGGAGAGCCTATCAATCTCAGGATTTCTCTTGGGTAGGTGATGATACTTTTTCTCGTATTTACTCACCGCCTTGAGATTGATTTTGATTAATTTTCAATCCCTCACCGAGATAGTCGAAGGTTCCCTGGCGATGCACTTCTTGAGGTAGTGCAAGGACCTTGGGTAGCCCCACTTGTATTTTGCCAATCGATCTGCAGTTATGCTTGAGGTGGAGGGAACTTTGTCGTCCAAAGCTTTGGTCGTGGTTTCCTCCACAGTGGCAATTTGTCTCTGCAGGTTTGGCCTGTCGGCTACGGCCGATGTACAGATACCCCGGGTTAATGGTGATCCCGTGTCCGCAGGTTTTGTAGTTTCCGCTGAGTTCGAGGACAGTTTATCCGCAACTGCAACTGCTGGAACAACTGTGTTGTTGAGTTCGTCGTCGGATAAATTGTCCTCGGCCTCATCAGAAACACATCTCCGACTAGGGCTTGGGGAAACCATCCGCTCCAGCATGGCCAGGAGCTACTACTTTGCTCGGCAAGGCTGTCCTCAACGAGTAGAACTAGTCCGTCCCCTACCGAAGATGTTGTCCTATCAACCGTAGATTGAATCTCGTCAGATATGGTCGTGGTAGTATCATAGTCCATGGGCGTTGCGGTTTTGTTGTCATCATTGGGTTTTGGATTTTTGGGGGTTTTTGTTTTGTTTTTGTTTTTAAAAGTGTTCAGATCCATGTGTCATTGATTAATGGGGGAATGGAGGTCGACCATGGCATAGCCCTCCTGTACCATGGCAAGGACTTGTCAACTAAGTCTATACTACATTGATGCGCCCAGGTGTTCAATGAGGCTCGGTTCTAATACAGTTGGCACCCTAACTGCAAACCTTGAAACACCGATAGGCACGGACTCGCCTGACACCCCGGCGTTAGGGGATCTCTGTTACGTAGGAGATCACTATGTGGGTAACCTTTGGTCGACCACAATCTCCTCGGCCCAAGCTTTCAGAAGATTGGGTGGGGGGGATTGTGACCTTAAGCCCTCACATCGCGTCAAGATTGTTACCCCTGGCTAGGGGAGACCATACTTTTCGAGATGTGAGCATCGAAGAAATTGCTTAAATTCAATTTGGGTCCTTTTTTGAAATTTATAAATTTATTAGAGTAAATTCCCTACCTACCTCCTGAGATAATAGCCCGACAGCTGTAAGCCAACAATAAAAGTGAGTGGTGGATAGGAAATTAGATCCATTGGGCGGTATGAGTGAGATTCCTCCTCGGTAAATACATCTAATAATGTCTCTTTTCTAATCACCATCCTACATTATTAACCTCCCCACTAATCTTTCGTTGTTGTCTTTTCCTCCATTGCAGTGGGTACCAGAAATTCAACATCATGCCCAGAAGACACCCTTCCTGTTGGTGGGAACGCAAATAGATTTGCGTGATGAGACCAGTACATTGGAAAAATTGGCCAAGAATAAACAAAAACCCATTGGCATTGAAATGGGTGAGAAATTGGCCAAGGAATTGAAGGCAGTCAAATATGTGGAATGCTCTGCTTTAACACAGGTATGACGGAAAATAGATCTAATACTTATTCTCGAACAAATTTTACTAATTTTCATTTTCTTTTCCTGGAACACTTGCAGAAAGGTCTTAAAAATGTTTTCGATGAGGCAATTTTAGCTGCATTGGAACCACCAGAACCCGCCAAGAAAAAGAAGTGCAGATTCTTATAATTTTTTATGTGTATTATAATTTATTTGAAGAGAAACACAAGAAAGTTTACATACACACGCAATCAATAATTTCTAAAAACAAAAAGAAAGAAAAACATAACAACAAACACTGCAACAACAACATTAAACTATTGGATTTATATGAAAAAAAACAGATGGATTAATTATATTTGAAAAGCGTCATAAGTTTAAATGGAATACTAAAAAACAATGAAAACTAACAACAACAAAAAACGAAACTCGGATTTCTAGCTTAGTCACTGCAGCAAAAATAAAAAAAAAAAAACTAAGGAACCAGCAATAAATTACATAACATACACAATTTAATATAAAACAAAAACAACAATTTTGCATTAATCAATATTTGATGGTCCTAAATTCTATAAGAAAAAAAATTGAAACAAAAAGAACACCAACAAAAATAACATTCAAAGTAATGTTAAAACTATTTTTTAGAAATGCAACAACAAACAACAATTTAAATGAAGCTCGTCGTAAACAACAACAACAGCAACAGACATCTAACACCCTCTACTACATTCACACATCCATACTGATGATGGCAGTAACAAAAATTATTTATCTTTAAATTAAATATTACAAAAATAATATAAAATTAAATGAATTGATGATTTATTGAAATAATAAAACAGAAACGCAACATTTAAATGAAACAAGAAAAAACAAAACAGAAAGCTAATGTTATTTGTCATTGAAAAAAAAAAACAACATCAAAACAGAAAACAAACAAGAACTAACACAAGATCATCATGAAAAAGCAATCTTGATTTAAGGCATCAACACAACACCCAGCCGAGTTGTTATAACATTCAAACGCTAACTAACATCTCCACTGTTCGACAGATTTAGACATTTTTCTCTCTCTTTCCCCAACTCTCTTAACACACAATCCACCCACACAGTAAAACAATACCCGCATACTAGTGTTTCGTTTTGTTTCTTTTCTTACACTGACGCCGCGCTTTGTGTGGTTTACCATCTTAAGCGTAAATTATAAGCGCCCACAATAAAAAGTACATTGTTTTCTTTTAATTAATCATCCATTTAAAAAAAACCCCAGCAACAAGTGCATAAAATAGTAAACAACAACAAAAATAAAACAAAATTAAGAGACAAAAATGATTTCTAGTTCGTCTTACTTGAACTAATGCATTTTTTATTTAAAATAAAAACAAAAAAAATATATTAATATATACAATATTAATCATTAATAAAAATAAATAATAATAATAATATATTAAACGAGAAACAAAACAAAAAAGCAAAAAAACATATTTTTATATATACAATTATCAATTTTTACATTATATTTTAGTTTCTAGACATTGTAACTATTGATTTCAGATATTATAATAAAAAACAAAACAAAAAACAAAGTATAAAAAGCGAAACAATAAAATTCTTAAATTCTAAAACTACATTCAAAAAAATACAATACATTTTTAAACGCTAACCTATGGGCCATTGTGGAGCAATCTAATGATATACCTATAGTCCATCTGCGAAATTAATTCGAATTTGGGAGAAATATTGCGATGTGCAAAGTTTGGAGCAAACCCAAATCGCCATACTTCTTTAAAACACAACTACAACAATAACCAGTTCAGTAATGTGAAATGTCAAAAATGTTTTCCAAAAATAAAGCGATTCACACAATTTTTTCAACAAAATTTTGTTTGGCAAAAAAGCAGAGTTATGTCTTTTCATTAGGAAAACGAAATTGGGCTCCGTCGAGGAACCAGTTTTCCTGAATAAGACATTAACTATACCTCCAACAGTTAAATATCTGGGGGTAATTCTAGACAGGAAACTCAAATGGAAAGACCATATTCAGGAAAGGGCTGTCAAAGTACACAGATGTTGGTCAACTTGTAGAAGGGCTATAGGCTCAAAAAGTGGTTTTAATCCTAGCATGATACACTGGCTATACAGAAGCGTAAAAAGACCGATTCTTACTTACGCATCTGTTGTATGGTGGACAGCTATGGAAAAAAAATACAATGTGGAAACATTGCAAAGAGTCCAAGAATGTGCTGCCTAGGCATTAGGGGGCGATGAGGACTACACCAACTAGGGCTTTAGAGACAATTCTATTTGTCCACCCAATAGAAATACAGGTAAGGTATGAAGCAGCCATCACGGCTATAAGACTGAAAGCGATGAGCGAGTGGATCGAAAGAGACCACCAAACATACCACAAATGCATATTATGGTTCACAACGGGTGAATCTATAAATCAAATAGTATCGGGCCGGATACCGGAATCAAGTGAAGTAGCTCTGTGTGAAGTTCTAATACCGGACAGAGATATGTGGATCGATGGAACCCTTGCACAGATTCCCGCCGGAAGCTGCGGGTTTACGGATGGGGCTGTGTTAGGGGGGAGAACGGGACTGGGTCTTTATATCGTAGACACGGAAACGAGGATCTTCCTTCGTCTGCCGGATCATAACACGATCCTCCAGGCCGAAATCCGATCGATCACAGAATGTCTGAACTGGTTTAAAACAAATACAAGGCCACTCACAGTTAACATCCTTACGGATAGTAAAGCAGCAATTAGAGCTATAACAAGCAAGGCAACAATATCGAAAACTGTCTTAGAGTGTAAAAATTCAATTAACGACTATTCCCATTATGGCTCGGTAAACATTATATGGGTACCAGGACACATAGGGATTACGGGAAACGAAGTAGCAAACTCCTTAGCAAAACAAGCCAGGGAGCTACCTACAGTTATGCTTGGTTTACATTTACGAAGTCCACTCGATTTCATCTGTCAAATCCATAGGTTAAACGTCAAATTAAATCCAATGGATTTTAGATGAGATTTCATTTGACATTAGAGCTAATGTAAACTTAGCATAAGTCTAGACAATGCCAATGGGCCGATTCCGTACAGCGAGGCGAGTCATGTCGCGTCGTCTATCGTCTCTGCGACAAAATTTAAATCGTCGATAACAAGTTATTTTTATTTTTTTTTTATTTTATTTTTATTCGTTAGTAAAAATGAACGGCGACAGCTAATTTGTTGTCGCCGAAAAATGAACATTACGGCGACAATATTTGACGTCGTCGTGCGACTTTTGCCATACGTAATGGAAAAATTGCAACTGGCAACGCGACACGACTCGCCTCGCTGTACGGAATCGGCCCACAAATCTTTAAAGGCGGCGCGTATAGAACTAAAAGCTTAGGCAAAGAATGCTCATGTATCCCTATGGAATAACCAGGAAAAGGGAAAAACTACAAAAATCCTATGGGGAAACCCAGACCAGGACAAAACAAGTGACCTCCTAGTGATGAGTAAAAAGGATATCAGTAGACTGATCGGTGTCCTCACAGGGCATCTAGGACTACAAGCGCATCTGCACAGGATAGGTTGTGCAGAGAATAGTGAATGCAGGGCATGTGGCGAGGATAACGAAACGTTGGAACACTATCTCTGCCACTGCCAGGCTTTCACAAACTTGAGAACTCAACTAATGGGAAACGACATAATTACAGGACTCGACGATATGAAGGACATCGGGTTCAAAAACTTGAGGGACTACGTCAATGGGACGGAACTCCTAAACTAACAACAACTTCCAGGACACATAAAATTAGAGCGCACAACAGGCCTCTTCTGGCTTAAGTATATGCCCTTTTTTTAAGGACATGTGGTGATCTCGAATCACCCCTCTTCTCAACCTAACCTATCGGTCATTTCATTTAGAGCCCCCAGGGGTTTCAAAAGCTTTTTGGCCATTTTATCTGGAAGAAAGTACGTGTTCCCTTAAAAGGTTTTTTTGTGAACTAAGGAACCCCTTAGTCTATAAACGGCCTTAATTTAGAAATAAGAAGCCTAAGACCCGAAAAATGAAAATCTCCGGAACTGCTTAACCTCTGCCTTTCTGAAATCCCACACCCTCCAGACGGCATAGAAATTATAATGTTTGCGGATGATTAAACGATCTTAGTGTTACGTCCTGATCATCTCTGTCAAAATCTATTGGAAAGGTTTTCCACACTCAGGCATATCAGAAGGGACCTTCGTGTTATAGTGGGAGAGATCCGGTACAAGCTAAAACCTATAGATCAACGAGCCTATCGGCAGACCTAAATAGCATTAACAGTTGCGCATGTGTAATTTTCTAGGAAGGTTCAACTTCTCGAAAAAACTCTTCTAGTTTTCTTTAATTCAATTGTAGAATTCTGCAATATCAGAGCAAGTATCACGATAATAAATGAAAGCCTGAGCGTAATTTTAACGATTTTTGGCGGTAACTCAACTCGACTCAAACTTAACGGTTACATTAGAGCTTTTTTGCCGGGTTAACCCACTTCATTGGGATTTATTTGACGTTTGCGCTGTGGAATTGGCATTTGAAACCCAAACCCAGTGGGTTAATCCGGTTAAGTGTAACCGGGGTAATACGGTCCTTTGTGCGTCCCGTCACGCGTAAAAAACAATAACCACATGAAAAATGGGTAAGTGATGCCAAGTTTTGTCTTGAAGTTTTCATGTGGTTGTTGTAACGCGAAGCTCAAAATTAATTATTAATTAAAAATTAATTATAGCAACAGAATTTCACTACAGATAGCTAATTGTCCGCTTTTTGAAGGGTTAACCATCTTTATGAGAATTTATTTGACGTATACACAATGGAATTGACCTTTGAAACACAGTGGGTTTATTAAATCGGGTTATATGTAAACGTACTATGAGTCAGTTATACTACGTTTACATTTACGAAATCCACTCGATTTCAACTGTCAATTCCTTTGCGCATACGTCAAATGAAAACTCAACTGAAATCCATTGGATTTCATTTGACGTTTAACTAATGAAATTGACAGTTGCAATCGAGTGGATTTCGTAAATGTAAACCTAGCATTAATCTATTAGTTTATCTTCCATCTTGTCTTCTGGTTCCAATTGTTTAAAACTCCTAACATCCATTCAGACAATGGATCCACTATTCTTCGCATTCCTATCGACCAATTAGTGGCCTCGACATATTAATAATTGGCCTGTTCCCGTACTTTATAAAGTGGTAAAAGTCGTAAAAGTTGTAAAAGTCGTAAACGATTTTCATATAAATTTTGTGTACGGGAACGCAAAATGTGTAAAAGTGGTAAAAATTGTAAAAACTTTTTAGTTCTGGAACAGAGCTAATATGTTATTTCAAAATTTTCTTTATGTTGTTGGGGAAATTACAACAAAAATATTTTTTTATAAAGAGATTTGACACTTCATATTCGAATAGCTGGGGCTCAATGCTGTTTCTATGAAAATGTGAAATGAACAATTTTATAAAGAAAATAAATTTTAAATGAAAAGTATTATAAAGGAAATATTTTTCGTTTCAAATTTTCATAGAACAAGAATCCAGCCCCAGGTGTGGTGTGATACCACTACCTTGGTAATTGTGCCATGCTAACCCTGTAAAGCTGAAAACAGATACAACGTTTGATTAATGGTCTGTTCCTTTACTTTTAAAAATGGTAAAACCGGCAAAAGTAGTAAAAATTGTAAACTGCTCCCATATGAATTGCATGGTGTAAGAAGTAAAGGAACGCTTTTCGAGTAAAAAGTGGTAAAACTTGAAGATTCTTGAACGTAAAGGAACAGAGCTTAAAGTTTTGCGTTGGGCGTCGAGAAAAAAACAACAACAACAGGGCGACGACGATACCAAAGTCCAGCGTTTATCTGTTTGTAGACATATATTTCAAATGAATTTGAATTTTTCGGCATCATGCCCAACAGTGTAAAAACGGCCAAAACGACACAAAACTTTACCCAAACGTTGTATGTGTTTCCAGCTTAACGAGCATTTTACGCTCGTTCATGTAGACCGTTATACCATGGTAGAATAAAGTAAAGGTAGGCCACAGCTAGGTTAGGTTAGAGGATGTGCAGCCACTAATTGTGACTGCGCCACTCGGAGACCTTACGGTCCATTGTGATCATCCTTTAGAAAAGTGGAGAGAGAGATAAAGATAGATAAGAGAGATAAATAGAAATAATAGAATAAATAAATAAATAGGAATAAAAAGAATTAAGAAACAAATAAGAAACAAGGTAGGCAGAATAATCGAAAAAACAAAGCGTTACGCGTTTAGGTTGCGCTGTCCCAGCCACTTTAGATTTTTAACGATGTTGCAGATTACAGCAAGTTCCACAGTTGAGTAGAAGGTTAGAGACGGCGGAAAACGAACACCCACTAGTCTGTGTCGTCTACGAGCCAGGGCTGGACAACGACACAGGAGGTGTTCGATCGACTCCGACTCCTCCTCATCCTCACAGAGTCTGCAGTAGTCATTAACATCCCTATCCCATTTAATGGTAAAGGCCCTGACATAGCAGTGTCCAGTGATGACTCCCGTCGTTACCTTCACTTCCGCTTTGCTCAGGTTCAACAGCGAATTCGTTCTTTTGGCTGACAGAGACGGCCATATGGATCTTGCCACAATGCACCTAGGTTCATTGCGCCACAATTCACTGGCTCTTTCGTAAGAGAACGCTTCGACTTTTTGGAAAAAGTGACAGATGGGTGGTTTGATAGAGTCAGTGATAGCTAGATCAGCGGACTGTGATCCTCGTCTAGCTAATTCATCTGCTTTTTCATTACCCTGGTAGTCACGATGTCCAGGTACCCAACATAGCCGAAAGCCGTTAGTTAGCGCATCCAGAGCTGTTCTACACTTGAGGACGACGTCGGATTTGATGTTGCAGGATTTGATGGCTTTAAGAGCCGCTTGACTATCCACATAGATAGTCACCGGTTCAAAGATTTCTGCATCCAGATTTTTAATCAATTCCGCCGCCTTCCAAATCGCGAAGATTTCAGCCTGGAACACACTACAGTTGCTGTCTAGCCTGTATGTGCGTTCAAGTGATAAACTTTCACAGTAGACACCGGCACCGGTACCTTCCTCCATCTTGGAGCCGTCTGTATATATAGCCAGACCGCCCAGAGGGGGGTTACTGCGGTTCCAGTCGTCTCTACTAGGTATAATGACTTCTATATCGTCAAATCTCAAGACTGGTGATATATAGTCACTTATTTTACCACAATGGTTCACAAAAATACCCGATTCATTCAGGATACACCCATGCCCATAGGTACGACCCCGCCAAAGACCCTGTTCATGAAGCCGCAGGGCACTCCTGGTTGCCTGACACTTAATGCTGATACTCAGTGGTCTTAAGTTCAGCATTGCGTTCAGTGCAGCCTGTGGCGTGCTCCTGGTAGTTCCAGTAATAAGAGTTGCGGCGGCTCTTTGTACCTTATCAAGCTTAGTGGATGTTGACTTTTGATGCAATGAGTGCCACCAAACGAGAGAACCATAGGATAGGATGGGTCTAACCACTGTATTATACAGCCAGCGTATAATCGAAGGAGTTAGTCCCCAGCTTTTCCCAATGGAATTCTTACATGAATAAAGTGCAATCATTCCCTTCTTCGCCCGCTCCTCAGCATTCCTATTCCATCGCAATTGACAGTCAAGGATTGTGCCAAGGTACTTTGCTTCGGGGGAGAGTTGGAGCTGCACCCCATCCAGTGTTGGTGGAACAAAGGCGCCGAGCTTACGCTTTCTTGTGAACATTACCAGTTCCGTCTTCGTTGGGTTAACCCCAAGACCATTAGCCTTGGCCCAGCGTGATAGAGTCGATAATGCTCCCTGCATAAGCTCCGAAATGGTTGACGGAAATTTACCGGAAACCAGCAGTACCACGTCATCAGCATAAGCAACAACTTTGATACCTTGATTGTCCAGCTCCATCAAAATATTGTTTATAACAAGGAGCCACAGTAATGGCGAGAGCACACCTCCTTGAGGGGTGCCTCTAGTCACTGTTTTCCTTATTTTTACCTCCCCAATGCTAGAATTTATAATTCTGCTTTGAAGCATATTATTAATCCAGCACGTTAGGGGTTCAGGTGCATTAACTTTCTTCAGTGAGAGATTGATGGACTCAAGTTTTACATTGTTAAAAGCTCCTTCTATGTCTAGAAAGGCAGCCAAGGTAAAGTTTGAGTCTTCCATGTTTTTCTCAATGAAGCCGACCACCTCATGCAAGGCAGACTCAACAGATTTACCTTTAACATAGGCGTGCTGTGAGTTGCTTATAGAGACGGTGTCTACATGACTCCTTATCTCCAGGTCGATCAGTCTTTCGAGTGTCTTAAGGAGAAAGGATGATAAACTTATGGGTCTGTAGTCTTTAGGTGCAGAGTGACTAGGTTTTCCCGCTTTGGGAATGTAAGTTACCTTTACCTCCTTCCACAGCCCCGGTATAAATGAGAAAGTCAAACACGCCCTAAAAATCTCCTCCAGGATTTGGTATAAGATCGGTGATGCAAATTGTAGCATCGCCGTCGTTATGCCATCCGGCCCAGGAGACTTGTAAGGCTTGAAAGTGCTGACCGCCCACTTAATTCTACTTCCGTTGACCACCCTGTCAATGAGTACCAAATCCAAAGGCTCCTGAACTCGGAAGTCGTCACGCTCATTGTTGACAGTATCCTCATCCTTGCAGCCTGGGAAGTGGGTCTCCGCAAGGAGATCAAGAGTCTCAGTAGCGGAGTCTGTCCACGCACCATCTTGTTTCTTGATACTTCCAATGGATTTGGGGTCCTTGGAGAGTAGTCGTCGAAACCTAGCTGCGTCGTTAACTCCTTCTACCGACTCACAGAAGTTAACCCAAGATGTTTTCTTTGCCCGCTTGATTTCACTCTTATATTTATTGAAACTCACTTTATAGGAGTCCCAATCAATATCGAGTTTAGTCTCATGCGCCCTGTTATACAGTCGTCTAGTGTTTTTCCTAAGTTCGCCAAGCTCCTTGCTCCACCACACCGGCTGAGATTTCCTCCCAGGATATGTTAGTGGACAGGACTCCTTATGGCAACGAAGAAGAACATCAGTGAGATTATTTACGGTTCCATTGAGGTCATCAACTGTTTCCCTACTAATATTAGGAGTCAGTTGCGAGTTCGTTAGTTCCGTGTATTTGTCCCAGTTTGTCCTTCGTGGGTTTCTATAAGGAATTTGGCGACCTCTGTCCAGACAGACATCAAAGAATATCTTCATATGGTCCGAAAAGGAACATTCTTTAGATACCCTCCAATTCCTCAGGACAGAGTCATCTAAATTAGAAAGGGTTAGGTCAATGACCTCTTCCCTGTTCCTAATTTTAAACGTTGGATCACTACCCCTATTACATATCCGTAAATTATAAGATAAAATAAAATCGAATATGGACTCACCCCTCTTGTTGGTGTCCTTGCTGCCCCACTGGAAATGGTGTGCGTTTGCGTCGCAACCCAGGATTACGTTACAGGTACCCATCATCTCGTCAAGCAGACGTCGGACACACTGGTTGGGTGGGTCTGGGGCCTCAAAAGGCATATATATCGATGACAGCAGCGTGGCCTTGCTTTCTCCATGCTCCATCCTGACCGTGCATATGTCACCGTTACTGTAATTAGATAGAAAGATTAGATTTAAACTCTTTTTACCTACTATACAAGTCCTTACCTTGTCCCCCTCGGACGCGGCAAAGATGTCGAAGTTGGCATTGTTTAGTCCAGAAACCTTATTTTTATAGATATAAGGCTCCTGGACTAAGACAATGTCTACTTCAGAGTTCGTGAGGGACAAGAGCAGTTCAGCGGCAGCGGCCTTGCAATGGTGCAGATTAATCTGCAGTATGCGCAACCTTTGCCGCTTCCCTACCCTTACTGTTTTTCGTGAGGTGGACTCAGTCGAAACCGAACCCATCCTGAACCGAAATTCAGCTTTCCCTCACGTTCTCTTAAGTATAACTCCCCAGGGGGGTCGACCGCCACTCTGGCCACTAAGCCACCCAACTCGCTACAGGGGACTAGACTAATAACAGTCCAGCCCGCTGTAACAAGATTGGGATTCTGCAACCTCAGCATTCTCAGCAGGATTTCCTTGCTTACCGTAGGTGGGGGAATCCACGCTGAGAGTACCTTTCTGGACGGGATGTCCGATAGGGAGACCGCCGCCAGATCAGCTCCTTCCCACAGAGCACCAAGACCACTCACTGTCTGAACGAGAAAGTCTCGCGACCTTTCATTCATACAGTTGATGACCTTGACACCCTTACGCAAGAAGGCGCTGCCAAGCTGACGGTCTTCCGGATCTTCCGGTCCAGAAACTATCGCAGACCGAAGACCAGTTTCAAATAGCAACCAGTGACTGTCGCTGATTTTTCCATTTGGATAAGCTCTGTCGATGATTGCTATTTGCAGGCCATCGTCTGTCACAGCAGTTGGTCTACCGTATGGCTTATTGCGCCTTTGACCGCGTACCTTGGATTTAACTTTTCCAGAAGAGGCGGAAACCTTCTCCGTACTCAGTTGCTTCTCCTTGGTCACACGCTCAGCGGCCGCTGCATACGAGGTTGATGGTTCGATCAGCTGAGAAGTCATCGTCTTCTTGGCTGAAGGCTGCGGACCCTCAGAGGAGCGTACACGCTTTACAGATTTAATCTGCGGGGCGCTGTTCTCTCCACCCGAAGACGATGTTTCCTTAGCTGGTCCAACCTTCTCCCTGTTGAGACCAGCATCTCCGATTGCGTCACCCTTGCCTTTTGGAGCAGAATCGGGCTTTGAGGCAGAGTCCTTTACCGCTCGATCACCACTAGGGGTGACTGTTGGCTTAGGGGTGCTCTCAATAGTCCTTTTCTTTACCTCTCGGTTCGGGTTAGGCTTCGGAGAAGATTTTGGCGCAGCACATTTACCGGAGGTAGCAGGCTTTGCCTTCTCTACTACGTCTTCCGGGAGGAAGATCCTCTCCACCGGGAATTCGCGATGAAATTTACGAGGGTACATTCTTTCGAACTTCCTCATAAATTTCAACTTGCCCTTGATGAGGTGGACCTCCCTCTCCGAATGCAAGTTCGCATCTCTCCCTACAAACCTGCGGAGATAGGATACGGCACGCTTGTAGTGTCTCGAATCCGATGCTTTGCGGGCCGAGGCAAACTTTGAGCCGCTGTCCGTTTTCGGGTCATCTTCCGATTCCCCGTCGTCGGACATCGTTTCCGTCGCCTCCTGCCTTTCAAGCTTTTTGTCGGCATGTGCCGACACAGGACCAGTCGGAATACGACTTGCCTCCGGTTGAGTCACCAGGCTTATACCCCCTTCGTCAGGGCTGCAACAATCTACCCGTGTAGACTTGGCCGGGATCACCGTGGTGTCCAGCTCATCGTCAGTCAGAGTAAGATTGTGCAGCAGTTCCTCCGGGAGCATGTCCTCAGTGGTTTCTTCCGGCACAAGCCTTACCAGCTGGTCGAGGAGTTCCCTACTCTGTCTCTCTAAACTGTCGTCGATAGTTTTTTTGAGATTCGTCCTAGGGTCGTCCCCGCCCAAACTTGCAGTCCTGTCTGCCTTGGACTGGCTTTCACCAGCCCTGGTCAAATCATGATCCTTACGAAAAACCGAGTCGTCAACTTTGGGGTTAGAAACTGAGGCACTTGTAGCAGGTACAGCTGTAGGTGCCAAGGCATCCACACCTAAAACAGCCGGATCACAATCACTTGATCTCGACGACACATGGCTTGTGGTCACACCAACACTTGCCGCCGGTACTGGGTTATTAACTCCCTGCACCGTAACTTTATTCCTTCTTTTTCTTCTACCCATGTTTAGTTAATTATTTAAGGGGACTACCCCGATCCAGTTTTTGGTCTACGGGGGGTCCAAAGACCCCCAGAGTCCCCACAATGTGCGGAAACGGCCCCGTCTTTGGTTGCCCTAGGACGATTTCGCTTTCGCACATTGCAGTGACCCCCTTCCCATCCGCCACCCGGGAAGACGCGCCTGGTAGGAGAACGGCAAACTCCCCCAGGAGGCCACAGCTAACAGCTGATTACAATTTTTTTCTTTTTATGGCCTAATCTGTCAAAAGCAGGGTTGACATTTTGTACTGTTTTTGACATTATGGAATCATAAAGGTAGATGTATCGCTGAATTGTTCCAACAAAAAACTTCTGCTGTAACAGTATATCATAAAATTGAAAACAAGGACAAAAAATGTGCATTCGCGTGGCAAAATAAAATTGTTGATTTTTTTAGCAAAACTTACGAATGAACAATTTATCAAATATTGATATTAATTTAAATTTGTTCCAAAAGTACGGGAATGTAAAAATTACAATTTTTGTAAAAATTCTGCTGACATTTATCTGCAAATCGGATACAAGCATCACGATGTCAGATTAGCCAAACTTGCCAAGTAGAAAATAAGTGAATGACATTTTTTCACTGTCATAAGTTTGTGAAGAACTTTTGCTATTTTTGGAACACTTTTATAACAAGAATATTCTGGAGCCTAGCTAAAGAAATTTTTTTACACTATATGACACTTTTAACATATAAAAAGTGAAGCTTTAAGTTCCATATGTTTTTATAATACGGGATAGCTATGCAGGTACATCTACCATTATTATTGTACCATGCCATTTGACGTTTTAAGCCATGGCTGCAGGGTGGCATTTCTCAGTGATTTTCATACCTGGCCTACCTCTACTTTATTGTACCATGCGTTAAGTATAGTACACACTGACAAGCAAAAAAAGTTATGGGCCTGAACGCGTTAAAGATTTTAATTTGTTAAACTTTTTTGAGATTACGACATCGATCTGTAATGGCAACGAACAATAACCTTATTGAGAAGCTACGCGGAAATGAAAACTTCGAGGATTGGAAATTTGCCGTAATGGCTTATTTTCAAATGAAGGAATCATGGTTTAATTATAAAGGTTAGCTAAAGCTTCCTGTCAATTTAATTTTTTTCTTTCGACTGTTCCTAAAACGTCAAAACAATATACACAATCTTTGTATGTGTGTGTGATGTTTGAATAATATGCCAACAATTTTAAAAACAATCGAATTCAATGAATTTCAAAATTGTTTTTAGAGCATTTTTATGGAAGAAATCCTTCAGCTTATTATTGAAACAATCATTTTATCATATCCACAACTCGATTATGTGGAGAAACCTTGGCCTTCATACATTTTTCGCGTTTTTTATAAAATGCTCATTGGTATTTTGTAAACAAACCCACTCGTTGCCTTTTTGTTTACTAATTTTGAAGTTTTATGAATTCAGGAAAAACTAGGGTTCTATAGATTTTTTTCATTTAAATCTACCTCTTTACTTATACCATGGAAGGAATTATGGGCGTCCGTGGAAGGCACGGAAACCAAGCCGGAGAAGAAGACCCAAGCTAGAGCAGAATTAATAATGTTAGTGGATAAATGTGTGTATCCTCATATTCGAGAGTGCAGCAGTGCCAAAGAAATATGGGATACATTGAACGAAGTCTTTGCTGATTCTGGTCTAATAAGAAGAGTCGGCCTTATCCAGAGGTTCTGTTCAGCGAAACTTAATAGCTTTGCGTCCGTGGAAGCGTATGTAAACGATATATTGACGAGTGCGCATAAGCTAAGGAGTGCTGGATTGAAGTTGGATGAAGAATGGGTCGGATCCATGATGCTGGCTGGTCTTCCAGAGGAGTACAAACCAATGATCATGGGCATACAAAGTTCAGGAATGAAAATCACTGGTGATTCTATCAAGCTCAAACTTTTGCAGGATGTACGAACCCGTGATGACGAAAATCTAGCTCTTCCTAGCCGCCAGAAACAAAAATCGAAAGGTCCAAAATGTTTTAATTGCCAGAAATTTGGACATATTGCTGCTAAGTGTCCAAATAAGTCGAATACAAAGAAGAAGGCAAATGCTATGATTGGTTCTTTCTCTGTAAGTAGCACCGCAAAGGAAAATTGGTATTTTTACTCTGGAGCTTCGGCTCATATGTCCTCCAATGAGATGTTCTTCAATGGGAAGCTGGAACCCAAGACTGCCGAAGTGACAATTGCGAACAATTCAAAAATCAATGTTAAAGGCATGGGTAAGGTGGAATTGACAACTCGTGTGGATAAGCAATCCGGAAGCGTTGTGCTCAATGATGTACTGCTTGTACCTGAATTGTGCCTTAATCTTTTGTCAGTATCAAAAATAGTGCAAAATGGTCACGAAGTTCATTTTAATAATAATGGCTGCAAAGTTATCAACAAAGATAAGGAAGTAATTGCAGCTGGATATCATGTGAATGGCATGTTTCAATTGAAGACTTCAAATCATGGTGCTTACATGGGCAAAACTCCACAAGATGGTAAAATGTGGCACAAGCGAGTAGGACATGTGAGTAGTGAAATTTTAAAGAAAATGGTTGAAGGAGCTGTAGCTGGGATCTCTTGTGAGCCATGCAACATTGAGTGTGTTACGTGCTACAAAGGAAAATTTACAAGGCATCCATTTCACGAATCAGCAAATCGTACCACTGATGTCCTTCAGTTGATACACAGTGATGTTTGCGGTCCAATGGAATGCTGTTCATTTGCAGGCTCAAGATACATGCTATTCTTTGTTGATGATTTTTCCTCAAAAGTTTTCGTATATTTTTTAAAGGCAAAAAGTGAAGTGGCTGATAAGTTTTTGGAATTCAAGAACAAAGTCGAAAACGAGACTGGCAAAACAATAAAAATTCTCAGGACCGACAATGGATCTGAGTTCTGCAATTCTAGAATGAAATCTATCACCGTGCAAAGTGGTATTCAGCATCAAACTACCGTGCCTTACACACCGCAACAGAACGGTAAGTCAGAAAGAATGAATCGTTCTATTATCGACAAAGCAAGATGCCTCCTAATTGATTCCAATCTGCCTAAAGATTTTTGGGCAGAGGCTGTTAATACTGCGGTATACTTATTGAATCGCACTCCTTGCAAAAGCCAAAATTTCAAGAGTCCTGATGAAGCCTGGTATGGTGTAAAGCCTAATGTAAAAAATTTAAAGGTTTTTGGATGCAAAGCTGTCATTCAGATTCCAAAGGAGAAACGCAAGAAGTTGGACCCAAAAGGCAAAGAGGTTATTTTTGTTGGTTATTCAAAACATCCGACTTCTTACAGATTCTACGATTCCAAAACCAACAATGTAATCTTAAGTAGAGATGCGAAATTTTTCGAGACAGATTTCATGTACGAATCGGAACCTAAACAAAATGGAGTTTCATTTTACAAAATTGATCTCGGATGTGATTCAGTGGGGGAAGAAAGTTCCATCATTCAGGAAGTACACAACATTGAAAATATTACTGGTCCGGAAGAAAATTCCGAAGAAGAGTTTGAAGAATGTACTGATTTGACAAACGAAATTAATGATGAAGTTGGAATCACATCTCCGCAATTAAGAAGGTCTTCCAGAGCTATGAAACCCAACCCAAAATATGCACAAGTGAGTCATATTGAATGCCCTGAAGAGCCGACAAGTATGAAACAAGCTCTAAAAAGTGAACACTGGAAAAGAGTTATCGCTGATGAACTAAATGCTTTAGCTGAAAATGGTACTTGGGAAATAGCAAATTTGCCTCCAGGAAAGAATGCAATTGATAGCAAATGGACATTCAAAATAAAAAGAAATTCCAACGGTGAAATTGAACGCTACAAGGCGAGACTCGTAGCAAAAGGATACTCACAGAAAGAAGGAATCGACTACAGTGAAACCTTTTCTCCTGTTGTGCGCTATTCATCAGTTCGACTCCTCATGAGCTTGGCAGTGCGTTACGATTTGGACATAGATCAAATGGACGTGGTGACTGCATTTCTACAAAGTGATCTCAAGGAAGAAATATACTTGAAGATTCCAGAAGGGTGCAAAGAGGACAAACGCAAAGTTTACCGCCTAAAGAAATCGATATACGGCTTGAAACAGGCAAGTAGGGTTTGGAACAGAAAATTGGACGAAGAACTTAAGAAAATTGGTCTTACACAATCCAAAACCGAGCCCTGTATTTATTTCAAAACACAAAATGGAGAGAAAACTTACGTTGCAATTTATGTAGATGACATATTAATTTTCTCAAATAATCAAAAGCGAAAAGTACATATAAAGGAAAGTCTCTCAAAATGCTTCAAGATGAAGGACATTGGTCCGGCGCATTACATATTGGGGATGAAACTTACAAGATATAGAGAAAATGGAAAGCTATGGTTGGATCAAAAACTATATATAGATGATATGCTGAAAAAGTTTAACATGGATCAATGCAACCCAATTTCAACTCCAATGGACATTAATCAGAAAGTTACCAAAGCTATGTGTCCTACAAGCGAAGAAGAAATAAGTGAAATGGCAAACGTACCATATCAAGAAGCTATTGGAAGCATTATATATGCAGCCCAGGTAACAAGACCAGATATTTCATATGCAGTGGCGGTGCTTTCGAGATTTAATAAAAATCCGGGGAAAGCTCACTGGCAAGCCGTCAAGAGAATTTTTCGGTACTTGAAAGGCACAAACCACTACGCATTGGAATTCAGCAAAGATGATTCAAGCCAAATAGATGGATTTACTGACGCAGATTGGGCTGGTGACGTGGACGACAGAAAGTCGACCACCGGTTATGTTTTCAAATTCCAAAACGGGCCAATATCCTGGAACTCAAAGAAGCAACAAACCACAGCACTTTCTACCACCGAAGCTGAGTACATGGCACTATCGACTTCAGCACAAGAAGCCATGTGGTTGAAATCACTTCTCACAGAGCTTAATGAATTTCAATCTATCGAAATCAAATGTGACAACAAGAGTGCAATTTGTCTTTCTCGAAATAGCAAGTTTCATGCTCGGTCTAAACACATCGACATTCGCCACCACTTTATTAGAGAATTAATTGAAGAAGATCAAATAAAGATATCCTATATAAAAACAGGAGATATGGTAGCAGACGTGATGACCAAAGCATTGCCATCCTCTAAGCATATCCACTGCTGCAATTTACTTGGAGTCAAAGACCAATCTAGTGGGGTGTTGAGATTGAAGATTGTACTTTGATAAAATAAACTGTAATAATATACATTGTAGTTTGCTTTGATATAATGTTTGTCATACATAAGTTTTATATGTATATATCGAAAATAAAATTTTCATTCGTTTGCTTGTTTTCAATATTAAAACACGTCTTTTAACATTTACCTAGTCCACGTTACGTTTCCAATTACGCCTTACTTACGTTACAGCTTTCACTAATTCCATATAAATCAGCTGTTGCGCAATCAGCTGTTTGAGATAAAAACAAAAGTGTTGGTTTGTGAGTGAAGCGCTAATTGCGAGTGTTGCAGTCGATTTATTGTATGAAAAATGTTAAAAAATTTCACAAAAATACAACTAAACCATCCAAAACAATGTTTGTCAGCGATTTTGAAAAGAAATCTAACTGTAATGGGCATTGAAACTTCATGCGATGATACGGGCATAGCAATAATACGTTGTGAAAATGGTAACAATAAAGTGTTAGCCAATGTTATGAACTCGCAACAAAGTTTTCACATAAGGTAACACAAAAAAATAGTTTTCATTAGGCAGCCTGTATTGAAAAACCGTTGCGATATCGTTTTGGTTTGTTTTAAAAAGGGAAGAAATGCTGTTTTGCACTTAGATTACTATGAAAAATTTAACTATTTTGGGTTAATTGTCTTGATTGCTTATATTTTTTGGGAATTACATCTATTTGTCTCCTTGTCCCTGTTATTCTTTATCTTTAATGTTTGTTTAAATCTAGATATGGCGGCATTATACCACCACGTGCCCAAGATTTACATAGATCTAAAATAGCTGAGGTCTATGAACGTTGCTTGGCAGAAGCCAGAATAAAACCTGAAGATATCGATGCTATTGCTGTAACAACTAGGCCTGGTAACTATTAAAACCCGTATTTTCAATATTTTACGTGTGATTTATTTTCATTTCTTTCCTTTTAGGTTTACCTCTCAGTCTGATGGTTGGCTTACGCTTTGCCCGTTACATTGCCCGCACATACAACAAACCATTGGTTCCCGTCCACCACATGAAAGCGCATGCCTTGCAGGCTCGTATGGAACACAACATACCATATCCGTTTTTGTGCCTCCTCATAAGTGGTGGTCATTCACAGTTGTGTTTTATAAAAAGTCCTGAAGAATTCCTCCTGCTAGGTGAAACATTAGATGATGCACCTGGTGAGGCATTTGATAAAATTGCCCGCCGCTTACGTTTATATATTAATCCGGAATATCGTAATTGGAATGGTGGACAAATTGTTGAACATGCATCACGTGCAGCCAATAATCCAGATGCATTTGAATTTCCCTTGCCCTTGGCTAGAATGCGTGATTGTAATTTTAGTTTTGCTGGTATTAAGAATAATTCGTTTCGTGCCATAAAGCGACAGGAGAGGGTGGAAGGTATGTTAATGGAGTTATAGGTTTTAATGACATTTATGGATAATAATTACATGAAGATTTCTCTATAACTTATAGAAGCCAAGTAGGTTTTCTCATGGAAGATAAAAAGGACTCCCTATAGGAAAATTGGTTTCTACAAGAAGACCTCTGGGAAGATCTTTTAGTCTTCTATAAGAAGATCTTTTTGTCTTCTATAAGAAGACCTACTGGACTCCTATACTATGGCCTACTGGTCCGTTTGATCTTCTGCAAGAAGACATTTCGGTCTTCCATAAGAAAACTTTTTTGTCTTCTATAAGAAACCCTTTTTGTCTTCAATAAGAAAACATTTGGTCTCCTACTAGAAGACTGTTTGATCTTTTATTAGAAGAACGGCCCTTTTGGTCTTCTGTAAGAAAAAGATCTTTTTGTCTTATACAAGAAGACATTTTGTCTTCTAAAAGGATACCATTTTGTCTCCTATAAAAAGTCCTGCTACTAGAGGGCCTTCCTACAAATACAAATAGGTCTTGTTAGGTTAAGCTGATTGGTCTTCCAATTAGCCATCTAAAAGAAAATCGAAATGTCTTCCAATAGAAGAACTGTAGGTTTATTTACTTCCCAGGAAAAATACTCATTACAAAACCCCCCTACTAACCCATTATTTTAACAAGGGCATGTCGCGCGAAATAAGTAGTAATTTTGTGACAACTTAAATAAGTAGTCCTGACTAAATCGCGACTACTTATTATTTAAGTGGTCACAAAATAACTATATATTTCGCGCGACATGCCCTTGTTAAAATAATGGGTTAGTAGGGGTTTTGTAATGAGTATTTTTGCAGGGTTTCATTTATTTTTTGTATTTAATTATTAATGAATTCGCATTGCGATGAATGAATAAATAAATATTCTGTATGTTTCTATTTCCAGCTTGTACCCCCGATTCGGTGATTAGCAATTATGCCGATTTCTGTGCTGGCCTGCTAAATGCTATTTCCCGCCATCTAATGAATCGCACCCAGAGAGCCTTGGAATTTTGTATAGAACGTGAGTTGTTTGCTAAAAATATTAACAGATCATTGGTTGTATCGGGAGGCGTGGCTAATAATGATACCATTTTCAATGACATAACCCACTTGGCTAAACAATATCATTGCCAAACATATCGTCCCTCAAAAAAATATTGTTCAGATAATGGTGTTATGATTGCCTGGAATGCCATAGAACAAATAATGCATAATGATAAGGAATGTTTGAGATATGATTATTATAATATTGATGTCCAAGGGAAGGCAGCCTTGGGTAAGTCTTTGCTACAAGAAGTTTTGGCGGCTGATATCAAATGTAAATGGATAAAACCCTTGAGAAAAAGTGGAAATGACGATTGCTTATAGTCTCTTGTTTTTATTTTCTTCTTTGTTTTTTCTCAGTGTGTATACATACAGTCATACATTCATTGGCCAAGTAGTATAAACATTAATGGATACTAGACGATAATATACAGAAGATTAAAAATTGTTGTTATTGTATCGTTTACTACAACAATGTGAGTTGTATGCGAATGTTTTAGTTTTGATTTTTCTTTTGTTTTCTTTTATAAAATATAATAATAAATATTATTAAATAATATATTGGAACTATATGGATGCAAGTACAATGCAAAACATAAATGGGATGTCTAGACTTAACAACTAATAGAGTTACACCTCATCTTTCACTTTCAACTCCCCTGCTCAACGTTCATAATAAACTCTATAGTATAAAGTTTTTGAACGCCATATACTGTAGCTGTTGTCAAATTTAAGCAAATAAACACCCTCGCCCGGATAGCTGTGAGAGCCAACATAAACCTCATTAAAGCACTCACGACGATAGATGGGTACAATAATTGATATAGGGGGTTTCATGGAGCTGGTGTTATTGGCCAAATTACTACGTTCGTTGGCCAAAGAACCACATTCCAAGTCTTCATTTGTTGACAAGTAATCCTCATCAAGAAATTCATCATCATCATCACTGTCGCTGACGTGGACCGTGACTTCTTGGCTAACCGGTTTACTCCACTCAAAATATATGCCAAAACCAATGTCATAATTATCTGTGGCAAATTCCCAAAATATTGATTTGCCATTCATGTTGGTTGGAACACGTACCTTCGAAGATAAAAAAATTATTAAACGCTACAATTTCATCTTATAACAAAAAAATGCTTACCGTAACTGTATCACCATGACCAATGGTTATAACTCCATCGCCATCTCCTGCCGAGACTTCAGCCTTAAATTCCTCAATATCGGGGCGTGTCCATATTTTGGCCGGTTGTATTAAAACATAATCATCATCATCACTGTTATGATTTTGTTGTAGTTGTTGATTTTCGTCAAGAAGATGATGTTGCTGCTGCTGATGTTGCTGTTCATCAATTGCCAACTTGGCCAAATCTGCAGTTAAGGCATCTTGAGAGGGGTTTTTATGTTCTGTTGTGGAGCTATTGTTGTTATTGTTTGCTGTAGCCGATGATTCGCCAATGACATTATGATTTTGCATATGCAACTGTTGCATATATTGGTGATAGTGTTCCTGTTGCAGTTGGTGTATTAGTACGGCCTGTTGTTCTGGATTACCGGGAAATTGTTTTTCAGCATAGGTCTAAAAGAAGAAATAGAAGAGTTAGTCATACAATTTACCGGCATTATAAAAACATTATTATGATATTTAAAAAAAGAGCTAATAACTGATTCCATTCATAGACAAAGATAAGTTCAAAAACGAAATTAAGAAAATAAAAGGAAATTCCTAAATACACTTTTTCCGTTTGCAACATTTTTATCACATGTCTGTTTTTCATTACAACCTCCTTTGTCTTACTCTCCACATTATACGTTTGATTTTTTTAAGTTTTCTGACCCCGGTTGAAAGCTGACTTCCTTTTGCAATTCAATGTTATCAGTGATCTGTGTGCGTGTGGTCAAAGTGGTGTCCATACACACATTCATTGTTTATGTATCTTAACGAGGTGGTACAGTTGAGGAAAAAAGTCTTAGAAGGAATACTAAAGAGCACATTTTCTTTGAAAAAAGACATAAAGGGTAATAAAAAGCACACTTTCTTTGAGAAAGGATTCTAAAGAGCAAGCTTTCTTTGAGATAGGGTTCCAAAGGGGCGCCCTTTCTTTGAGAAAGGGTTCTTAAGAGCACCCTTTCTTTGAGAAAGGGTTCTTTAGAGCACCCTTTCCTTGAGAAAGGGTTCTAAAGAGCACACTTTCTTTGAGAAAACGTACTAAAGAGCATCCTTTCTTTGAGAAAACGTACTAAAGAGCATCCTTTCTTTGAGAAACGATACTAAAGAACACCCCTTCTTTATGAGGGCATAATAAAATCTTTCTTGGGGACCCAAGGCTTTCGCCGGATATTGGTCCTCTATCTTATCGACAACAATAACACAACTGATTACGAGCTTTTTATAGCACAAAAAAGCACACTTTCTTTGAGAAAGGATTCTAAAGAGCAAGCTTTCTTTGAGATAGGGTTCCAAAGGGGCGCCCTTTCTTTGAGAAAGGGTTCTTAAGAGCACCCTTTCTTTGAGAAAGGGTTCTTTAGAGCACCCTTTCCTTGAGAAAGGGTTCTTTAGAGCACCCTTTCCTTGAGAAAGGGTTCTAAAGAGCACACTTTCTTTGAGAAAACGTACTAAAGAGCATCCTTTCTTTGAGAAATTATACTAAAGAACACCCCTTCTTTATGAGGGCATACTAAAATCTTTCTTGGGGACCAAAGTCTTTCGCCGGATATTGGTCCTCTATCTTATCGACAACAAAAACACAACTGATTACGCGCTTTTTATAGCAAAGGACACTCTAAAAACTCGTGCTGGCTAGCATGCAGTTATCTTTAAGGCATTGACACATACATTAACTCTGTACTGTCGTTACAACAAGAAATCACCATATTAATTACATTACCCCTCAAAAACACTTGTCTAACAAAACCCGGTAACCTATAAATAATTGATGTCAAATGTCCTTTGTTGTCTGCTCAATCAATGAGTGTGTGTGGCGGCGCTGTATATTGACCTAATTCAAGGTAATGACACACACAAACAAAGTAATAAACAAATAACACATACACAATACCCCTTGCAGGTGGCTCCTCACAACATCATTACCCACATTTTCCG
Source organism: Musca autumnalis (assembly GCF_047663935.1). Classification (NCBI taxonomy): domain Eukaryota; kingdom Metazoa; phylum Arthropoda; class Insecta; order Diptera; family Muscidae; genus Musca; species Musca autumnalis. The sequence continues at coordinate 36,965,238 of NW_027411866.1, read as the reverse complement.
ATAGACACGTATGATAATATCGTACACACAGAAAAATGTACATACATACCTTAAACTGTTGATATGTTTGTTTATTCAATGCATCCTGTAATTGTCGACGTTGCATTTCTTCTTTATAGCCCTCCTCCAGCAGCTCTTGTTGTTCACGTTCTTTGCGTTCCTTTTCCAATTTCTCCTTTTCCATACGTTTCAGTTCTTCTTTTAGGGTTTCATCGCGATTTTTACGCACCGCTTCAACATAAGGACGAAATGCACTACACATCGAATCTAATAAATCAATAAAACCTTCCATGGCCTGTTCACGACTGATGTCGCCCAGTGCAGCCCAATGCATACGACGATCTTTACCGATGACATCGAGTACACCAAGGTCGGGTGCAGTTTTGGGATCGAAAGGACCACAGGTTTGTTGTTGTTTAAATGCAATCAGCTTCAAGTTATCTTCATAGGATAGATGCAAGGCTTTTCCAGAGTTTTCTAGACATGGTCGAAGGAGTTAAGCAGTTTGAAAGAAAAGGGGGGGAAGAAAAGAAAACATAAACGAATACAGTCAGCAAAAACTGGAACACACTCATTTTTAGGCCTTTACTTACGTTTGTAAAATTGCAAAGCCATGCGATAGAGTTCCACCAATGGAAACCCCCATTTTTCTAATTCATCTACATTCTTGTCCATGTTTTTTTTCTGGATTTTTGGTTGCAAAATCTGTTAGGGAGCTGTTGTTTTCTTTATACAAAAGAATTTACGTATTGTCAGGGTTCTAAAGTTGACGGTTGACGTTCTGTTTAGTAATTTATCGATTAATCTTCTTTTATCGATTGTTCTAAAAGTTAGTTTCGATAACACAGAATTAAAAGGTTTGTCTGGCTACTTGATATTATTGTTACAAATGTTCTTATGCCTGATTTAGACTATGCTGGATTTAGCAAATCCAGTGGATTTAAGTTGTCATTTTCATACAACATATGTCAAATAAAACCAGATAATTGCTAAATCCAGCGTAGTCTAAATGAACTTTTAGCCAATAAATTGGAAATGTTACGATCATGGTTTAATAAGAAAGGTTAGCCAAAGCTTTATGCCAATTTAAATTTTTTCATTCGAGTATGCCTAAAACTTCAAAACAATATAAACAAACTGTGTATGTGGTGTTTGAATAATATGCCAAACAATTTTGAAAACAATCGAATTCAATGATTTTTAAAATTGTTTTTAAGAGCAGTACACATTGTCAGTTTTGAATGTCGATATTTTGCAGTTATCGATAACTGTCCAACCGTCCAGCAACCACAAAACATTTTGTGGTTGCATGATGAATGACAAAAATGAACGGCCACACTAGCAAGCACCAACAAAGCTGTCATTCAAAACTGGCAATGTGTACTCAGCTTTAGACCATTTGTATGGAAGAAATTGGTGAGATTTGCATTGAAACATCAGTTGATCATATTCACAACTCGATTATGTGGAGAAAACTTAACTCTTCATTCATTTTTCGCGTTTTTTATAAAATGCTCAAAAAATGCATTGTAAACATACCCACTTGTTGCTTTTATTTTGAAGTTTTAGGAATTCAAGAAAAACAAGGGTTCTATAGATTTTTTTCATTTAAATCTACCTCTTTACTTATACCGTGGTTACGATGCATTCCACATGAGCTCTGTTCCAGAACCTGCAAGAAGCTACTACTTTTTACTACGATAACAATTTTTCCTTTATGTTATCGGAAAAAATAGTAAAAATTAGTAGATTCTTGCAGTACTGGAACAGACCAATGGTGTCGTGAAAAATGGGGTACCGCCCGATTTTCGGTGTCTTCGAAGTAATCTGACAGTCAACGTACTTTTACGACAATTTTCTCGCAAATAAAAACTTGTATGTAGTTGAAAATCGTTGAAATACAATAGCTTTGTTCCCGTACTTTTTAATAGTAAAACTCGTAAAAGAGAGAAATAGAGAAAAATTGTTGTAACACAAAAGTATTTTCAAAAAGTTCGGGAACGCAAAAATGGAAAAAAACGTCAAAAAATCTGGAACAAATGTCAAAGTCGGCATCCCAGCCAATCAGACGCCGGCATCCATGTTACTATTTTTTACACGCTCAAATTTGTCGAGTAAAAAGTTTTTAAAGAGAGCGGCATTCAGCGCCATTTTTGTTTAAAGAGAAGTGAACATTTTACAACTTTTCTGTGTACGGGAACGCTTTTTCGAGTAAAATGTGTAAAAGTCGTAAAAATTGTAAAAATTTTTTAGTTCTGGAACACAGCTAATATGTAAAGTATTTGGTCTGTTCCAGAACTGCAATAATCTACGAATTTTTACTATTTTTCCGATAACATAAAGGAAAAAATGTTATCGTAGTAAAAAGCAGTAGCTTCTTGCAGGTTCTGGAACAGAGCAATTATTAAGAAATTTGGCAAGTAATTATTTAGCTAGACTCTTATATTAACGAAATAGACTTCGATTATTGTCAGTTTTGTTGATCAGTGTGTACTATGTTTTATGCCCTAAACACTTCCAACGTTTAGGTAAAGTTTTGTGTCATTTCTGGTAAATGAATAAAAGAAAAAGTGCTGCCAGGATTAAAAATGTCTTTATTCTTATACCAGAAATGACAGAAATGAAACTTTGCTCAAACGTTGGATGTGTTTAGGACTTTAAGGCCTGCGTACATAAGCTGCTCTGCCTGATTACCTTGCTTTGCTGCTTCAATAAAAAATAAAAGAACAAAGAAGGCCGACCCAATTTCCAACTGATGGCAACCCAGTTCGAAATTTCGTCTTTATTCTATTATTTTTATTACGTCAGAAATGAAGCAGGTAAGCAAGGCAATCAGGCAGAGCAGCTTATGTACGCAGGCCTTTAGGCAGTCGTGTTCCTTTGCCTGAGTTTACCAGTTTTTACCGCTTTTTAACCGCAAAGTGTTCCCTACTTTAAAAAGCATACAATTTCTATGATAGCAGCTCACCACTTTTACCATTTTTGCCACTGTTACCATTTTTAAAAGTAAAGGAACAGACCACACATTATCCAACCTAAGTTGCTGAATCTTTGTATTCAGCCTTCACTAGGGGTACAAAACATTTCTTTAGAGAATTGTCCGTATAGGTCCACGTTTTCATATTGCCCTCATAGAACGCTATCGGTCGATTTTCGGTATTTCCAATGTTTTAGCCACATTATCGGACCAAAATGGCTTAAATTTACTATTCGCAAGGTTTTAATAGAATTGTCGGTGTAGGTCCACGTTTTAATACTGCCCCTTGAGGACTGGGTACATAAGCCGCTCGACTTTCTTGCTTAATTCATTTCTGGTAAAAGACCAAAGACCAATTGAAATGTGGTTCTGATATTTCTTTATTCCTTTACCAGAAATTAATTAAGAAAGTCGAGCGGCTTATGTGTCGAGGCCTTTAGAACGTTACCGCCCGATATTGTCCCGTCCTAGGGACCTCTGTCGTCTGGAGTTAGAAACGTTTCACCGCCGTCGCTGGCAAGGTGGCATTTGCCCTGGCTTTAGCTCAGCCTGCGGGGCCGCAGTTCTTGCAGGTGAACAGATTCTCGACAGAGAGGACAAAAAAATCAAATCTATTGCCAGCTATGGATGATAGAAAAAAAAAGGACAACAAGTCATGTCATGTACTCTTACAGTACGTTCAGACAACACTAGATTAAGCGAAACCAAATAAATCAAGATAATGTACTTAACCGTCGTATACGGTATAGTCTAAACGATAATATAATTGGAATTTGGATTCGATTGGTTTTATGGCACCGATTGCCTGTTTATAGTGCCGGAGGAATCCCACCCCACCATGGTATTCAAGACCTCAATAATATATATAGAATACCCCTATTTCCCTCCACCTGCTGTTCGTCTACGTTTCCTTACCTTTTACTCGTTTAGTTAGCCATTACAGAACACTTTTCATTTTCAATTCATTTCACGTTATAAACAGCTTTATTTGTTGTTATCTTAATACAAATTATTTCATCTGGACAGACATCAACTAATATCAGGTAAGGTATGTTATTAATATAATCAAAGAAAAAAACAATATTGTGACAATTCTAATAATTTTTGACTTTTTAAGAAAATTCTAACATTATTCATGTAGGATTGGAGTGAATAATTAATGGTCGCTGCCAGCTTATATGTTTTTCTTTCTTCTACAGGTTCTAGCGGCAATGTGCGGGACGGATTCACCACAACAGACTGAGGATGATGTCGGACCCCTTATCCATCGACCGATGGCTCTTCCCAAGGTAAAAGTATTCGTAAGGTAAGTATGTATTTGTAAGGTAAGTATGTATTCGTAAGGTAAGTATGTATTCGTAAGGTAAGTATTTGCGGTTAATTATATTCCAGGTCTTTAACATGTAATTTGCAAAATCTTATTCCATGCATAGATTTAAATTTGTTTGTATTTTTTTTCTTTTTCTCTTTATAGATTCAGCAAGGACAACAAATGAAGTGGAAAACGCCTGCACTGTACGGCGAATCGCGATGAAATCACTGACCCTAGCTTGAGCTCAACCACAGGTTTTCTACACTCACCCAATGAGGAACACGGTAAGTAAACGATAACTACTCACTTGTTAGCCCTTCTATTCTAATATATTTCTTCTATTTTTTTATCTTTACATGTTTCCTACCGGGAATCTAATTATGAGCTTTCGTCTGTTCGAGTTCGGATGTCATAGAAGTTCAAAGGGAGAGATACCAAAGGCAAGCCTGGATGGACATGCCGTGATTGCAGCGCCTCCCTCGGTGGATTGGAGTTGTGATGAGTATGGCTCCACGATGTAATTTATTTTGGCGATATATTTGGGTTTAAAATGATATTTTTAATCACTTTTTTCTTTTGACTTTTGTTCTCAATTTTTGTTTTGTTTTGTTTGTTTGGTTTAAGTTTCAGTTTGTTATTTCGTTAAAATTTGTTTGGTTTAAGTTTCAGTTTGTTACAATAGTTTATGTACAATATTTTATTTTATGTACAATTTTACTATATTTTAATAATTTTTCTTTTCAGGATAAATTTTGATTCTTTTAGTTTTTGTACTTTGCTTTCATGTGTTTGAACCCTATTATAAGGGATACATTTTATTTCAATAAAGAGATTCACAGATTCACAATTTTAATCTGTCTTTTTTTTCCAATCGTTGGAGCCACACATCCAATCTTCTCAGTAAGTATCATCAAAAAAGGCCGATTTTGATCAATCTTCCTCATAGGAAATTTCTCTGTCCTTCGTCATTTTACTAGTCTCTTTTATTTCCCCTCTTTGACGTTTAGCAAATTTATCTACAAAACAGCTGTTTTGTAATATAAATCGTTTTATTCTTCTTCTTACTAATTTTGTGTTTAACCCCTTAAGAGGCGCACACCACAAACCCAACTATCCTGTCGATAACCTCATCAAAGGATAGGAGGGAAAAAATGTGCGACATTCGATATCGAAAAGTAGCTATAATAATGTATATTTGGTCTGTTATGGAAAAAAAAACATAAGATTTTGGCATCTCTATTAATTCGCGGTTTGGCATCCCTACTGTTTATTCTTGATGTAAATATAGCATAACCCTTAATAGTACGATTCCAACATATCTCCACTTGTGAACTCTCCTAAGTACTAAATTGTAGTACGGGGCTATCAATGAACAGTGACAACTAGTATTATTGAGATTTGAAGAAGCATTATAGTACGCGCTTTCTTCTCGTTCGGCCGCTCGTAGTTTGTGTGGTAAATGTAAAAATATTAAAAATATATGAAATTAAGTGTGAAATTTAATAAAATATGTGTATTCCCTACCATATAAGTAAAAGTGTGTTCGAAATACGTACGGTGAAATAAAAAAAAAACGAGTAACTAAATTAATATAATGGTGGAAACGAAATCTATATAAGCGGTAAATGAAACTTTGTGTGTGTGTTGGTGCGCGTCATTATTGAGAAAAAAAAATATCAATGGTATTGTTTTTATGAATGGCAGAAATGGAAAAAATTATAGGTTATGCTGAATGAATGAAAAATATAAAATATATATATATATATATATATATATATATATATATATCATAAGAAGGAAAAAAAAATATAAAAAATACACCTATTTTGTTTTGTGATGTGAAATTAATGTAATTGCATTGCCAAATTTGAGGATTTATTTTCGTTCCTGCCTTGCATTGGCCAACCTGTACCACCCAGCAAACATTTCCACAGGCAACTCCCCATGGATATGAAACAACAGGTATGTCTTTCTAATATGTAATCGGACACTCTAATATGCAATCGAACATCTCTATAACGAGGTGTTTCTAATGGACCAGCGGTAATTTGCACACAATATAATTTTATTATGACTATTTTCCTGTCAAACAATCATTTCCATTGGAACTTATGCAACCTATGGGGGACAAAACATGCTTATCAATATTATTTTAAATACAGTTCACACCAAAGCAAGGAGCCAAAACTCATTTACCAATGAAATCTTATAATAAGTAAATTTGTCTATAACAACCATCTCGAAATCTTCGGAAACTATACATCAAAAGAGAAGCAAGTGACCCTTGTTTAAAACAAATTGTTTTTATTTTGATTTATCCGATGTACCTATATTGGAGGAATTAATACGATGGCAGAAAAATGGTCTAAGAGCTTTCTTGGGTGCCTCGTAACTATTGTGTCTATTATGAAGTGGTGTTTACACTAGCCATCAATGTCCTATGAAGCAAGCCTACCAACAAGAAGTGCTAATGGTTCTTATAAGCTTCAGTCTTGCAGTTACGTCTGCAAGTATCTGACAAGATGTGGAAAGGTTTTTCTTATCAATTTCAAAAGAAAACATCGTCTGTCGATGATTTCTTGGCCAATTTGGACATTATATTAAAAAAAAGGAACAAAACAGATTTTCTTTTTCACCTTTTTTCTCTATCCAACATCAATACATCATAGCAAAATTTGTAGACTCCCCCTTTATATGAAACACGTTTATTCTAACCGACTGCAAATATATGTATAGTGATTTCCTTAACGATCTATTGATAATTCGTTAGGAACAGATAAGTGAAATTAACGATTTTAAATCACTACTAGTATGAATCCTACTGATGGTGCTTGAATTGAACCTGCTGAACATCCTATGCCAGAAAAGCTCACTCTTGGTGATTTGGGCCCTTTATTCCTCTGTAAATAATCCAACGTCAACAAATCCATCTAAGTTTTTAATGGTTATATTTTATTTCACATGAATAAGGGGGTTTGAATCCCTTGAACGCCTTCTACGATTCCTTATGGACTGGGGTATCTTTAGTACAGTCGGAGCATAAGGATACGAGGTTTTAAGAACAATTTTCACTAATTTTTACCAATGGAGAATGGTTCTTTTAGGGATCTGTAATTAACTTGAGCTACTTTATAAACCTGGAAATTAAGAATGCTGATTGGAAGTGGTTGAAACCAACCGCAAGATGTCACAATTTTTTGGTGGACTTTATGTTTACATTTGGTACATGGCGACTGCCAACCTTTACTTAGGGTACTGTGCATTGGAAGAAAAAAACAAACCCTGATTATAAAGAAACATCTAGGTACCAGAAGTTATCCTGCATGTATGCACATTAATAAGTTAAGATGTATAGAACAGAATTTACAATTGGTGTTCTCTGATTGATTATTTGTCGGTAACTCGGATCGCATTTAGCAATTAAACGGATATATTGTCTGAAATAGCGTCAAACGGATAACGAAACCACTCCTTACCCCAGTTTTATCTTCTCCCGAATTGCACTACTTTCATGGAAAGATAGCTCACAACTATTCTCTATCATACCTGTGAACGAAAGCCAATCAAATTGTCCACATAATCTTGGGATTCGTTGTTCATCTATGAGATTTAATACGGTCTGGTGTTCCGTCAATACCACGACAAATTTGCAAGGAAATTAGCTGTTTCTATACTTCTTTTTGATGACCAAATTGCTTTTGTTTAATTGGAAAGTTTTCGAATGTTTAGCGCTATAACACCTACTGAAATCTCTTGTTAAGATAATAGCACCTAAGTACAGATATATATTATTCCGTTAATCTTTAAATTGCAACTTGACTACAGTGTTCCAATACCCTCACTTATACCAGGATGACAAAAAAAACCAATCGGATTACAAAAAAAAAAATCAATACCTCTTCCTCACCGCATGTCATCAAAACACCACAACACCCTTTGCACTCTGTAAAATCTGTTAATAATTGGAGACTACTGGCTCCTTTCACAAGCTACTTAACATCAAGTCCAAAGTCATCGAAGCTAATTCGTCTTCTACATCTACATCAACCTTTCACATGGGATTTTCGAAGCTGGCCTTCTCCGATCTCACTGTTTCAGATCGCGGACATGGTACACTCCTATGGGCTTTCCTTTCAAGTCCTCGATCTCATAAAGGCAGTTTCCAACTGCTCGAACTACCCTACATTTCACAAATTTCTTGCTTAATTTGGCATTTATATTTTTGCTGAAATCACTTAGCTGATGGTTTCTGTGAAATATTTCCTGTCCAGGAACGAACCTAACTTTCCGGGAACGCACATTATATTTCCTAGCCCTATCTTGGTGGCTTCTTTCTAAATTCCTCCGGACCTCGCTCCTAATTAGCTCCAACTTTGAAGATTTGGGCAGGGCACTAAATTCGGAGTCATTGATGCTTTCAAGCTCCTTAGCTAGACGATAGACACTTCCATGAGTTATCATGTTGGTGCCAAAAAGCGCAAAGTATGGGGTCATACCTATGGATGAGTGGACTGCCGAACGGAGAGCACACTCTATGGCCGACAGATTTTGGTCCCAGTCCCTTTGATCCTCCTTTAGGTAAGACCTGATAGCCGCTAATATAGACTGGTTTACCCGTTCTGATTGATTGGCTTGGGGGGAATATAAACCAGTCTTAAAATGTCTAACGCCGTACGCCTCCAGAAACGCAGTGAAGTCTTTACCAACAAACTGTTGGCCATTGTCCGACATCAAAATTTCCGGAACTCCAAATTTATGGAATACTTCGTCCATAAGAAACTTTATAACATTTTTTGATGTGGCTTTGGATAAGGGTTTGAGCAGTACGAACTTCGTTACGTGGTCTAGGACTATAAAAATGTATGCGTTGTTCGCCTTCGATCGTACATATGGGCCTAAGAAGTCCACGTAGATCTTTTGAAATGGTCTTCCGAAGGGTACATTGTCATTCATGGGCTGTTGCATGTTCTGGTAGTTCGCTTTTGATTCTTTACAAACGGTGCAACTCTTGACGAACTCCCTCACCTGCAGGTTCATATTGGGCCAGTAATACAATTGTTTTAAGCGCTTTAGTGTTTTATGGTAGCCACCATGGGCAGCTGTAGGCGAATCATGGGCTCGCTTTACAGCCATTGACGTTAATGTGGCGGGAACCCAGAGTTTCCATACGAAGTCCTCGTGGGGAATCTCCATGGTAACCGGGATCGTCTTTTTGTATATGTAACCGTCTTTGACTATCAGATCTGGTAAGCTGTCTTTATTTTCTTGTATGGTTTGAATCTTCGCCATATATTCGTCATTCCTGAAATCATCCGCCGCTAGATCAACCAAACTCTCCATCTGATCGGCAAGTTCCTCCAAATTATAGCGAGACAGAGCATCCGGTACCACATTTTGGCTTCCTCGCCGATGTTCTATTTCAAAAGCGTGACCCTGCAGAAGAAGACTCCATCGAGCTAATCGCCCACTTAGCTCCTTGTTGGTCATTAACCATTTTAATGACGAATGGTCGGTGATGACCGTAAACGGCATCAGCTCAATATAGGGTCTAAACTTCTTGATCGCCATAACCACGGCTAGGCACTCTCGCTCCGTCACTGAGTAATTCTTCTGCGCTTGGGTCAGCTTCTGTGACATATAAGCCACCGGATGCTCTCCCCCATCTTCGTCTCGCTGGAAGAGAACCCCACCAATTCCGAGATCCGAGGCATCGCACTGTACGTAAAAATGTCTACGGAAATCCGGATGTTGTAGCACTGGGCTTTGTGTTAGGGCCTGTTTTAGCTTCCCAAATGCTTCTTTCGCCTCTTCTCCGAACTCGAAGGATCGGCCTTTTTTAAGGGTAGCAAAAATGGGTGCGGCTATGGTGGCGTAGTCAGCGATGAAGCGGCGATACCAGCCGGTCATGCCCGTAAATCTTCGTACTTGACGTGCATTTTTAGGGTAGTCGCAATTAACGATGGCTGACACCTTTTCTGGGTCCACTTTAAGTTGGCCTCCGCCTACAATATAACCCAAATAGCGCAATTCTCGAAAACAAAATTTTGATTTCTCGACGTTAATTGTCAGATTGGCCTCCCTCAACAACCCGGCCACTTCACGCAGAAGCTGGATATGAGTCTCAAAGTCCGGCGCCACTATTAACAAGTCGTCTAAGTAGACGAATACTCGCTCACGAATGTGCCCTGGAATGACCTTATCCATTAACCGACACAACCTTTGGGCTGCATTACACAGCCCAAAAGGCATGACGGTATAATGATATAAGGGCCTTCCAGGGACAGTGAACGCCGTCTTCTCTCTGCTCTTTGTTTCAAGCGGGATTTGCCAGAAGGCATCCTTCAAATCCACGCTTGAAATAAAGTGCGTATCTCCCAACCTGCTGAGCAGTCCCTCAATGTTTGGGAGGGGATAGGCATCCTTGACCGTCAGGGCATTGAGCTTCCTGGCGTCCAGGCATAGCCTGTTTTTAGTGCCTTTGCGCACCAAAGTTACAGGGCTATTCCATGGGCTCTGGCTTGGCTCAATGACCTTCATGTCAAGCATCCTATCGAGCTCCGCAAACATGAGGGCCTGAACAGCTGGTGATACAGGATAATGCCTTTGCTTCACCGGCTCTGCTTCTGCCGTGTCGATGAAATGTGTCTCAAGGCTAGTTTTACCTAAGCCCAAAACGGCGAACGATGGGAATTGTGCAATGGCCTCATCTAACCTTCTTCTATCTGCCTTGGACAAACTATGTAAGGTCGGATCAGTACTTTCCGCCGAGGTTTCTTCCTCCGCCGATAGACATTCTATGACGGACAGCAGCTTGAAAGACCGCATGAAGTCGATTCCGAGGTATAGTGCCCTACCCAACGTCGGCACCAAGAACAATTCCACCTCTTTCTCGACTTTATTCAACTTCACAAGCGTTCTAATCCGACCCACCACTGGGTGAGGTGTACCGTCAGCCGTCTTAATGACCGACCTAAAGGGGTATATGGGGATACTTGCCTGCTCCGCCAGTTCAACTCCGCCTCTGCCCAGGCAGGTCACGGTGGCGCCACTATCTAACAATCCCTCGACTTCCACAAAACCTATTTTAATGCGGGCATATAACCGGGTATCGTCTCCTTCGAAGAGCATTGCTTCCGAAATCTGGTGCCGTAACTTCTTCCGAGCCCTAAATCTCCTCCTGGCCTTTTCGATTCTCCTAATCTTAACTAAATTGGGTTTCTTTCTTGTTCCTTTTACTTCCAACAACTCATTTTCCTTAAGAGTATAAACTATTCTATCAGAATCCATGGATGAAAATTCAGGGATTTCAGTACACTTACTATCTAGCCTATCTTCTAAAACTTCCTGATCCTTAATATCTATTACTTCGCTAACAACTTCATTAAAAATCCTTTCTCGTGCCGCCTCATATTCACGGAGACGGACGTGCCAGGGTTTTATCTCCTTAAGTCTAATATCCACTTCATCACTCTTATCTATGCTAGGTCTATTCCTCTTCAAAATCCTAACCACTTCTCCCTCCTGTTCCTCGAGCTCCACTACTGGGGATTTTGATGAGCCGGACGCGATATCCCCTTTCCTGCACCGGTTCTCAGGTTTCCCTGACACCTAGGGCAACTGGGTTTGGTCACTTTCTCCAAACCACAACCGAAACAAAACAGATTCCTGGTGGTCGAGGGGCAATCCATAAACCCATGGCCTTTCTCCCTACAATTCCAACAAACATATTTTGATTGCCTGGAGATCGCCTCCACCCCCCACTCATCTGTAGGATTATCGCACTCGATGGCATGTACACGACCGGGAACATGCTGTCTGTACGGCTGTGTGGCCTGCTTCTGATTCAGCAACAGCTGCTCAGCTTTCCGGCATTCTTCCCGGAAGTGTTGTAAGCCGTAAATTCGAATAGGAAACACCAGATTCGCCATGGCCGGTCTCAAATTACTCTTCATCATGTCCACCAGCATATTCTCCTCCATCGGCACTCGTTGCTGAAGGTGCAGGTGTAGCAAGGCGTTGTAATAATCCTCAAACGGCTCATGGGGACCCTGACGGCGGTCCATCATGCGACGCTGCACGTCAAAATCGCTCTCGTACTTCCTAAACTGCGAAAGGAATGCATGCTTAATATCCTGGAAGTTATTCAATCTCCCCAAGCGACGCTGCATCCAAAACCAGCTCTCGGCGGGACCTTCCAGAAGCTGCGGGAACTTTACCGCAACTTCTTCATCCAGGCAACCGTAATCCTCTTTCAACCGCTCCAACCGGAAGATGAAATCTTCAGCCGTAATGGACTTTGAAGACCCATCGAACTTTAACTTCCAGCGGTCCATATCGTTTCGGCGAGTATTACATAACCCCATTCCGTGTGGCCAATTGTTTGGATATTGCGGTGGCAACTCCCTCTGGGGCGGAGGCTGGTTGTTCACAGCCGGATTTGGGTGCTGCTTTCCCGGAGGCGGTACTGATCTGTCTTTCGACGATTGATACGGATTGATCTGGCCATCTGTATCGTGCTGTGTTGAAAGCTGCTCATGAACAGATGGCTGCTGCTGAGGGTTACCGTGAGGGCGCTGCTCCTGAAGATTTGGATCTACCAGATCACTCGGGAATCCAGCTTCAGGTGGGGGTCTTCCATTCCCGCCAGCCCTGTTCCCTTTTCGCGCAAGAATACTGGTGTCAGCTCCCATATCGGCTAAGGTTTTCTGCACTAACTGTGGTACTAACGATGTCAACTTTTCGTTTAGTAACCTTATTACATCTGCTTGTCCGACTGCAATTGCTGAATTTATTACATCGCGCAATATAATGTCCCCCGTTGAAGCCGCATTTCGTTCCTGCGGCACCTGGTCGCTCTGCTCCCGCGCAGCGTTACGAATATTTTGCGCTGTTAAACTACTAAAATCTGGGGTATCAGGCGTATTTCCTCCCATATACGAGTCTGATCCATTTCCCGATTGGGCTGGACTTGACATCGTCGACAAACCCTCTCCTCCTGCTACCATTGAGATACCCATCCATCCTGTTGAAGTAGTCGCCGTGACTGTTGTGGTTGTTGTGGTCGCTGTGGTTGTTGTGGTCGCTGTGGTCGCCGTGGTGATCGCAGCTTCGGCACTAATCGCTGTTGTTGTAGTGTTGGTTGCCATGTTGGAGCAGTTTGGTGTGCAACTATCCTGTTCATATGACTTCGCTCTAGTCTTCACCATTATCTACCAACCCCCAAACACAATGTCTACACCCGTACCACTGAGCAGAATACTACTCTTCCTCCTTATACTTCTGGCGGTATATCTACTCCAATGTAAATCCGTAAACCATATAATCGAATAAAGCGAACATATGTTGAACTCCAACAATACCTTATACGCTCCTATTCCCTTTAAAATTGTTAATCTTCTTCCTATCTGAAAATTATATTTCTCCTTTCTGCAACAACAATCAAAGTTGCCTCAATCTCCAAACCGAAAACTCCTTTTCTTCTTCAAATCTAATTATTGCGGATACCAAACCAATAATTTATGCTAAAGGATTTGGAAACGTAGACTTATTTCAGGTGGGTATATGAATAAACCAATCAAAACTCCAAATAACCAGAAAAAACAAACTTCACTTTACCTCCAGGAAGTGAAAGTCTCTCCTCTCACATGACTCGTTGTATGGAATCATGAAAAACTGGGATTGATTTGCCACCCAACGGACAAAACTAAAGGACACTGAACAAATCTTCCTCACTAGACAAAAAATTCAGGACTCTTTAGCCAGCATGAAACAACTATTCCTCATGAAACGGACGGACAGGTGGGCGAACCAATTTGGGCTATTGTACATAGTTATTGCCTCTAATAGTGTGTTCTTCTCTTTGTTAGCGTCGTCGCTACCGACCTGTTGTTTTCAAACAAAAGGTATACTAGTTGTGACTTACGACTCCTCCAATACAGAAAACAAAGTCATCCCTACTCCATCCTACCCCTCTAAGGACAAACACCTTGCTCTCGAGTGTGACTTCCTATAAATCTATCCCCGTGCCTAAGGTGTCCGAATCCCAGAGACGTAAGATCGCGTCGGTAATGACCTAAAAAACATGTAGTAGGGTACCTAATAACTCAGGCCCCATGTTGCGGGCGCCATTTTTGTCCCGTCCTAGGGACCTCTGTCGTCTGGAGTTAGAAACGTTTCACCGCCGTCGCTGGCAAGGTGGCATTTGCCCTGGCTTTAGCTCAGCCTGCGGGGCCGCAGTTCTTGCAGGTGAACAGATTCTCGACAGAGAGGACAAAAAAATCAAATCTATTGCCAGCTATGGATGATAGAAAAAAAAAGGACAACAAGTCATGTCATGTACTCTTACAGTACGTTCAGACAACACTAGATTAAGCGAAACCAAATAAATCAAGATAATGTACTTAACCGTCGTATACGGTATAGTCTAAACGATAATATAATTGGAATTTGGATTCGATTGGTTTTATGGCACCGATTGCCTGTTTATAGTGCCGGAGGAATCCCACCCCACCATGGTATTCAAGACCTCAATAATATATATAGAATACCCCTATTTCCCTCCACCTGCTGTTCGTCTACGTTTCCTTACCTTTTACTCGTTTAGTTAGCCATTACAGAACACTTTTCATTTTCAATTCATTTCACGTTATAAACAGCTTTATTTGTTGTTATCTTAATACAAATTATTTCATCTGGACAGACATCAACTAATATCAGGTAAGGTATGTTATTAATATAATCAAAGAAAAAAACAATATTGTGACAATTCTAATAATTTTTGACTTTTTAAGAAAATTCTAACATTATTCATGTAGGATTGGAGTGAATAATTAATGGTCGCTGCCAGCTTATATGTTTTTCTTTCTTCTACAGGTTCTAGCGGCAATGTGCGGGACGGATTCACCACAACAGACTGAGGATGATGTCGGACCCCTTATCCATCGACCGATGGCTCTTCCCAAGGTAAAAGTATTCGTAAGGTAAGTATGTATTTGTAAGGTAAGTATGTATTCGTAAGGTAAGTATGTATTCGTAAGGTAAGTATTTGCGGTTAATTATATTCCAGGTCTTTAACATGTAATTTGCAAAATCTTATTCCATGCATAGATTTAAATTTGTTTGTATTTTTTTTCTTTTTCTCTTTATAGATTCAGCAAGGACAACAAATGAAGTGGAAAACGCCTGCACTGTACGGCGAATCGCGATGAAATCACTGACCCTAGCTTGAGCTCAACCACAGGTTTTCTACACTCACCCAATGAGGAACACGGTAAGTAAACGATAACTACTCACTTGTTAGCCCTTCTATTCTAATATATTTCTTCTATTTTTTTATCTTTACATGTTTCCTACCGGGAATCTAATTATGAGCTTTCGTCTGTTCGAGTTCGGATGTCATAGAAGTTCAAAGGGAGAGATACCAAAGGCAAGCCTGGATGGACATGCCGTGATTGCAGCGCCTCCCTCGGTGGATTGGAGTTGTGATGAGTATGGCTCCACGATGTAATTTATTTTGGCGATATATTTGGGTTTAAAATGATATTTTTAATCACTTTTTTCTTTTGACTTTTGTTCTCAATTTTTGTTTTGTTTTGTTTGTTTGGTTTAAGTTTCAGTTTGTTATTTCGTTAAAATTTGTTTGGTTTAAGTTTCAGTTTGTTACAATAGTTTATGTACAATATTTTATTTTATGTACAATTTTACTATATTTTAATAATTTTTCTTTTCAGGATAAATTTTGATTCTTTTAGTTTTTGTACTTTGCTTTCATGTGTTTGAACCCTATTATAAGGGATACATTTTATTTCAATAAAGAGATTCACAGATTCACAATTTTAATCTGTCTTTTTTTTCCAATCGTTGGAGCCACACATCCAATCTTCTCAGTAAGTATCATCAAAAAAGGCCGATTTTGATCAATCTTCCTCATAGGAAATTTCTCTGTCCTTCGTCATTTTACTAGTCTCTTTTATTTCCCCTCTTTGACGTTTAGCAAATTTATCTACAAAACAGCTGTTTTGTAATATAAATCGTTTTATTCTTCTTCTTACTAATTTTGTGTTTAACCCCTTAAGAGGCGCACACCACAATATTTTCAATTTATTATCCACATTATCCGACCGAAGTAGCTGAATTTTGGTATTTAGCCTTCTTTAAGGGGTATAAAATATTTCTTTAGAGAATTATCGGTATAGGTCCGAGGAGTCCAGGTTTTGATATGCCTCCCAATACAACAGAACCGCCCGATTTTCGGCATTTTTAAGGTTGTGATCAAATTATCAAACCGAAGTAGCTGAAACGTGGTATAGGTCGACGCTTTGTTAGAGCTCCCACTAACCGTACCGCCCGATTTTCGGTATTGTCAAGGTTTCAGCCACATTATCCAGCCCAAATAGCTGAAACCTGTTAGTTTGTCTTTACTAGAGGTATAAAATATTTGCTTAGAGAATTGTCGGTATAAATCCATAGTATAATAGAGCTACCATAGAACTGTCAAGCCGAAAATTAGGCATGTGAAAGTTTTAGCCTTATTATCCAGTTGAAATGAGATTTACGCGTACACTTCACCTCTCTCTTCACGCCTCAAGCATTTTGTTCAACCAATTTACGCTTAAGGCCTGGGTACATAAGCTGCTTTGCCTGGTTGCCTTGCTTCCCTGCTTCATTTTTGACATAATAAAAATAAAAGAATAAAGGAGGCCGAACAAACTTCGAACTGGGTTGTCCTTTTCTTTTTTACTAGGCGTTTACATCAGACAGTTTGTCTTCAAATACAACTCTGATTTACTAACACATACATACATTTGTCGTAAGACACAGACAGACAGTAAGGAAGACAAATTTTTGGCATTTTTGTAAAAATAGGTGAAATAATAATTGAAATGTGTTGAAAACAAAAGAACATGAACAAAAACAAAATATGTGAACGGAAAACAAATAGAAATCGACGATTTTCATTCATAATTTTACAACTGTTTTTGCAGTTGTCTGGACGCCTACGTCACACAGGCAAGTTGTGGGATTTTGACAATCAATACATGAAGTCAACTGTCCTGTCATGTGTAAACGCAGGGTTATTCTTTTATCAGAAGCAAGTAACTAGACGTTTACACCAGACAGTTTGTCTTCAAATACAACTCTGATTTACTAACACCTGCATACATTTGTCGTTTGTCTCTCTGCTGTCCATCAGTTTTTCACAGACAGCCGGGTTGACAAATTTTTGACGTTTTTGTGAAAAAGAAGTGAGATGATAATTCAAATGTGCTGAAAACAAAATAATATGCACAGTTTATACAGTTGGCCATTCAGAGTTCTGTTAACAACATTTGACAACAAACATAATAGATTGTTCATTATTGTGATTTGATTTCCTTTGTATTTTATGTATTTGACAGCAAACTAAATAGTCAGAGCTAACTAGTTTGGGCTGAATGGCCAACTGTATAAACTGTGATAATATGTACAAAACAAAATATGTAAACGGAGAACAAAAAGAAATCGGTGATTTTCATTCATAATTTGACAACTGTTTCCGCAGTTGTCTGGACGCCTACCTTGGCGTTTACACAAGACAGACAGTCTGCAAATACAACTCTGATTTACTAATACATACAAACATTTGGCTAGTTGCCTCGGCTCTGTCTGGTAATTTTCGTAGACAGTAAACTTGGACATTTTTGAACAAATGAAAACAAATCTATTTCAAATAACAAAAAAGACAACAGGACTGGGATGCAACAAAACAAAAACAATATATATGAACGGAAAATAAAAAGAAATCGACGATTTTCATTCATAATTTCACTACTGGTTTTGCAGTTGTCTGGACGCCTACGTCACACAGGCAAGTTTTGGGTTTTTGACAATCAATGCATGAAGTCAACTGTCCTGTCATATGTAAAAGCAGGGCAAGGCAGCTTATGTACGTAGGTTGTTACCTTACCGAAAATTTTCGTTAATTACCGAAATTATAAACATTTTAATTTTACCGATATTTTCGGTAACTCGAAAATGAGTTACAGAATTCCACTACTGGGGCTGGATTCTTGTTCTATGAAAATTTGAAATGAAAAATATTTTCTTTAAAACATTTTTCATTTGACATTTATTTCCTTTATAAAATTTTTCATATCACATGGTCTGTTCCAGTACTGCAAGAATCTACTAATTTTTACTATTTTTTCCGATAACATAAAGGAAAAAATGTTATCGTAGTAAAAAATAGTAGCTTCTTGCAGGTTCTGGAACAGAGCAACATTTTCATAGAAACAGAATTGAGCTCCAGGACTGGGATTGGTTGTGACCACAAATCTACTGGAGTACATATGTTTAAATTTGTACGGCGAATGGTGGTGTAGGTCCACCTTTTTAAGCTTATTTTTAATAAGAAAGTGCCCCTAAAACACAACCCAAGAAATCAGTCCTCGCAATGATGAAGTTGTTTCATTCGATATTTTATGGATCTAAGATGCTAAAAATTACAACAATTGTCGTAGTATATCATGTTCCATCATATAAGAATATGCAAAATCCGAAGTTTACTAATAACATAATTGACAGGTAATTTTTTATGTTTTTATTAAGCAAACACATGCAATTTATAAATATTTGCAATAATTTTGTCATGTAGATGTCTTAAAAAATAATATCTCCACGTACTTTTCATAAAAATATGAAATTTCTTGAAACTTTTTCCCAAACTCCCGTACTGGTTGTTGGATAAATTTTTCCCTCAAAAAGACACAAAATTCTTCCACAATTCAAGATAAAGAATGCATACCAAATTCCCAATTCGAACTTCATTCAGAATGAGGGGAAATGTGAAAAAACTCCCACAAATGCTCTGTTCCAGAACCTGCAAGAAGCTACTATTTTTTACTACGATAACATTTTTTCCTTTATGTTATCGGAAAAAATAGTAAATATTAGTAGATTCTTGCAGTTCTGGAACAGACCAAAAATTTTATTCAGAATACGAAAATGTGGGAATGGGAAACAATTCCCAACTCCATGCGTTCAGAATAGGGCTGAACATTTCTGAGTGTCCCCAAAAACACCCTTTCTCAAAATAACACTATGTTTACATTTACGAAATCCACTCGATTTCAACTGTCAATTCCATTGCTCAAACGTCAAATGAAATCGAATCGATTTCAGATGAGTTTTCATTTGACGTATACGCAAAGGAATTGACCGTTGAAATCGAGTGGATTTCGTAAATGTAAACATAGTGTAAGTCCCAATTTACATTAGGCAAGTTTATGGGTCTATTCCGTATTGTGACAAGAGTTGAGTCCTGTTGTCAGTCGTCTCTGCGACAAAATTTTAAATTCATATTACGTAAAGCGATCGAAAATAGGAGAGATACGTAAGGGGAAGGGAAATTGAAAAATTGTTCGTACCGGCAATTTTTAGGCAATTGCTCTTATATTTTTTCCTTTTTGACATTATTTCCAATGTTTTAAAAATAAATCTTGCCGAAACAGAATTGCCTGCACAAACGCAAGATGCAAGTTTAAACGAGAACGAGAAAAATTGCCGCAAGGAAAATCGCCTAATGTATATCGGGACTAAATGTTAGACAAAAACAAATAACTTTTTGATTAAATATATTTATTTATAATATGGGATAATATTATAGATTTGAATAACATTTCAATATTATAGAGTAAGAGTAACACAAACATGTAGATGTAGTGGTGGTCACGCTAAGAATGTGTTATCGTTCTATTTTTTGTGATTATTATTTTTATGTATTTCAATACACTCAGAGTTGTACGATTTTTTATTGCAACATTTGTTATCATTTTTTTATATCAACTTGAACTGCAAAAAAGGAATGTTTTCATCTTTAAAATTAAACAAAATATAAATTAAGAGTGATAATTTTGAATTATTTAATAAAATAATACATTACGTTGGTTTTGAAATCAATCGGGGAAAAATAAAAAAAATACTTTTTTAAAGCCTTGGTTTGTGCTTATGGGAGAAGGGAAGTGTTGTGTCTACAATCTAAACCAAATTTTGTATTGGAGCTTTCGTTATTGTTATATTATTTTTCTGTATTCGCTATAGTTAACTGTTCTTTTTTAGTAAGCTTAAGGTGAACGTATAATAGCTTCGTAGGCAGCAAATATCATTGGTGCCACTTCCACGGAGCGTGATTTTAGACTGAGAGTAGCATCAGGATTTCCTGGTTGCAGTTTCAATTCGAGCAATACCCAAATATTGTTGGTAAGTTTTAGTGACTGATAGAGCATATCTTGACCCTCAACATTACGTTTAGCAATGGTAAAGACATTATTGGTGGTCATCTTTGAGGCAATACCATCTGTGGTACCAATAACACCACTCAAGGAATATTGCACCTCATTGGCAGCTGGTATTTCTTTCCAGGTGTTGAGGAATACTCGTTTATCTAGTTGGCCATCTTCGGCAAAGAGGACATTACCATGGATCAAGCAGGCAAAATAGAAAATGTCAATGTTGTTCTTGACGGCAACTTGTAAATTGTTCAGAGGCTCCATGCGCTGCACTGGTCCTTGGGTACCCAAATTTAGACTCACTTCGGTAGATTGATTGGGAGGTAAGGGTGCTACTTGTAAAGGTTGTCCGGGAACCAAACCAAAACTGTTCTTATTCAATTGTATGGCAAATCCGGTCATTGGTTGCATGGCTTTGTTGGTAAATTTCATGTCCATGAAAATTTCACCATTTCGTCGAGAGAAGGAGCCTTGGATTTCCAGACCCTTGCCCTTTTCGGCAGGTAACCACACAATTTTGGGAATTTGAAGACCCACATTCAGAGAGGTACCGCCCAGACCAAATATGTCACCCAGTAAAGCGCTGGCACCAGCCGAGGCAGTTTCTGCGGGAGGACCACCGAGCTAAAAGAAAAAGTAATGTCAAAGTCACCAATTCAAAGAAGCATTGTAAACTTACCAAAATATCCAAACCACCACCCAATAAATCAACACCCATGCTGGTGGGTGCAGCTGCTGGCATGGATGGTGCATTAATGTCCATTGACAATAAATCGCCAATAAGTGATTCTTGATTGGGTATAACCATGGCCTCACCACCAGCCCCCGAACCACCGGCATCACCACCCTCACCACTAGCAGCAGCCCTATTGGGCAGCGATTTACGTACACCAGCCCCACGCCCCTCAACAAAGGCAGTGGGTGGTTTGTGATATACACTAGCCAAGGAGCTAATATGGCAAATCAATTCATCCAATAATGTTGGTTCCAATAAATCAGTTTCCTCCGATATCAATGGTTTGTCGGCCAAAACAACTTCCTTGGCAGCAGCTGGATCGGTTGACAGCAAACGCCAGTAGATAAAACCACGATCGCGTAAATCAGGATTATCCGAATCTTGTGTGGCCAAGGATAAAACATGCTGTACCAATTCTTGGGTATCTGAAGGGCGTTTCAAGAACAACTTGACCACAGCAGTGAGCAATTGCAATTGTACCTGGGCATTTTCATCTTGGAAACCTTCCAAGAAACTGTCCAGCAACTCATCGGCATTGTCAATACGTTCAGCATATTCACCAATAATCCAAACCATGGAGGCCCTGGCTTCGGGTTCATCCAAGGTGTCAAGATTTTCACACAATGTACTAATGATGCTCTCATATTTATTGGGATATTTGCGGAAGATATCCTTGATGACCACAATGGCCTCTTGGACCACATAGTTGACCTTCGTTTGGATAAGTTCCAATAAGGTCGAGACACAACGTTCAGCAGAGGCTTCAACCTGAGACAAAAAATAAAATTTAAGCTGAAGAAAAATATCTCTTTAAAGTTCAAACCTACCTTAATGGCACAACGACCAATGGCCCTGACGGCTTTTCTTACAAAGTCCACATCAACTTCGGTGGCATATTCCTTGAGTTCACTCAAAACTTGGGCAATGTTGCTTTGATTGGCCAACCTTATCATAATATCCAATTTTTCCAATTTCACATAGATGGGATCATTATATTTCACAAAGAACACCTTCATTTCATGTTTCAAAATGTCAGGGCGTTTTTGTACAATCAAATTAATGTTCCTCAGGGCAACATATTGCACCTCAGGCTCGGAGGAAAGCAAGGTGACCAATGGTGGTGCCAATTTCTTGGTCAAGGTGGCACAAAAATCACCATCATTCGACAACATTTCTAGTAATTTCATCAAAACCTTTACTGCACTGAGCACAACAGCAGCATTGGCATGGGCCAAACGTGGTGTAATACGTTCGCATATAGATTGGGCCTCGCGCTCATCCTTCGGACTATAGTTGGCCAAAGAATCTAAAATAAACACCTGGCCCCATTCGGTACATTCATTCAAAGCAGTCAACAATTTGTTGATGGTGGCCGAGTTCATTTCCACTAAAGGTTGTCCCGATTGGCTAGATTCATTAATTTCACTTAAAGCAGCTACAGCATTTGCCACTACCATGGGGTTGGAATCTGATAATAAATCTTTCAATTGATCCAAGAAACCTTGATCTTCAACCATTGAGGCAGAAATGTCATATAACTTGGCCACGCACACGGCAGCTGTCTTCCGTACATAAGGATCTTCATCTTTTAGACATTTACGCAAAGGTTCACACAGGTATTCGGTGATTTTATCAACACGTATACAGCCCATTGTGCGTACGGCCAGGGCACGTATCAAAGGATTCGAATCTTCACAATCCTTAACAAATGTGTTGACAGCCATAATGGCAGCATCTGGTTGAGATTTGGCATAATTCATCAAATACAAATATACCAATTTCTTGAGTTCCAAATTATCAGTTTGCATACAATTTACGACATCCGGGAATAGAACGGAGACATCTTTGCCAACAGTCATACTGGCAATGACCTAGATATGGAAAGGAAATAGCGAGTATTAGATTTGAAAGAATTATATAAATGCTGCTAAACGTACCTTCTTGACAGCTTCCTTCTTCTTTTCCTTTTTGTCATTATTCAATTCTGATTTCAATTCAAAAATTTCACCTTTCTTGGTGGTAGAAAAGTATTTGGAATCAGTCATCGTTGGTCTGGTGTGTTACTGTAAGGGGAAAATAAAGAAAATAAACCAAAAAGTGGGAATTAAAAAAGTGAGAAATAGCTATCCCTATCATTTTTTTATGTTTTGAATTTTTTTCTATGTAGCCGGACTTCGGCAGGTGCAAATCTCGGGCACGGAAACAAAATATATTTTAAATTGAAAATTTTCTCTAAGCCATCAATCTTTATCAATGGAATTTTCGGAACTTCAAATGGCCATAACTCGGGAACTATACATTTCCCAGAAGAAAATAATATAATAATAACTAGCAACCACGTACTTCAAGAAAACATTGACAAGTTCTAAGAAACAAATTATTTGTTTCCAAAATCAGAAGTAAAATGATTACAGCAGAGATGTTTTAATGGAATATTTAGATGCCGATAGATATTAATTTAGGCGTTGATTTTAGGCAAGTTATTGTAAATACAATTTTCGTATTTTATGGTGGTCGAAATGGTTTCGTATATCCCCATTGCATACATACACATATTATTATACTACAATTCCTATAAAATTAACTGGTCATTCTTCAAATCTCTGAACATAAATAATCCTTATCAATTTCATCCATTCTTTGGGGGTAATGAGCTAGCTGCTAGTGACTTTAAACCGCTTGTAATTAGAAGAAAAAAATACCAATAAACTTCAACTTGCATAGAAAAAGTTTGCGGGGCGTATACATCCTATTCTTTTCTTGTTCGGAGAAAATCTTATCATCGAATTTTCAAGTGAGTTTTTTGTTGTTATTTCATAGTCTTTTAACTGCAATTTTTATATTTACTAAATCGCCAACACTTCTATTAAACGTTTCCACACTGTTTAGTTAAATTTACCTCTATTTTATGCAGTTTTATTGAATGAAATTGTTTAGATGACGAATAAAGATTTTTTTCACGATATGAAGAGCTGTCAATTGAACTAAGGTAACAGTGTTGTCAACTTTGCGTTTTAATAATGCGGCTCGTTTTAGGTAAGTCGCCAAAATGAAAGCGTCGACGTATAACGTACAGAGCGGTTTGTAGGAAAATGGCAGTTACGAACGGCGGTAAATAATTTGAAATGTTGATGTAATCTTTGTTCTTCTATTTTTTTAATGATAAAAGAGAAAAGTGTCAAAATTGTTCTCTCATGAACATTTTTACCAGTAAAGTAAAGGAACGGAAAATGGTAGATCAGGGGCTCATTCTGTTTCTATAAAAATGTGAAATGAAAACTTTTATAAAGGAAAAAACTGTTATATGAAAAAAATTATAAAGGAAATATTTTTCATTTCAAATTTTCACAGAACAAGAATCCAGGCCCTGGTAGCAATGTAAAAATAAACCTAAAAAATCAAATTTCCGCTTTTATTTCACAGTTTCTAATTTTGCTTTGTCAGCGTTCAAGTTTTTCTTCTGTTTTTCCTTCATTTTTGTCTTCATTGTGAAATAATTGTCAACCCTTTTTTACCTGCAGAAATTTGTGTGGTAGCCTGTGGTAGAAGAGAA
Organism: Musca autumnalis; assembly: GCF_047663935.1. Lineage (NCBI taxonomy): Eukaryota > Metazoa > Arthropoda > Insecta > Diptera > Muscidae > Musca > Musca autumnalis. Next base: position 36,940,395 of record NW_027411866.1, on the reverse strand, counting down.
TGGCATGTGTGTTCTCTCTCCTCTCTTAAAAATTGCTGCCAGTTTTACAACTTTTGGGGGTTAAGGAACGTTTTGCAGGTTAAAAATGGTAACCACAGGTATGTAAAGGAACACAACTGTAGCTCTATTGATGTTTTTGCATCAATTTTATTCAGCCACGCGAATAAAATCTCCATGTTTTCGACTTTAAGATATTGTGTTAAAGTAGTTTTTTGTTGGAACAATTCATCGATGCAAATAGCTTTATAATTGCATAATGTCAACAACAGTAAAAATGTCAACCCTGCTTTTGACAGAATAGGCCATAACAAGGAAAAATTGTGATCAGCTTTTAGCTGTGGCCTACCTTATACATCATTATACCATGAGACCATGGTATAATAATGTAGAGGTAGTGCAGGGGCTGGATTCTTGTTCTATGAAAATTTGAAATGAAAAACATTTCCTTTATAATTTTTTTCATTTGATAGTTTTTTCCTTTATAAAAGTTTTCATTTCACATTTTCATAGAAACAGAATTGAGCCCCTGGTATGAAAATCGCTGAAAATACAACCCTGTGGCTTTAAACGTCTAATGACATGGAGAAATAATAAAGGTAAATGTATATGCATAGTTATGCTATGTTTGCATTTACGAAATCCACTCGATTTCATCTGTCAAATCCATAGGTTAAACGTCAAATGAAATCCAAGTCCCGGTCCACACTAGTATGAATTTCATTAAAAAATTTCATGAAATTAGTCATTCTTAGCTCGAATTCCCCAATACAGCATTTTTATGTCTTTACTCTACTATGGAAATCGATCTAGAGACGCATAATTTCTTGTCAATATTTCAGTGAAATTACTGTAGTGTGGCCCGGGACCAATGGATTTCAGACGAGATTTCATTTGACGTTTGAGCTATGGAATTGACAGATGAAATCGAGTGGATTTCGTAAATGTAAACTTAGCATTAGTCGGTCTTATGCTTTGTTTACATTTACGAAATCCACTCGATTTCAACTGTCAATTCCCTTGCGTATACGTCAAATGAAAACTCATCTGAAATCAATTGGATTTTATTTGACGTTTAAGCAATGGATTTGACAGTTGAAATCGAGTGGGTTTCGTAAATATAAACGTAGCATTACAAAAAGATATGAAATTTAGTAAAAAATAAAAATACTTCAGTTATGCTCCAGAATATTATTGCTAGATAAGTGTTCGAAAAATAGCAAAAGTTGTACCCAAAACTTAAGACAGCGAAAACAAATATGTCATTATCTTAGAGGTAGTTTACACTATCTATCAATGTCATATGACACGAAATAAAAACATTGCATATCTACCCACGGGGGCAATGTGGAGACGTAATTTTATTATCTTTTTGTTGGGGTGGACGCACAGAATAAATGGCGTTAGGAAAATCTCCAATATTCCACATATTATGGGTACTTTACACGATATGTTTTTTACATATGAGTTGTCACTTTGCATACACATTTTGTATGGGAGAAGTGACAACTCATATGCAAAATACATATCGTGTAAAGTACCCATTAGTGAATATTTAACGATGGAAAATTTCATGTCATATGACATTTACATATAGTGTAAACTATCCCTTATCTTCTACTGGAAAAAATTGGTTGATCTAACATCGTGATTGCTGGCATCCGATTTGCAATACGGCGACATTTCAGCTAGAAAATTTACAATTTTTGTAATTTTTCCGTTCACGTACTTTTATAACAAATTTCAATAAATGTCAATACTTGACAAGTCGTTCATTCGCAAGTATTACTGCATATTAAAAACTCAACAATTTTATTTAGCCACGCGAATAAAATTTCTTGTCCTTGTTTTCAATTTTAAGATATAGTGTTAAAGCAGTTTTTTGTTGTAACAATTCACCGATGCATATACCTTTATAACTGCGTAAAGTCAACAACAGTGAAAAAGTCAACCCTGCTTTTGACAGAATAGGCCATAACAAGAAAAAATAGTAATCAGCTGTTATAGCTCATTTAGACTAGCCATAAATCCTCGGCTGGATTTAATAAATCCAGTACAAATCTCATTACATTTAGATATACATTTTGGAGGATTTAAATGGCAGTCAGCTGATTTTTGTGCATAGCACAATTACCAAGGTAGATGCATCAGCCCATCTGATCGAATTTGAAACGTCAAAAGAATTTTTTGTAAATTGAATTCGTCTCAAAAAACATACGTCAAATTACAAATTTATTGTTTAATACTGAAAATGGTCGCACATTATGCTACTAATGCTAACTAAAGAGCAAATAAAGAGTTATTTTATCGCAGTTTGCCCATCTAAAATAAATAAACGAATTATTTTATCGTTTAGACATCGTAAATATTAGTCTTGGTTGATTAAAATCAACTTTGTACATCAAAACAATTTTAATTTTTCCACCTTGTTTTCAAATTTTTTACATTTTAAATTATTTTTAGTGTAGCAATTCTCCAATGCATCTACCTTGTTTCTTGTGCCAGCTTGCAACTTTTTCTATTTTTTAGCAACAGCTCTGTTCCAGAACTAAAAAGTTTTTACAATTTTTACCACTTTTACACATTTTTTGTTCCCGTACACAAAATTTATATGAAAATTGTTTACGACTTTTACAACTTTTACGACTTTTACCACTTTATAAAGTACGGGAACAGGCCAAACATGTTGCAAAAACAGAGTTGTATACGAGGATTTATGCCAGATTTAAAACAAATCCACTCAATACGAGGATTTATTTTTGTATGGGAAATCTGGTAGATTTTGGCTGGATTTAGGAAATAAAACCTGATAATGTGCTTAATCCGGCTAATGATGTAATATCTAAATGGCATATTAGCTGTGTCCTACCTTATACATTAGCTGTGTTCCTTTACTTACCTGAGTTTACCATTTTTGCCATTTGCTACCATTTTTAACCTTCAAAACGTTCCTTAACCCCAAAAAGTGGTAAAACTGGCAGCAATTTTTAAGAGAGTGAGAGAGGAGAGAACGCATGTGCCTTTCTCTTCTACCACAGGCTACCCGACAAAAATGGTAGAACTGATTTTTCGACTTTTGTTTGACGATTATTTCACAATGAAGAAAAAAATGGAAGAAAAACAGAAGAAAAAATCGAACGCTGACAAAACTAAATTAAAAACTGTGAAATAAAAGACGAAAATTGATTTTTTATGTTTCTTTTTGACATTGCTACCAGATCTACCATTTTGTCGTTCCTTTACTTTTCTGGTAAAAATGTTCATGAGAGAGCAATTTTGACACCTTTCTCTTTTACCACTTTAACCATTAAAAAAAGTAAAGGAACAAAGCTATTATTGTACCATGCATGCGACTTACTATTATTGTACCATGCATGAGACTTACTGTGCAGGTACATCTGCCTTTATTATTATTACAGCGATTCTCATACCTGGGGCTCAAATCTGTTTCTATGAAAATCTGAAATGAAAACTTTTATAAAGGAAAAAACTGTCAAATGAAAAAATTATAAAGGAAAGATTTTTCATTTCAAATTTTCATAGAACAAGAATCCAGCCCCTGACCTGTACATTATTGTACCATACTAACACATAAAGTCTGTTCCAGTACTGCAAGAATCTACCAAATTTTGCTCTTTTTTTGACAACATAAAGGAAAAATGTTATCGTCGTAAAAAGTAGCAGTTTCTTGCAGGTTATGGAACAGAGCAATACATAGATTTGTCGTTCGTCTCTCAGCTACCCATAACTTTTCACGGACAGTAGGGGACAAATTTTGACATTTTTGTAAAAATAAGTGGGATAATAATTGAAATGTGTTGAAAACAAAAGAACATGAACAATTTCAAAGTATGTTAACGGAGAAAAAAAGAAAACGTTTTTTTGTTCATAATTTTACAACTGGTTTTGCAGTTTTTGGTTGTTGACAATCAATACATGAACTCAACTGTCCTGTCATTTGTAAACACAGGGTAAGTCGTCACAATGAAGGCCTAGGTATGTAAATAAGCGTTTACACGAGACAATTTGTATTGAAATACAACCCTGATATACTAACTCCAAAGTTGAGTTCGAGAACTAAAGAGTTTTTAGACATTTAACACATTTTTTCCTAAAAATGCGTTCCCGTACCCCAAAAAAGTCGCATAGCGTTCTCCTTAGAAACTTTTTACACGACAAACTTGTGTGAGCAAAAATGTACAACATGTTTGCCGGCTTCTGATTGGCTGGCACGCCGACTTTGACATTTGTTTCAGTTTTTTTGGCTTTTCTGTCATTTTTCCGTTCCCGTACATTTTGGAAAAATATGTATGTGGAACTCATTTTCGGCGGTCTGGTCTTTTGACAATTTTACCATTAAAAAAGTACAGGAAAGAAGATATAAATACATTTGTCGTTTGTCTCCAAGGGGCTCAATTCTTTTTCTATGAAAATGTGATATAAAAACTTTTATAAAGAAAAAAACTATCAAATGAAAAATTGTAAAGGAAATATTTTTCATTTCAAATTTTCATAGAACAAGAATCCAGCCCCTGCTGTCCAAATTTTTAACAATTTTGTAAGTCCCAATTTACATTAGGCGAGTTTACTTGCGGCAATTGTCAGTTTGAAGGAGAGAGAGGTGAGGTATATGGTAACCCTTTGCCTCTCAACACCCTCTCTCACCCACAAACCGACAATTGCCACAAGTAAACTCGCCTAATGTAAATTGAGACTAATAATAACCCAGCAAAAATGTTTGGAAGTAATGCAATGCAGAGTTATGATTTCAATACATCTTTCGATGCAGTCCACACGGAATTATGAAAATGCACTGCGCTATATACATTTTGGAAGCACTCGCTTAAAGATCCCTAGCCAAGCAAGCCAACTTTTTGATCCCTACAGTCGCAGTCTTTTTTAGTTAAAATTCTAATGCTTGGTTTACATTTACGAAATCCACTCGATTACAACAGTCAATTCCTTTGCGTATACGTCAAATTCAAACCCATTTGAAATCGATTGGATTTCATTTGACGTTTAAGCAATGGAATTGACAGTTGGAATCGAGTGGATTTCGTAAATGTAAACTTAACATAAGAATTTGTTTTATAAAAAATAAAAAAATACAAACTTAAGTTATGAACATTGCTGTAATTCACGAGACGCAAATTATTTTTGAAGTGGAGTTGCAGTTTTTTGGAAATCTGAACTGAAGTAGGAGGAAAAATGAAAAACCATTTGGATGATGAAGCAATATAAATTTCGATGTCATAAAAGCAGAGTAGAGGAAGTAAACTTAGTTACGGTCAAATTTAATGGAGAGTTTTTATAATTTGTGTTAATGTAATAAAGTTAATGTTCTTGTTTTACACGAATAAGCAGTGTATTTTATTTATTTTGGGATATTTGCAATGGCTTGCATTTTATAACATCTTTAGACTGCATTTAAATTCAATCCAAAACACTACATCAAAGGCTGTGATTTGGATCGAAAATGGAGGGCATCCGAGCTGCGCGCTCTCTTGTAAAATTCATAGGTGAATTCATAGGAAAAGATGTACTCCAGCGGCAATTGTTTTAGTGATTTAACTGCATCCGCGGATGCAAACTTTTTGCTGGGCTCCTAAAGGGGAACGCAGGCGGATTTGTTTAAAAAAATAAAGATACAACCCATGGTACAACAAGAAAGGTAGTTTCATGCTAACAACTGTTTAAAATTTTTTTCAAATTTTAAATTTGAAGTACGTTCATTGTCAAAAAGAAATTGACACTGAATGCTTATATGTATGTGTGTTTACATTTGTATGTATGTAAAAATGTCAGTTTAAATTTAGTTTCCATTTTTAAATTAAAACGAAAAATGTTTGTTTAAAAATTAAATTTTCTCCGGTTGTCAAACACAATCGACAAATACATACATTAAAAATGACTGTTGACCATTGGTGGCGCTATGGGTATTTATCAAGATCTGCAAGAAATCGTAAAGAAAAAAGTCCTATTGAGCAATGCCGATTCCCACAACAAATTTGGTGAATGTTTGCTTGCTGAAAATCGGCAAGGAAGGAAAGCACCTTAAGGGATACGGCTGTTAAAATCGATCGTTTTTGCGAACATGTGTACATCTACGCAGCTGAGGAGCGTCAGCTGCACGAAAAATAGAGTAGTTTTGGCTCGACTACGCTCGGTATGGTCCAGCCGTCTGAATTTCTATAGTGCAAGGACCGCTGACACCGCGCAAAACGTATGCTCAAATGACTAGTAGATTCCATCGAAACAGCCACATTCCTAGAACTGGAGATTGGCCCAGAGCCAGATTATGCAGGATACGAACTTACAAACATATAATAACATTGTTACAACAACAGACTTTGGATTTTTTCAGTGAACACCACATATAAAACGGTTAAGGCCTCGCTACATAAGCTGCTTTGCCTGATTGCCTTGCTTACCTGCTTCATTTCTGACGTAATAAAAATAATAGAATAAAGACGAAATTTCGAACTGGGTTGCCATCAGTTGGAAATTGGGTCGGCCTTCTTTGTTCTTTTATTTTTTATTGAAGCAGCAAAGCAAGGCAATCAGGCAGAGCAGCTTATGTACGCAGGCCTTTAAACTGTTCATGATCAAACACCCCAAAAACAACCCGACCGGACTACAATTATATATTCTGATTTATTATAACAGATTTAATCAAGCGAAACTACATGTATGTTGTATTTTAAGGCGTTTTTATTAATAAAATGTTACAAAACTTTATATCTATATAAATGTCGGGAATTATTTGCCACTACCATAGGGAAAGAAACAGCTACATAGAATATTGTTACGAAAGTAACTGATAGGTTTAAGTTAATTTAGTTTAATTTCCGTTAATTGAAAAATTTGAATTGTAACGTAACTTTTTATTACGCAGTTATTTTATTTAAGCAACAACAACTACCATGTAGAACTCTCTTCATCATTCTAGTCGTTACATTACCTTTTGTTAATGTTCTTTTGTTTGTTTTGCCAAAATCATGTAATTATCGTTTAGTTTGTTACTTCTTTTCTTGCATTTATTTGTTGTTGTAATTACGTCATTGATCATCCCCCATGTATGTGAGTCTGGTTGTTCGCTTAGAGGTAGTTTACACTATCTGTCAATTTCATATGACACGAAATAAAAACATTCCATATCTACCCACGGAGGCAATGTGGAGACGTAATTTTATTATATTTTTGCTGGGTGGACGCACAGAATAAATGGCGTAAGGAAAATCTGCAATATTCCACATATAAGTGAATATTTAACGATGGAAAATTTCATGTCATATGACATTTACATATAGTGTAAACTACCCCTTAGTGCGAATGTGCGTCTGTGTGTTCGTTGTACATATTCGAGGAGTTGCCAGACATTTTCTAGAGGACTCTCGAACAGGGAGACTTTGGGATATAAATACAGGGGAACTGGCAATGACGAGTTGAGTCGTGTTTTAAGCGTTGAACTGAACAGATCGGTTAAATAAGAGCTGCGTGCTAACTAGAGGCTTGCTGTGTGCTTTGTAATTAAAGTCGGTTCTGAATAAGTGTAATAAAGTAAATAAAGCATTGTAGAAACGTAATCTAAAACGAACCCTGTTTTATTTGGTACAAATCGTATCGGGGAATAAAACAACGTCTACACTGAGATTAGTTAAATCTAATTCCGTAACAATTGGTGTCAGCAGTGAGATTACGATCATCCTACAATGAAGTTTAAGGATCTACGAATGGAAGACTTGAAGAAGGAGCTAAGTAAGTTGGAGTTGTCTTCTACTGGCAACAAGGCCGAACTACAAAAACGCCTGTTGGAAGAGTTTGAACGCCGTGGAATGAACATCGACGCATATGAGTTCGACAGTAAGGAGGAAGTCGAGTTATCGGCAAAGGGCGAATCCCGCATTGAGGAAGTTTCATCGGTAGCTGCTAGGGGTGACGATTTGAAATCAATGCTGGCTATGATTATGCAGGAAATGAATAAGAAAAGTGAAGAAAATTCCAAAATGATGGAGAAATTAGATGCTAAAATGGAAGAAAATTCCAGTAAAATGTTAGAAGAGATGTCTAGAAAGAATGAAGAAACTTCTAGGCTTATGATGGAAATGAAAGCAGAAAATTGTCGAATGATTGAAGAAAATTCCAGTAAAATGATGGAGAAATTAGATGCTAAAATGGAAGAAAATTCCAGAAAGAGTGAAGAATATTCCAGGAAATTAAGAGGTAAATTCCAGAACAATTAACGAGAAATTCGAGAACATCACGATGGTGATTGAAAAGAGAGTAGAAAACGTGGAGGTGCAAATTAAAGAGTTGGATAAAAAGATTTTGTCTGTTGACGAGAAATTTTTGGCCCATGATGAGAAATTTGTGAACCTTGAGAAGAAAATGTCGGAACTGGAAATTAAAGGCGGTCCAGTGAGAGCTATTCATAACACGTTAAAAATCAAGCCTCCAGTGTTCGACGGCTCTACCTCTTTAAATGTGTTCAAATTACAGTTCGAGACATTGGCTGCTAGAGGTTCTTGGAACGACAACGACAAGGCGGTATCACTCCTTATGGCATTGAAGGGTGATGCTGCTGACGTATTACAGAGTATTCCCGCCGCTTCTAGGAACAATTATGGAGATATAATGGCTGCTCTTGAACGTAGGTACGGTAGTGAACACAAGCAAGAGATCTACCGAATGGAACTGAGGGGAAGAGTCCAGAAGCCAAATGAGACTTTACAAGACTTTGCGGCTGATATAGAGCGGTTGGCGCAGTTGGCATATCCAGGAGAGACACATCCATTGGTGGACCGCATAAAGATTGAGACATTTGCAAGTGGTATTCGCGATCCAGAGATAAAATTTGCGACGTATTCGGCACCGATAGGAACATTTGCAGAAACCGTGTCATTTGCCCTGGCCCAAGAAACCGCGAAGATGCTGGTGAAACCTAAAGCTTACAACGTGCGGAGGCTGCAAGTTGAGGACAACAATTCCCAGACCGTTGTCAACCTGCTGAAAGATGCACTGATGCGTGTGAAACGAGGGGCTGGCAAAACGAGAAAGACTTGCTACAACTGTCGTAAAGCTGGACACATTGCACGAGAATGCATATTGCAACGACCAAGGCTCAGATCCACCTCACCGCCTTCAAAAAGTGACGACCAACCGGTGGCCAAGAATCTGGAAAGAGAGACATCAGGTGAATCAAATAAAGTGAATTCCGTCAATCACGAGACGCGGCTGGCAGAGAATGAAAATGATGGTCCCACAATCTCTATAGCCATAGTCCAGCAGAAGAACCACAACTTAACGGTGAAAGGCTTCGTCAATGGTGTATTGCGTACCTTGACATTGAACACCGGTGCAACAAAGTCCATTATTAGACCGGATTTGGTAAAAGGGAAGGTATTGCCGTTAAATGGAGTCAAATTGCGGAATGCTACAGGCGAGACTACAACGGTGCATGGAAAGGCCTACCTAAGGCTCATGATACAATGATACAAGGTAACCTCACGCTCACAACTCACAGAGTTGTATTCGCTTTCCGTCCCTTCATTGACAAAATGATTTTGACAAACCTTGTATGTATGTATGTGTATGTAAACAAACATATATGTACATACATATTTGTCAGTTACATTTTAATTTTAACTTAAACGACAATTTCAAATAATCTTGAATTATCAACAAAAAATATGGGTTTTTGCGAAATTCAAATGTTTCCGGTATTCAAGGGATTGTCAGGAAATGTCGCTAATGTAAGTAATGTGGTGTATCTCGGACGAATTTTTGTACATGCATATATTGTGGGTTGTTGGACACATGCTTAAGTACATGTATTCAACAACGGCTATATATGTAATTACCTCTTTTAGTAATAAAGGAACAATTACATTAGAATATTCACTAATGTGTACATGTGTATTTCAGACACTCCGTCCCAACTCTTGGTCGTCAATTAATTTTGACTTATATATGAATTTGTTTGGAATATTGTTGTTCCTGATGGTTGATTGGCTGTGATGTTGTTCCTTACCGTCGCTAATGGTTCATGTTGGGTCGAATAGTGAATCACTGCAATACGTTAAATTCCACGCATCATATTTCAAAATAAGATTGACATTTGCCATCGTTATAAAATGATGTTGTCAATTTAATTTGTCTTTCAATATTCATCCTCATTTCTTCTAAAATAAATACCAATGAGATAAATTTTAATCGCATTCAATATTATAGATTTTCCGGCACATAGAACTGCTAAGAGCAATCTGATAGAAGAGCTAATGATCGTCGCACAGAAGAGCTTCAAGTAAAAAATACTAGAAAGGTGTCTTCATTTAATAATAAGTATAATGACATAGAAGGAGATAAATCAGAAATGATCTGTATCCCAATAATGTGATCAAATGTCCAAAAAGGGCCACAAATTTCTGAAAAGACCCTAAAGACATTCGATCAGTCCGTAGATGAAAGTTTCAATTCACATAGGCTGAGGGTATATCTCTGTCGGCCGACTGATACCGATAGAGCCAAATTGAGCAGAAGAACAAACATACAATCATAAACTCGGTTACAACAAAAACAACTGATACTTTTTTACTTGTTTTTATAAATTTTATTCATACATTTTGCAGATTAAAAAGATTACTTTAAAACACGTTTTACATTCAACTTATAATCTGTTCATAAGTTTACTTCTACTTGGGCAGCGGCGGTTTTCTTCTTGCTAGCTTCAAGTGCCTTTTGTAGCATTTTATCTTGGGTGGCAGCAGCTTAGGTAGTAACAACAGCAAAGTTATTCTTAGCCAATACAACGGTGTTCTTCTTGGCGACAGCCTTGGCAAAGCGGAGGGGAACTTAGCATATGGATATAACCTGATGGTTTGATGTTGGACAATGAATTGAGATGAAGAACACGGCTGAAGACTTTCGTTTGTGTGATACGCTTACCGAAGAAAACCTTCATCCTTGTAGTTACGACGAGGGGTCCAGGACGTAGTGTGGCGACGGTCCCTGGCCCTGATCTTTATGACTTCAATTCAGAGAGTCCATCAATGATGTGGCCCTTGGATTGGCAATGTGTGTGAAAATAAATTGGAATTTAAATTGGAAAATTTAATTTTAGCAAAGGCGCACACCAATAACAGGGTGATTATGAGATGACATTTTAAATTTAAATTGGACAAATTTAATCACAAATTCCAATATAAGGTGACATTTTAAATTGAAATTGGACAAATTTAATCACAAATTCCAATATAAGGTGAAATATTAAATTAAAATTGGACAAATTTAATTACAAATTTTAATACGCAAATTTGCTGATGTGCATACTGCTGGAACCACTGTTCAAAAACGGTGATGGGTGCGCCGGCGGAATAATTTTTTTTGTAATCAACATCGAAAATGCCTACAGGCCATGAATGTCGGATTTTTCTATATATGTTCAGAGGCTGGTAAACAATTATTTGATATATCCCCAAGAGAAAATTTGATGAAGTTTATATATTGTTTGGCCCACTATTCAAAAACGGTGCCTCGTGCGTCGATGAAATAATTTTTGTCGGAATCAGCATCGAAAATACCTCTAGGCCATATATTTTGGGAAGATCAAAGCTTATTAAAATCTTGGAAAAATTTTATTTGTATGTACACCCAATGAACCTCCCGAAGTGCATTTCCTGTTGGGCCCACTGTTCTGAAACGGTCACTCGTGCGTCCACGGGATAATTTTTATTGGAATCAGCATCAAAAATACCTCTAGGCCATGTATTTTGGGAAGATCAAAGCTTATTAAAATCTTGGAAAAAAATAATTTGTATATACACCCAACTTGCAGACATGCATATTTTGTTAGGCCCACTGTTCTGAAACGGTGACTCGTGCGTCCACGGGATAATTTTTATTGGAAGCAGCATCAAAAATACCTCTAGGCCATGTATTTTGGGATGATCAAAGCTTATTAAAATCTTGGAAAAAAATTATTTGTATATACACCCAACTTGCAGACATGCATATTCTGTTAGGCCCACTATTCCGAAACGGTGGCTCGTGCGTCCACGGGATAATTTTTATTGGAATCAGCATCGAAAATACCTCTAGGCCATATATTTTGGGAAGATCAAAGCTTATTAAAATCTTGGAAAAAACTTATTTGCATGTACACCCAATGAACCTCCCGAAGTGCATTTCCTGTTGGGCCCACTGTTCTGAAACGGTGCCTCATGCGTCCACGGGATAATTTTTATTGGAATCAGCATCGAAAATACCTCTAGGCCATGTATTTTGGGAAGATCAAAGCTTATTAAAATCTTGGAAAAAAAATTATTTGTTTATACACCCAACTTGCAGACATGCATATTTTGTTAGGCCCACTTTTCGGAAACGGTGACTCGTGCGTCCACGGGATAATTTTTATTGGAATCAGCATCAAAAATACCTCTAGGCCATATATTTTGGAAAGATTAAAGCTTATTAAAATCTTGGAAAAAAATTTATTTGTATGTACAACCAATGAACCTACCGAAGTGCATTTCCTGTTGGGCCCACTGTTCTGAAACGGTGGCTCGTGCGTCCACGGGATAATTTTTATTGGAATCAGCATCGAAAATACCTCTAGACCATGTATTTTGGGAAGATAAAAGCTTATTAAAATCTTGGAAAAAAATTTATTTGTACATACACCCAATTCCCAACTTGCAGACATACATATTTTGTTAGGCCCACTATTCCGAAACGGTGGCTCGTGCGTCCATGATATAATTTTTATTGGAATCAGCATCGAAAATACCTCTAGGCCATGTATTTTGGGAAGATCAAAGCTTAGTAAAATCTTGGAAAAAAAATTATTTGTATATACACCCAACTTGCAGACATGCATATTTTGTTAGGCCCACTGTTCTGAAACGGTGGCTCGTGCGTCCACGGGATAATTTTTATTGGAATCAGCATCGAAAATACCTCTAGGCCATGTATTTTGGGAAGATCAAAGCTTATTAAAATCTTGGAAAAAAATTATTTGTATATACACCCAACTTGCAGACATGCATATTTTGTTAGGCCCACTATTCCGAAACGGTGGCTCGTGCGTCCACGGGATAATTTTTATTGGAATCAGCATCGAAAATACATCTAGGCCATGTATTTTGGGAAGATCAAAGCTTATTAAAATCTTGGAAAAAAAATTATTTGTATATACACCCAACTTGCAGACATGCATATTTTGTTAGGCCCACTGTTCTGAAACGGTGGCTCGTGCGTCCACGGGATAATTTTTATTGGAATCAGCATCGAAAATACCTCTAGGCCATGTATTTTGGGAAGATCAAAGCTTATTAAAATCTTGGAAAAAAATTATTTGTATATACACCCAACTTGCAGACATGCATATTTTGTTAGGCCCACTATTCCGAAACAGTGGCTCGTGCGTCCACGGGATAATTTTTATTGGAATCAGCATCGAAAATACCTCTAGGCCATGTATTTTGGGAAGATCAAAGCTTATTAAAATCTTGGAAAAAAAATTATTTGTTTATACACCCAACTTGCAGACATGCATATTTTGTTAGGCCCACTTTTCGGAAACGGTGACTCGTGCGTCCACGGGATAATTTTTATTGGAATCAGCATCAAAAATATCTCTAGGCCATATATTTTGGAAAGATTAAAGCTTATTAAAATCTTGGAAAAAAATTTATTTGTATGTACAACCAATGAACCTCCCGAAGTGCATTTCCTGTTGGGCCCACTGTTCTGAAACGGTCACTCGTGCGTCCACGGGATAATTTTTATTGGAATCAGCATCAAAAATACCTCTAGGCCATGTATTTTGGGAAGATCAAAGCTTATTAAAATCTTGGAAAAAAAATAATTTGTATATACACCCAACTTGCAGACATGCATATTTTGTTAGGCCCACTGTTCTGAAACGGTGACTCGTGCGTCCACGGGATAATTTTTATTGGAATCAGCATCAAAAATACCTCTAGGCCATGTATTTTGGGAAGATCAAAGCTTATTAAAATCTTGGAAAAAAAATTATTTTTTTATACACCCAACTTGCAGACATGCATATTTTGTTAGGCCCACTGTTCTGAAACGGTGGCTCGTGCGTCCACGGGATAATTTTTATTGGAATCAGCATCGAAAATACCTCTAGGCCATGTATTTTGGGAAGATCAAAGCTTATTAAAATCTTGGAAAAAAATTTATTTGCATGTACACCCAATGAACCTCCCGAAGTGCATTTCCTGTTGGGCTCACTGTTCTGAAACGGTGGCTCGTGCGTCCACGGAATATTTTTTTCTGGATAGGGCATCGAATGACCATCAAGCCCATGTCTTTCAATAGATTCTAAATATATTCAGATTTTGGGAAAAAATTATTTTTTATATTCCCACTACGAAAACTGCTAAAGGGAAATTATTGTGGGGCCCCCACTTAATAATGGGGAGGGGTTCGTCCACGGAATATTTTTTTCTGGATAGAGCATTGAATGACCATCAAGCCCATGTCTTTCAATAGATTCTAAATATATTCAGATTTTGGTAAAAAATTATTTTTTATATTCCCACTACGAAAACTGCTGAAGGGAAATTATTGTGGGGCCCCCACTTAATAATGGGGAGGGGTTCGTCCACGGAATATTTTTTTCTGGATAGGGCATCGAACGTCCATCAAGCCCATGTCTTTCAATAGATTCTAAATATATTCAGATTTTGGGAAAAACTTATTTTTTATATTCCCACTACGAAAACTGCTAAAGGGAAATTATTGTGGGGCCCCCACTTAATAATGGGGAGGGGTTCGTCCACGGAATATTTTTTTCTGGATAGGGCATCGAATGTCTATTAAGTCCATGTCTTTCAAGAAATTCTAAATATATTCAGATTTTGGAAAAAAAAATTTATATACCCACTACGAAAAGGATAATTAAGTTGTTACAGAAAGTTGTTTGTTAAGTCACTTTGTTCTCTGTTAACTCTCTCTTTCATGAGAACTTGCTAGTAACCAACCACACCATATAATGGTTTGCGATCGAGTTATCGTGTCGGGTTTTGGCTCATTTGTCTAAGAGGTCGGTACAAACGCAGTTTTATAGCAGAGGATTGGGTTCAAATCCCCGAGGAGGTGAAAGTCTTTCTATTTATTTTTTGTTTTGTTTTATTAATTAACAAATTTTATTAAATATGCAGAAACCCTTTAAAAACCCCAAACATTTTTTTTCACAAAAAATAACAATTTGCGATTGCGTGGAGATACATAGGCCGAATGAAACCTTGTAAACATGGACTGACAAATTACAGACAATACTATGACGAAATGCAAAAATTTGCGAAAATATCCGAGTTTTACGTAAATATTTGCAACCATTTGGCATTATGTGGGTTAAAAACCGATTTTCGTAATTTTGAATGAAAAATTTAAACATGTGATACAAATTTAATCATTTATGTTATATCTACTTACATACATATGTATGTATATAAATTCAGGAATTTATTAGGAATGTACTAACAGTATTTTTTCAATCAAAAACCAGCACATTGAAAACATTTATACACATAGGTACATACATACATACATATAAAATCCTCCAAACTTTTCCCCATTTTAAAGAACGCCCGATTCCAAGAAAACTATGCGTTCTAGAGAAAAAGGGTATTTTATATAAAATGCTTAGAAAGTCACGAAATTATCATTTTCAAATAAAGTTTTAAGTTTTCTCGAAAAAAAATCTCGGCGCTAAGTGAGTTAACCCACTTTTTGCGAGAAACCTTAAAATTGTTTATGAAAATTATATTTTAAGACTTTTTTAAGTATTTTTTATGAAATAACTTTTTTCTCTAAAACGTATAGTTTTTCTGCAATCGGGCCTTCTTTTAAAAACGCCAAAAACTTTGAAGTGTAATATAGGTGTATCCTTATTAGAGTTGGGTAATCTAGTTCCTTGTACTAGTTCCAAAACGTATGAGTAACATCATGAAATATAACGTGTGATGTTAAGTATACGCAGTTTGTTCAAAGAAAAAATGTGGGCCATTGGAACTGCGAAGTGAACTATATAGTTCCATATAGTTCCTTTGGCACAACTCTAATCCTTATATGCCAATCCCTTGGTATTTGATTAAGAAAATACTCTTACTACCTATATTCCTAATAAATCCCTGGCTTTATACGATTCTAACATGTATGATTAAACTTTTATCGCATATTCAAATTTTTCATCAAATGTCGAAAATTACAAAAAAGTCGAGTTTTTTTAATAGCTTGGGTTTTATCCCAATTGTGGGCAAATGCTTTATAAGCATTAAATGATAGATAACGGACAATACTATAACAAAATGCAAAAACCCACAAAAATATTCGAATATACCAGCGTTTTACGTAAATTTTTGAAATCATTTGTTGTGGTGTTTAAACGACCAGAGGCTTTAAACATAGTACACGTTGACAAAAAACAATGATAGTCTTCGAGGTCTACATATTTCGTTAATATCAAAGTCTAGTTGAATATGTACATATGTAATTACTTTCCTAATTTGTAAATAATACTTTACATCATGCATTTCAATTTTTTTAGCTAAACAATAGTTTTTATTTACTGAAAAGGGTTGACTGTCATTCAAAACTGATATGTAGTGGTACCGCCCTTTAAAAGATATTTTGTGTTACGATCTGTGATGTCTGTTTGCTCCAGAATTCTCTTATTTGCCTTTTTCTATACTTAAAAGTTTCCATAGCTATTTTTAGCTTTTGTGTTTTTATTATCTTCTCTCCTTCTCTCCAACCAAAAATGATGCTTAAAAGCGCGGGAGAAAATTGGCTTTTAAAAAATAGTATTAGGCTTAGACTGCACATGTTTACTATGTGCATGTGTATACTACCTACCCCTAAACGTAATAAAAAGAAAGATGCAGTGCTAATAGTATACGTTTAACTCAGTGTCGATAAGGAGCTTGCGTAGCTGAAGTGGTTAAGAGTCTGTCGTTGCAGTCTGTTGGTCTTGGGTTCAAATCCCTGTGGAGTTTTGATTTTAATGACTTATTTTTTTTGCGTTTTTATTTATTTAACAAAAAAGAAAGATTTTGTCTTATTAATTTATGAATAAATATTCACTATAAATAAACAACTTTATGTAATCAAAACTCCATTGAGATTTGAACCCAAGACCGATAAATCGCAACGTCAGACTCTCAACCAATTCGGCTATGCAACCTCAGTAGCGGTACTGAATAAAATGCATAAAATATATGTTTCGTAAAAAATAAATATAATACATTTTTTCCGAGAGTAAGTTATCAGGATTTTACTTTAATCAATATTCTTCTGTTGTGTATTTTCCCTGTCTGAATTTTATCAACCAGTTTAAAAATAGTTTATTATAAATTTTCTACAACCAAATATGTACATACTATGTACATGTAAATTGGTTTAAAAATCATATAGAGCTGAACAGAAAAAGGTACACAATGTCCATCTCTGCATAACATTTCAACTAACTGTAAATTTGTTGAAGTCACCGAGACATCAAACAAATTGACAATGAAAATGGACTTTTTCAACGTGTTTTTTGTTTTTGAAGAAAATAATAAAATGTATAAATAATTCGCATTTGCATTTTCTAAATAAATTTCATATAAAACCAACATTCATTATAAGTTGATCGAGGTACTACATGTGGTACAGTTTGTTGTAGTGGTATGAAGAAGGAATGCAACAGGCAACGTAATATAAATGAAGGTGTGTTTGTGGGTAACAGTAGACACTCGAAAAAGGCAAAGGAGAAAATGTTCAATCATCCCTATTGGAAAAAAAAAACAGAACAAAAAACACATTTTTTTTGCACAGCGTTTGTTAAACTGTAAATCAGCAAATAAGCCAAAATAGGTAGTTTAGCTTATAACTAGTTCAAAATTAATCAAGCTAGCATTGGATAATATTGAATACTTTGGTTCTCAACCCTAATTAGACAGTTGGCCTAAGGGGAAATATTGGGAAAATATTAAGTTGTGTTTATAAAATAGTCAGCATTATGATAATTTTAAACTAATTATAGTCCCTACAGGTTAACGTATAAAAAGTACAGATAGGCATAGTCAAAGATAAAAATATTTTTATTTTTTAATACAAATATCGGATGCCTTCTCAGATCCTTATTATTTTTGTACACATACAGTGTCGGACAAAACTAAAGCACCCCCTCAGTACATTTTTTTAAAATGATAATTTTTTAAGAAAAAAATGTTGTAAATTTATTTTATATATTTTTTTATTTATTTATATCTTCATTATTGGAAAATACAAACATAAGGAATTTAGAATTTAATAAACAAAAGTTTAGTCGCAAATATAAGCGGAAAAAAACTAACCCGTCGTCTACCGTTCTTCTGTAAATCGTTCTTTTGCTAATTTTTCAGTCTAAGAGATATTGTATTTTACCAGAAGATGCTCTAGCATAATTTTTGGATGAATATAAACAATATCGGCTAATGTTTTGGTATAGCCCCCATATAGCGGTAACTTCCGGTCATCGGTATTTTGAGTAAGCCACATTTTCCTACTAAATTAGCTGTAATTTGGTACTTAGGGTTCCTAGAGGTCACAAAACATTTCCACAAAAAATTGTGGACCTGATTTTCAGTTTTTAAAAGAAGGCCCGATTGCAGAAAAACTATACGTTTTAGAGAAAAAAGTTATTTCATAAAAAATACTTAAAAAAGTCTTAAAATATAATTTTCATAAACAATTTTAAGGTTTCTCGCAAAAAGTGGGTTAACTCACTTAGCGCCGAGATTTTTTTTCGAGAAAACTTAAAACTTTATTTGAAAATGATAATTTCGTGACTTTCTAAGCATTTTATATAAAATACCCTTTTTCTCTAGAACGCATAGTTTTCTTGGAATCGGGCGTTCTTTAAAATGGGGAAAAGTTTGGAGGATTTTATATGTATGTATGTATGTACCTATGTGTATAAATGTTTTCAATGTGCTGGTTTTTGATTGAAAAAATACTGTTAGTACATTCCTAATAAATTCCTGAATTTATATACATACATATGTATGTAAGTAGATATAACATAAATGATTAAATTTGTATCACATGTTTAAATTTTTCATTCAAAATTACGAAAATCGGTTTTTAACCCACATAATGCCAAATGGTTGCAAATATTTACGTAAAACTCGGATATTTTCGCAAATTTTTGCATTTCGTCATAGTATTGTCTGTAATTTGTCAGTCCATGTTTACAAGGTTTCATTCGGCCTATGTATCTCCACGCAATCGCAAATTGTTATTTTTTGTGAAAAAAAATGTTTGGGGTTTTTAAAGGGTTTCTGCATATTTAATAAAATTTGTTAATTAATAAAACAAAACAAAAAATAAATAGAAAGACTTTCACCTCCTCGGGGATTTGAACCCAATCCTCTGCTATAAAACTGCGTTTGTACCGACCTCTTAGACAAATGAGCCAAAACCCGACACGATAACTCGATCGCAAACCATTATATGGTGTGGTTGGTTACTAGCAAGTTCTCATGAAAGAGAGAGTTAACAGAGAACAAAGTGACTTAACAAACAACTTTCTGTAACAACTTAATTATCCTTTTCGTAGTGGGTATATAAATTTTTTTTTCCAAAATCTGAATATATTTAGAATTTCTTGAAAGACATGGACTTAATAGACATTCGATGCCCTATCCAGAAAAAAATATTCCGTGGACGAACCCCTCCCCATTATTAAGTGGGGGCCCCACAATAATTTCCCTTTAGCAGTTTTCGTAGTGGGAATATAAAAAATAAGTTTTTCCCAAAATCTGAATATATTTAGAATCTATTGAAAGACATGGGCTTGATGGACGTTCGATGCCCTATCCAGAAAAAAATATTCCGTGGACGAACCCCTCCCCATTATTAAGTGGGGGCCCCACAATAATTTCCCTTCAGCAGTTTTCGTAGTGGGAATATAAAAAATAATTTTTTACCAAAATCTGAATATATTTAGAATCTATTGAAAGACATGGGCTTGATGGTCATTCAATGCTCTATCCAGAAAAAAATATTCCGTGGACGAACCCCTCCCCATTATTAAGTGGGGGCCCCACAATAATTTCCCTTTAGCAGTTTTCGTAGTGGGAATATAAAAAATAATTTTTTCCCAAAATCTGAATATATTTAGAATCTATTGAAAGACATGGGCTTGATGGTCATTCGATGCCCTATCCAGAAAAAAATATTCCGTGGACGCACGAGCCACCGTTTCAGAACAGTGAGCCCAACAGGAAATGCACTTCGGGAGGTTCATTGGGTGTACATGCAAATAAATTTTTTTCCAAGATTTTAATAAGCTTTGATCTTCCCAAAATACATGGCCTAGAGGTATTTTCGATGCTGATTCCAATAAAAATTATCCCGTGGACGCACGAGCCACCGTTTCAGAACAGTGGGCCTAACAAAATATGCATGTCTGCAAGTTGGGTGTATAAAAAAATAATTTTTTTCCAAGATTTTAATAAGCTTTGATCTTCCCAAAATACATGGCCTAGAGGTATTTTTGATGCTGATTCCAATAAAAATTATCCCGTGGACGCACGAGTCACCGTTTCAGAACAGTGGGCCTAACAAAATATGCATGTCTGCAAGTTGGGTGTATATACAAATTATTTTTTTTCCAAGATTTTAATAAGCTTTGATCTTCCCAAAATACATGGCCTAGAGGTATTTTTGATGCTGATTCCAATAAAAATTATTCCGTGGACGCACGAGTCACCGTTTCAGAACAGTGGGCCTAACAAAATATGCATGTCTGCAAGTTGGGTGTATATACAAATTATTTTTTTCCAAGATTTTAATAAGCTTTGATCTTCCCAAAATACATGGCCTAGAGGTATTTTCGATGCTGATTCCAATAAAAATTATCCCGTGGACGCACGAGCCACTGTTTCGGAATAGTGGGCCTAACAAAATATGCATGTCTGCAAGTTGGGTGTATATACAAATAATTTTTTTCCAAGATTTTAATAAGCTTTGATCTTCCCAAAATACATGGCCTAGAGGTATTTTCGATGCTGATTCCAATAAAAATTATCCCGTGGACGCACGAGCCACCGTTTCAGAACAGTGGGCCTAACAAAATATGCATGTCTGCAAGTTGGGTGTATATACAAATAATTTTTTTTCCAAGATTTTAATAAGCTTTGATCTTCCCAAAATACATGGCCTAGAGGTATTTTCGATGCTGATTCCAATAAAAATTATCCCGTGGACGCACGAGCCACCGTTTCCGAAAAGTGGGCCTAACAAAATATGCATGTCTGCAAGTTGGGTGTATATACAAATAATTTTTTTTCCAAGATTTTAATAAGCTTTGATCTTCCCAAAATACATGGCCTACAGGTATTTTCGATGCTGATTCCAATAAAAATTATCCCGTGGACGCACGAGCCACCGTTTCGGAATAGTGGGCATAACAAAATAAGCATGTCTGCAAGTTGGGTGTATATACAAATAATTTTTTTCCAAGATTTTAATAAGCTTTGATCTTCCCAAAATACATGGCCTAGAGGCATTTTTGATGCTGATTCCAATGAAAATTATCCCGTGGACGCACGAGCCACCGTTTCAGAACAGTGGGCCCAACAGGAAATGCACTTCGGGAGGTTCATTGGGTGTACATGCAAATAAATTTTTTTCCAAGATTTTAATAAGCTTTGATCTTCCCAAAATACATGGCCTAGAGGTATTTTCGATGCTGATTCCAATAAAAATTATCCCGTGGACGCACGAGCCACCGTTTCAGAACAGTGGGCCTAACAAAATATGCATGTCTGCAAGTTGGGTGTATAAACAAATAATTTTTTTTCCAAGATTTTAATAAGCTTTGATCTTCCCAAAATACATGGCCTAGAGGTATTTTCGATGCTGATTCCAATGAAAATTATCCCGTGGACGCACGAGCCACCGTTTCAGAACAGTGGGCCCAACAGGAAATGCACTTCGGGAGGTTCATTGGGTGTACATGCAAATAAATTTTTTTCCAAGATTTTAATAAGCTTTGATCTTCCCAAAATACATGGCCTAGAGGTATTTTCGATGCTGATTCCAATAAAAATTATCCCGTGGACGCACGAGCCACCGTTTCAGAACAGTGGGCCTAACAAAATATGCATGTCTGCAAGTTGGGTGTATAAACAAATAATTTTTTTTCCAAGATTTTAATAAGCTTTGATCTTCCCAAAATACATGGCCTAGAGGTATTTTCGATGCTGATTCCAATAAAAATTATCCCGTGGACGCACGAGCCACCGTTTCAGAACAGTGGGCCCAACAGGAAATGCACTTCGGGAGGTTCATTGGTTGTACATACAAATAAATTTTTTTCCAAGATTTTAATAAGCTTTAATCTTTGCAAAATATATGGCCTAGAGATATTTTCGATGCTGATTTCAATAAAAATTATCCCGTGGACGCACGAGCCACCGTTTCGGAATAGTGGGCCTAACAAAATATGCATGTCTGCAAGTTGGGTGTATATACAAATAATATTTTTCCAAGATTTTAATAAGCTTTGATCTTCCCAAAATACATGGCCTAGAGGTATTTTTGATGCTGATTCCAATAAAAATTATCCCGTGGACGCACGAGTGACCGTTTCAGAACAGTGGGCCCAACAGGAAATGCACTTCGGGAGGTTCATTGGGTGTACATGCAAATAAGTTTTTTCCAAGATTTTAATAAGCTTTGATCTTTGCAAAATATATGGCCTAGAGGTATTTTCGATGCTGATTTCAATAAAAATTATCCCGTGGACGCACGAGTCACCGTTTCAGAACAGTGGGCCTAACAAAATATGCATGTCTGCAAGTTGGGTGTATATACAAATTATTTTTTTTCCAAGATTTTAATAAGCTTTGATCTTCCCAAAATACATGGCCTAGAGGTATTTTTGATGCTGATTCCAATAAAAATTATCCCGTGGACGCACGAGTGACCGTTTCAGAACAGTGGGCCCAACAGGAAATGCACTTCGGGAGGTTCATTGGGTGTACATGCAAATAAGTTTTTTCCAAGATTTTAATAAGCTTTGATCTTCCCAAAATATATGGCCTAGAGGTATTTTCGATGCTGATTCCAATAAAAATTATCCCGTGGACGCACGAGCCACCGTTTCGGAATAGTGGGCCTAACAGAATATGCATGTCTGCAAGTTGGGTGTATATACAAATAATTTTTTTTCCAAGATTTTAATAAGCTTTGATCATCCCAAAATACATGGCCTAGAGGTATTTTTGATGCTGATTCCAATAAAAATTATCCCGTGGACGCACGAGTCACCGTTTCAGAACAGTGGGCCTAACAAAATATGCATGTCTGCAAGTTGGGTGTATATACAAATTATTTTTTTCCAAGATTTTAATAAGCTTTGATCTTCCCAAAATACATGGCCTAGAGGTATTTTTGATGCTGATTCCAATAAAAATTATCCCGTGGACGCACGAGTGACCGTTTCAGAACAGTGGGCCCAACAGGAAATGCACTTCGGGAGGTTCATTGGGTGTACATACAAATAAATTTTTTCCAAGATTTTAATAAGCTTTGATCTTCCCAAAATATATGGCCTAGAGGTATTTTCGATGCTGATTCCGACAAAAATTATTTCATCGACGCACGAGGCACCGTTTTTGAATAGTGGGCCAAACAATATATAAACTTCATCAAATTTTCTCTTGGGGATATATCAAATAATTGTTTACCAGCCTCTGAACATATATAGAAAAATCCGACATTCATGGCCTGTAGGCATTTTCGATGTTGATTACAAAAAAAATTATTCCGCCGGCGCACCCATCACCGTTTTTGAACAGTGGTTCCAGCAGTATGCACATCAGCAAATTTGCGTATTAAAATTTGTAATTAAATTTGTCCAATTTTAATTTAATATTTCACCTTATATTGGAATTTGTGATTAAATTTGTCCAATTTCAATTTAAAATGTCACCTTATATTGGAATTTGTGATTAAATTTGTCCAATTTAAATTTAAAATGTCATCTCATAATCACCCTGTTATTGGTGTGCGCCTTTGCTAAAATTAAATTTTCCAATTTAAATTCCAATTTATTTTCACACACATGGATTGGCAGAGACCCAGGCGTAGCGGCGTTGGTTTGCATTGACTTCGAGGTGCCACGGCACATGTTTTCAAAATCATCCTGACCAGAGAGATGAGTATCTCCCACAGACACAGGGAATACGCCAAACAAACAGCGCGACCAATAGACCAAAATTCAGCAGAGATTTGGTGACCTGTAACAAGGAGCACGCACACATTCAATATATGAATATAAACCTATTCATAAATGCTCCAACCCAAATACTTACCGACGTGTTTGCTGTCAGCGTTATATAGACGCGCATGAATTGGTTGTTGTTGCATAGGTTAGATGCTGGTTGAAACGCTTTTGGTCTAGGGACAATCAAATGATGGATTCGTTGACGACATCACTCCTGCCAAGCAAATGCTGTTTTCCATGATTTGTTCACTCCTTTCCGGAAATACGGTGACCAGGCGTCTTACGTTGGCTAAATTTTGCAATATGTAACACGAAAAACATTCAAGTGAATGTCGTTGTATTTTACAAATTACTTTCGAGAAACATAAAATCAAAATATTTATCTGCTTCTACCGAATTTTCACATAGTTTTGGTATATCCACATTGACCGCGATCTCCATTTGTTTTGTGCGCACTTCTTTTCTCGAAGACTTTTGCTAAAATTACGAAAATATTTTTTTCTGCTCTATAAAATGATGTACACAAATATTTATACTTCAAAAGAACGTAAACAAACCGTATGTTGTTATTGTTGTCATTAACATACAATAACAAAAACAACATTTATATTGTTTCGATGCATGGTTGTATCTGACAGCTCAAAGACGGTTTTTTCAAATGAGATTACCTTCTTATTCTGCCATGCCTAAGGCTGAGCATGGGTAGAAAATCGGTAAATTTCGATTTTATAGTGGCCGATATTGTGGACGAAGTTATACTTGGCGTAGACTTCATGATTGCCTTCGATATCAACCTGGACATAAAGCACCGTGTGATGACATGGTCCAATGTGGAAATACCGATAAGTGTGGGCTACAACGAGAAAAGCAAATATCGCCCGAAGGCAGAATCCAGCGAGATCGCTGTCGATGTCCGTACGCTGAAGGTGGAAGCCGCCGACAATTGGCCCGTAGGAAAGCGGAAAATCCAGCAACGAGGACGAGAAAGCGAAGATGTACGTCGAGGAAAGGTCCATCGAAAAGCGGCCGTACAACAAGGAAGGACAAGTCCGATGACGACCAGGTGGCACTTAGGAGGGTGACCGAGAAAGAAGATATAACGTCACGATACCTGGAGAGAAAAGAGCGAAAGTCCAAAGCTAATGGCGTAGAGGGTACATCTAAATCAGTTGCTACCACTACGGAAAGAGAACTGTGTCTAGTCCAGAGGAACAGGCTTAAGCGGGAAGCAGTGTTACCAATGCCCATACCACCGAGAGGGAACTGTGCCTATTCGGGACGAACAGGCTTAAGCGGGAGGCAATGTTACGAAAGTAACTGATAGGTTTAAGTTAATTTAGTTTAATTTCCGTTAATTTAAAAATTTGAATTGTAACGTAACGTTTTATTACGCAGTTATTTTATTTAAGCAACAACAACTACCATGTAGAACTCTCTTCATCATTCTAGTCGTTACATTACCTTTTGTTAATGTTCTTTTGTTTGTTTTGCCAAAATCATGTAATTATCGTTTAGTTTGTTACTTCTTTTCTTGCATTTATTTGTTGTTGTAATTACGTCATTGATCATCCCCCATGTATGTGAGTCTGGTTGTTCGCTTATAGCTATATTACATTACGTGTATTTCATGTGTATGTTTTGCATTTTTTACATCTACATGTTGTACACATAGTGTGATCCATATAAAAAATTTCATCTATCAAAATGATGTGTGAACCCATGTGTAACTTTTTCGTTTTAGAGCCCTTCCTATTTTTTTATGTACAATAAATAGAAAACAGCTGATTTGTTTGTTTTGATGAAAGCAGAAATTTGCAAAATTTGATGAAAGAAATAATTTCTTAAAGAAACTTAAATAAATCGATTTGATAAAGGATTTGTTTACATTTATAGGTTATGTCACATAAAAAAACATATACTGGTGTAATAGCAAAAATTATAAATCATATGTAAAACGTCATTTTTCGCACACACAAAGAATTACACGAGGACAAAAAATTCAAAACATACACATGAAATACACGTAATGTAATATAGCTATTAGTGCGAATGTGCGTCTGTGTGTTCGTTGTACATATTCGAGGAGTTGCCAGACATTTTCTAGAGGACTCTCGAACAGGGAGACTTTGGGATATAAATACAGGGGAACTGGCAATGACGAGTTGAGTCGTGTTTTAAGCGTTGAACTGAACAGATCGGTTAAATAAGAGCTGCGTGCTAACTAGAGACTTGCTGTGTGCTTTGTAATTAAAGTCGGTTCTGAATAAGTGTAATAAAGTAAATAAAGCATTGTAGAAACGTAATCTAAAACGAACCCTGTTTTATTTGGTATAAATCGTATCGGGGAATAAAACAACGTCTACACGGAGATTAGTTAAATCTAATTCCGTAACAATATTTATCAGCTGTCAGAAATTACGTGGCCTGGTTGTAATACTAGAACCTTGGAATATTGTAGATTTACCCCGCCAATTGTTGGAATGACCATGAATATTGTCCTTGTATACATATGTGTTTGTTGTTACAGGTACGATTGTAGTACGATTCTTACTGATTCCATGCAATATTAATCACGGGTAATTTTTGCTGTTGTTGTAGTAGAGATGTTGGTTGCGTCCCGATTTTCATATATTGAGAATTCTGTTTTCACTGATGATTATTGCTGCTTCTGAAGAAATAAAATCCTCACTCAATCCTGTATGTTTCAATGGCGCAACATTTGTTGTTCCTGGGGTTGATCCAGGAACGCATTTGTTGTATTTCTTTGTTCCCTTTGATTTTGTTGTTATTGTGGTGTATGTTTCAAGAATCGTTGTTCCATAGCACCTATAATGTGGGATTGTTTAAATTCGGTGTTGTCAAAAGTGTTTTTAGCGCCTTACCAGTCAGAGTATTTGTTGAAATGTCCAATGATTATTTTTTTTTTCGAAACACAAAAAGTAATATAAACAAATATATGTATTTTATTTATATTGTGAAATGTCATGTACTATTGTTGTTTTGTATTTGACACGCTCCCTTACAGACATACAGGGTTGTATTTTCCTAAATTTGACAGATGCGACTACCTTTTATCATTCTACCATGGATACAACCATTGCTGTAATTCACGAGACTCAAATTATTTTTGAAGTGGAGATATGCTAGGTTTACATTTACGAAATCCACTCGATTTCAACTGTCAATTCCATTGCTCAAACGTCAAATGAAATCTCATCTGAAATCCATTGGATTTCATTTGACGTTTAACCAAAGGAATTGACAGTTGAAATCGAATGGATTTTGTAAATGTAAACCAAGCATTAGAGTTTTTTTGGAAATCTGAACTGGGGCTCAATTCTGTTTCTATGAAAATGTGAAATGAAAACTTTTATAAGGGGAAAACTGTCAAATGAAAAAAATTATAAAGGAAATATTTTTCATTTCAAATTTTCATAGAACAAGAATCCAGCCCCTGGAGTTGGAGGAAAAATGAAAAACCATTTGGATGATGAAGCAATATCAGTTTCGGTGTCACAAAAAGCAGAGCAGAGGAAGTAAACTCAGTTATGATCAAATTTAATAAAGAGTTAGTTTTTATAATTTGTATTAGTGTAATAAAGTTAATATTCTTGTTTACACGAATAAGCAATGTATTTTATTTATTTTGGGATATTTGCAATGGCTTGCATTTTATAGCATCTTTAGACTGCATTTAAATTCAATCCAAAACACTACATCAAAGGCTGTGATTTGGATCGAAAATGGAGCGCATCCTAGCTGTGTGCCGTGGAAGCAAAATGGAGTGCATCCTAGCTGCACGCTCTCTTGTAAAATTCATAGGAAAAGATGTACTCCAGCGGCAATTGTTCTAGTGATTTAACTGCATCCGCGGATGCAAACTTTTTGCTGGGAAGTGAGATAATAATTGAAATGTATTGGAAAACAAATAACGTGAACAATAACGAAATATGTGAACGGAAAACAAAACGAAATCGTTTATAATTTTACAAATGTTTCTGCACTGCAGAATCTGCAAATAAAATGGATTTCAGATGAGTTTTCTTTGACGTGTACGCAAAGGAATTGACAGTTGAAATCGAATGGATGTCGTAAATGTAAACCAATCATTATACCCCGGTGTAGACTATGCTTGATTTAGCAAATGCAGTGGATTAAAGTTGTCAATTACATAAAATATATGTCAAATAAATCGAAATAATGCACTTAATCGTGGTATAAGAGTATAGTCTAAACAAAGTTTTAAATCTTTTCGGAAGGAAATGTGAAGAAATTTGATTTAGCAAATCCAGTGGCATTAAGTTGTAATTTTCGTACAATATATGTCAAATAAATCGATATTAGTTATCTTTACCTACGCGTTTGGTTATATCTACGTGCCATTTACCGAGGCGTGTAAATTTTGAAAACCTGTGTTAACATTGGTGTTTTTCATTCATGATTTTGTAAAAACATTGCCACATATAAGGGTTTAATTTTTAACACATTGGCAACTATCAACCAAGCAAAATCCTTGGTGTAAGTAACAGGCCGTTTTCAACCCGGTAACGTTACCTACGGATTGAAATTAGGAAATTTTGCTTACACGGGGGATATCTATGAACTCATAGATAACTACGCGTAGAAATTACGGGCATTAACAATCGTATTGCTAGGTTTGCGTTTACGAAATCCACTCGATTTCAACTGTCAATTCCATAGCTCAAACGTCAAATTAAATCACATCTGAAATCCATTGGATTTCATTTGACGTTTAACCAATGGAATTGACAGTTGAAATCGAATGGATTTCGTAAATGTAAATCAACTGTATAAGGCCATGTTTACATTATAGACTTTTGCAGGGTTAACCTTCTTTATGAGGATTTATTTGAAATATAAGCAATGGAATTGACATTTGAAACCCAGTGGGTTTGTTAAATCCGGTTATATATATATATAAGTACTATAAGTGTTTAGTCTAAACCAAGTTTAATACTAAAAACTACCACATAAAACTAGTGCTTTGGGCAAATACGCCATTTACTTGACAGAAATTCAATGGAATTGACAACTTAAGTGACGCAAGTTCTATGAAACCCAAAGCAAATTTACATAAGGTATATGCATGAATTACAACAACTAAAAAATTTACAAAAAAAACATTGTTGTTATTGAAAATTAATTGTCAAAGAAAATATTGAATAAAAGGGTCGTTCCAAAAATTTGTTCAGGACAAAAATAAATACATTTTGAAAATCCTCTAAAATATAACAAATTTGAATCAAAATGTAAATAAAAAGCATACAGGCATACAGCATACATACATACATACGTAGGTCATTGTTATTACACGTTTACGGTGAACATAAGAATTTTATGGTAGCAAATTTCGAAGTTTAAAATTTCATGTGTAGACCCTATTACATTTTGAAAACTACATTTACAAAAAAGTGCGAATACAGCTGACTGTCACTTCTACCTTGCATATATATGCCTTGATGAAACGTATTAGAAGTAAAGTGTCTAAAATATAAATTTTGAGAGCATTCACATTGCATCTAAGGAATCGTGACAAAAACACTCCATAAATATTTGACAGAATTTGCATTATAGACAACAAAGCGATGATAATCGAATATAAGCCCCAGAAAGACCAAAGTTCCTGTCGTTTAAAGTATCTTGTGACCCCCTTTCAAATAAAATCAACACTTTTAATTTGCATTTTTTCATATTTTTAACAAACAAATGCTTTATTTTCAATTAAATGTTCATAGTTTTATTTCAATTTCTTTTGTTCTTTTTAGTTCTTTTGTTGTTATCTATTTTTCTTAATATCATGTTGAAGTAGTTCATTTTTATAAAAACCAATAGGAAAAATATTTTGTTTTTCATAAATTTGTGAGTATTTTTAGTTTAATAAATTGATTCATAAATACATAACAATAAAAATACATAAATAAATAAGATATTTTTCGAAAATTCAATACAATATTAGTATAATTTTCAGAGTACTTGTTTAGTTTGGGTGTGGTGATTTGAACTCACCTTGATTCAAAATTCTGTGGAAACTGTTATGGCTGGTACTCTTTGTTTTCTATAGGACATTGTTATGTGGCTGTTATGCATACTTGTGTGTTTATTTAAGGTACTTTATTTTAGATGGCCAAATAATTCCAGAGAAAATCCACAAAATAAATCAGTCTTTTGAAAAAATTAACATAACGCATTGAGTACTGTAGTTTGCATTATCAGTTTCCCTTTTTTTTGCAATGCCTATCGGACAGTTCTAACAATAGTAATACCGAAGTTTGATGTTTTTTACTGTGTAGTGTTTTTTCAAAAAGTAAAACTTGTTTGTATATTGGTAATATAAACGCGTCTCATTTTACTACTCAGTTTAATGTATAATTCCATTGTTATTTAGGGTAGCAGTTGATTTTTGACGGTTTAACCTCTTTTATACTAAATTAGGTTTAGAATTGCACATGATTTCAACTGTATATACCATTGCGTATACGTCAAATAAATCCTCGTTATAAGTCCAATGAATTTTATTTGACGTATACGCTATGGAATTGACTTTTGAAATCGAGCGGATTTCATAAATCTAATACTATGTTTACATTTACGAAATCCACTCGATTTCAACTGTCAATTCCATTGCTCAAACGTCAAATGAAATCCAATCGATTTCAGATGAGTTTTCATTTGACGTGTACACAAAGGAATTGACAGATGAAATCGAGTGGATTTCGTAAATGTAAACATAGTCTAAATGTGCTATTACGGCGATTTGTTTGACATTTATGCAATGGTTTTGACAGTTTAAACTACTAGATTAACTAAATCCAGTTATATGTAAAATAACTGAATCGGTGTAAACCGTGTTTAAAATTAAATCTTTAACCCGTGAAAACTCGGGCGTGAAAACAGCCTTGCTTGGTGGAATAAGAAGGTGTTATAGTGCGGTTACACTACAGTTTTTTGCCGGGTTAACCCACTTTATGAGGATTTATTGCTTAATCTGGTCAAATCTGACCAGATTTGCCATACAAAAATTAAATCCTCTCACGACTGGGTTTATTTTAAATCCGGCACAAATCCACCAAAAATACAGTGTTGTATCCGGTATTTGTGCAAAAAAATCCAACTCTACTCAAAAAGTACCAAAAGTTGCAACTGTTTTTGCAACAGAGTTTGTCGTGTTTTACACGTTTACGATTCGTCGCATGAGATTTTATGGAGTTAACAAATCTAAAGTTATTTGAAAATCATAAAATTATTTATTTTTTTACATTAGACACTTTTTTAACAAAAAGTACGCTTGATACCTTGATAAAAAAATGTATCCCTGTGTGTAAAATATACCAATATGAGCAAAGAGGGGACGATATCTCATGCGAGAAATTGTAAAAGTGTTAAACACGACTTTATTAGTTATTTTGTATGTATACGTAAACAAACATCAGCTGACAGTTTATATCCTCGAAAAGCTAAGTGTAACCAGCAAAGATTAACCCACAGGATCTATTAAACCCTTCAATAGTGTAACCGGAGTATTACATCAAATCATACCAAACGTCAAATTTGGGCACAATAATGTGTTATTGTGAATTGCTTGTTTAAATTTTGCATGCGTTTTTATTCGCAATAATGAATTTTGACAACTAGTGTGATAACCAGCTGTTTTTGCCGCTGTACCTGTATTATTAGGTGTGTCTTTTTACGTGATAATTTGTAATAATTATTACGAAATGTTACTAAATTCTGACTTTTTACAAAAAAGTTCAGTAAAAGAGAGCGAAGTGAGAGAACAATTTTGACAGTTGTTTGCTGAGAAATTGCTAAAAGTTGCTGAAAGTATTTTTCCCAGCAACATTTAGCAAGTTCGATCAGCTGTTGTTTAATCATCTGCTAATGGTAAGCTGCTCAATGTTTACCTTATTTTTGTGGAAAAATACTATAAATATTACGACTCAGCTATATTTATTGATTATATTATTAATATATTAATAATTTTTTATTTACTTTGCTTAAGTTTTGCTTCCATGCATTGGCGCCAATGTTTCTGTTTTGGTTATCAACCGTTATCTTGCTAACGTTTACTAAATGCTGTCTTTTTACTTTTTTCTCTATTTTCGTATCAAAGAGTAAAATCTCTCTTATACTATGTTTACATTTGCGAAATCCATTCGATTTCATCTGTCAATTCCTTTGTGTATACGTCAAATGAAAACTCATCTGAAATCGATTGGATTTCATTTGACGTTTGAGCAATGGAATTGACATTTGAAATCGAATGGATTTCGTAAATGTAAACATAGTTGGTCTGTTCCTTTACTATTGAAAATGGTAAAACCGGCAAAAGTAGTAAAAGTTGTAAACTGCTCCCATATGAATTGTATGGTCTCAGCAGATAAGGAACGCTTTTCGAGTAAAAAGTGGTAAAACTTGAAGATTCTTGCACGTAAAGGAACAGAGCTAGTATTACTCTCTGAAAAGAAGTTACTGAATAATTATTACTGAAAAAGTAAAAATACACAACTATTGTGCCATGCAGTCTTGCAAACTTTTAAGCCCTCGGCACATATGGTCCGTTTAGTGACACGTTGCGACACGCGTTGTCCCAAAACAGTTAAATTATGTTTAACTTTAATGCGTCAGCCATGGTACAATAATTCTTAGGTAGGCCACAGCTAGCAGCTGATTACAATTTTTTTTGTTATGGCTTAATCTGTCAAAACCCTGTTGACATGCAGAGTTGATATTTATTATTGATCAAAAAATTCAACTCTGTTTTGTTTTCATTTCAACATTTCGTTCTTCTTCTTCTTTGTATACTCATCTGTTATCATTCATCAAAACAATTTTGACGTTTTAAGCCATAGCGACAGGGTTGTATTTTTTTGGCGATTCTCATACCTGGCCTACCTATGAATTATTGTACCATGGCGTCAGCCATGTTGTTGTTTTTCAAAAAACTTGGCTTCACTTACACATTTTTCATGTGGTTGTTGTAACGCAACGCAGAACGCACCGTATGTGCCGAGCGCTTTAAGGCCTCGGCACATACGGCGCGTTGAGCGTTGTGTTACAACAACCACATGAAAACTTTAAGAACAAACTTGGCATCACTTACACATTTTTCATGTGGTTGTTGTTTTCAACGCGCAGCGCGTCGCACAACGTACCGTATGTGCCGATGGCTTTAGAGTTGTACATGTTAAATTAGCGTGTTCATAAAGCTAATTTATAGTGCGTTTACATATAACTGGATATATTAAATCCGCTGGACTTTAAATGTCAATTTAATCGCGTATGCGTCAAATAAAAGCACATCAGGAAGCTTATAGTACGTTTACATTTACGAAATCGAGTGGATTTCAACTGTCAATTCCTTTGGGTATACGTCAAGTATATATGAAATATCATCTGAAATCCGTTGGATACAATTTGACGTTTAAGCAATGGAATTGACAGTTGGAATCGAGTTGATATAAATGTAAACCTAGCATTAACGACACAAAAAGCATTAATGTTACCATAATATTACCCTAAATTATGGAAAATACGTGATTTATTTGACAGATATATAATGACATTGTCAACACAAATAACACGTTTTACGTAGCAAATTTCATATCAATTTGAGGAAACTTTTGTTCTATACAACTGTCTCTAGTTTTATCATTCAGGATTTAGGTCAAAAAGGAATTTCATAAAATGTCACTTTGACGGACTTCGAAAATGTTTCTCTTAAGTGATGATACTCTAAAGCCACACGTTGAAACTTTCATACGAAACTTTGACAGCTTTTGGGAGAGTGCAGTGATGAAGAAACTCCTTCACCTCCGCGCTCTCCTAAAAGCTGTGAGAGTTTCGTAAGAAAGTTTCAACGTGTGGCTTTAGAGTTAATACTACTATTTCAATAGGTGTGTACGATAACCCAATAATTTGTACAAATTCGTACAAATTTCTGCTGAATGCTGTTCGATAACAAAATTATCCAGCAAAAGAGAGCGAGTTTGGAGAGATTTTTGGAGAGTTTTGTGACTGGGAACTTGCAAATTTTTGCTGGGAAAATTTGTCCCGCAAAAATTTGCAAGTCTGATCAGCTGACTTTTAATCACATGTTCAATGTAAACAAATCGAAATGTTAACATTTTCGACCAAGAAAATTTCACAATTGCACATTTTTTTAGATTCTAAAGCGTTGTGGATTGGATTAAAGCATTAAATAAGTAAAGTGCAATTTTAAAATTTATGTTTTTGTTCCGTTTGGTTTAAAATATCAAAAGAAACAAAAACAAATTTTATACATTTTCGGAAACAGCTGACTTTCTTGCAAGTTTTTGCAAAATGCTGTTCGATAACTTTCTGCAATTTTTCTTGCTTGAGAGAGTAAAATTCACTGAGAGAGGTTGCTGGAACTGACTGAGTAATTATTGCTGGGAAAGTTATCGTACACACCTAATGTTGGAAGATTGTTACATGGCGTTTTTGCATTCTATTGTTGTTGTTGCTGAGTTTAGTTCTAAATGTAGTGCTTGGTTTACATTTACGAAATCCCCTCGATTTCAACTGTCAATTTCTTTGCGTATACGTCAAATGAAAACTCATCAGAAATCCATTGGATTTCATTTAACGTTTAAGCAATGGAATAGACAGCTGAAATCGAGTGGAATTCGCAAATGTAAACTTACTATTAATGAATTTTTTATAGTTTAATATTTTAAATCGTTATTTCATTTTATTTGTTAAAACTTTTTATCTAAAATATTGCATTTTGAAGTTTGGAATTTTTTCTTGTTTTGATGTTGTTGTAGATATGTTAATTTTATTAATATTATTATTTTCGTACTGTTGTAGCTTATTTAGCTGTTTTGGGTGGGTGGTAAATTAACATTTGATATCAGTAGTTGAATTTATTATTTTTTTAGTTTTGTGAGCGTTTTTTTTTTCATTCTTTTTGTATTGAATGGAAAACTTTTAAGTGAGAAATAATGGTGTATTTACATAAAGATTTTATTACAATGTGCATATCTAAAAATTCGGTTTAATAAAAAATAATATGTAAAATTTAAAGGTAACTAACTATACAAGTGTAAGGTGGACTTTAATTAATCGCGTGATGTTTTGTTCCGAAATGTTCCAATAACTTAAAATTGTTAAATGTGTTACGCAAACCAATAAACGAATTGAAATCCAATGGATTTTTTAAATGGCTTACCAGTATTTTGAGTTACATAAAACTGCGCTTAAATCCGGAGGATTTAAATTGTCAAATACATTGCGTATAGAACCTAAACAGACAGATATTCAAACTAATTGACAACTTAAACGACCAATTTTAAACGACGTATACGCAAAGGATTTGACAATTGAAACCCACTGCATTATCTAAATCCAGTTACGAGTATATACCGACAAATGTTCTAATGTAAACATGATCTAACGTACAGAGAGGTGTTCTGTTATACTGGATCATTTTAAAAACTTTTACTAGAAAGAAATAATTTTGGATGTTGAGAAGTCTATGAAGCGGAACGGAAACAATTTGCACATGTTATTTCAAATTATTTTTGTGATAGAAAACATCACAACGCATTGTCTATATCCACCTTAACTTGTTTAACTACGCAAACAAAATCACCACCATTAAAAATGATTGTAATATTTTAATAATAATTTGTTATAATCACTAGGAGAGTGGTTATCTTGTTTCATTTTTTGGTTTGGTTTTGTTTAGTATCAACATGATTGTGGGTTTTTTGTTGTTTTGTTTTGGGGTGTTTTCTTTGGTATAAGTTTCTCTCGTTTTCTTTTTCAAATACACTTGTAGTTTGTTTTAATTTTATTTAAAATTGTTAGCATAAAATATTTTTTTTTTAATTTTTTGTTTTGTTTGTATAAGTATATATAAGTATGTATATATTAATATTTTTATGTAAAACAGTATTTAATTCCTTTTTCTCAGTTTATTTATTATATGTATAATAGTAATAATAATAAATAACAACAAATGGTTAAGTTTTTAGTTTAATTTTTTTAGATTTTGTTGTTTGTATTTTTTTTTTGCTTTGTAATACATATAAAATATACAAATATAAATACAATTTTTGTTGGTAATTTCTTTTAAATATTTTGTGTGTGTATTAATGAGTACTTTACACGATATGTTATTTTACATATGTGTTGTCAGTTTGAATATAAATTTTGTATATAAAAGTGACAACTCATATGTTATAAACATATCGTGTGAAGTACCCTTAAGCCGCAGGCACAATCAACGTTTGAGAAAAGTTTTGCGTCCTTTCTCGTAAATGAATAAAAGACAAAGTGCAACCTAGTTCAAATTTTTCTTTATTCTTTTAAGAGAAATTCCTCAAAACTTTACTCAAACGTTGATGGTGTTATCGGCTTTATGTCATTAAGATAACAGATGGATTGAGAAATTTTTGGCCTATTAGTACGGTTAGACTTACCAAATTCATTGGATTTTAAGTGCCAATTCCATTGCGTTTACGTCAAATAAATGCTTGTCATAATTCCAGTGGATTTTACTTACGTATAGTAATGGAATTGAGATTTGAAATCCAATAAATGTTCTAAATCTAAACATACTTTAACGAGCAGTATTGGGATTCAAGATTCCAAGGCAGTTTTTTGATACCGACAAAAATCGGTCAAATTAAAATGCTTATAATTTCGGTAAGTTAGGAACCAAAATGAAGTTGTCGCTAAGTTCTACCGATATCAACTGTGTTGCCAATTTTTATTCATACTTTCATAATTTTGCGTTTTAATTTTAACGATTTTTGTAGGCAGCCAAAAAATGCGTTAGAGAATCCCACTACAGATGTCGTTTCTACTGAACCCTTCAATCTCCAAGAAAAAATAAACTTAAAATGGTGTTTCAATTGTATTACTTATAAATTAAAAAAAAGAACAATTAGCGAAGAGTAGAAATTTATATGTTCTTTAGTTATATTAATACAATATACAATTATTAATAAATTTTTAAAAAAATAATAATATCTATAAATACTCTTTTATATATATTAAAATTAACCACTTTTATACAGTTAGATTTGTAAGAAATTAATTTTTTTGTATTTATAATTTTTGATGAGTTTTTAAGGAAGAGAGAAAAAAATGATATTTATATAATATTTTTTATGTATAAATATTAAGGAATTGTTTTTTGTTACTTATACATACTTTAAAATATAATAGTAATTTGTTTGTAACATTTTGTAAACAATTGCGGTGTCTGATTTATCTTACATTGATTTATAAAACTGAACGACTTTGAAAGATCCTGAAAATGTACTTCAAATATATCAAAATAATATAAGCATGCGTATAAAAAACAGTGAAGGAAATTTACCTTTGTGAACACTTTATTGGATAAACCTAATTTACCAGTATTTGGGGAAAATATGCCATTCACCGATGCCAACAGTGTTGCCAATTTTTATTCATACTTTTACCGTGTTTAGACATTCAAACTGGAAAGAAAATTTGTCTACCCAATTTCTTTTCAAATTTTCCTTGTTGTTTAGACACGGAAATCATGTTTGTGTCAATTTTATAATTTTTGTTATTCTTTCAATTGTCTTCGCTGTTGTTTGTTTCTCGACAGAGAAAATAAAATGAAAGAAAATGCAAAAACAAATCTGCAGCCAACTTCAGGTTGTATACGAAGAAAAACGAAACAAAACAGAATTTGCCAGTACAGAGGTGTGTGTACCCCCTCTTATTCCTCTCTACTCCCTCGCCCATAAACTCAATTTTCTTTCCCATCAACTTTCCCTGTGTAAACACGGACTAATGTTAACAAAAAGTAACGGACTGTCACTTTAATCCTCCTAATGGTATATGTAAATGATGCGGGATTTATACTGGATTTATAAAATCCAAGTGAGGTCTTATGAATAGTCTAAAAGTACGTTTATATATAACCGGATTTAACAAACCCACAGGGTTTCAAATGCCAATTTCTTTGCGTATAAGTCTAATAAATCCTCATTAAGAAGGTTAACCCTGCAAATGGCTATAGTATAAACATGGCCTAAACCCCGGTTTTTGTAAAAAAAAATATGTTACTCGCCTTAGCGCAAATGTGGAACACTGATTTTTGAATGAGGAGCTGAGCTATGGATTCCCAAATTATTTCGAATATAAACGAACGAACAAAAAGGGGGTAATAGTACGGTTACACCAGAGTTTTTTTGCCGGGTTAACCCACTTTAAGAGGATTTATTTGGCATTTGCGCTATGGAATTGACATTTGAAATCCAAACCCACTGGGTTAATCCGGTTTAGAGTAACCGGGGTATAAAACGCATTTTACATTTAAGTTGTCAATTCCATACCATATCTGTCAAATGAATGACGAAGACTCCCAAAACACCTGATTTAAGTGCAAGTGTAAAATGCGTCTATATCAACTATTACGTATGTTTTTAAGACCTGTTAGAGGTAACTGCGGGTGACGTAGGGGATGAAAGATACCATGCAACGGTCCTGGCCGGCTTTCACATGGTAAAGCCCAGAATGTGTCTTGGTCCTTCTTTAAATACAAGTGGACACTGACCTCCCCGTGGTGTCACTTTGGGAGCAGCATTTAACTCCCGTTAAAGGTAGTCAGCTAACTTGTGCGCGCGTTCATCCATAAGAACGTTAAAATCGTGGGTTAGAAGAAAGCAGCCTATTATGAAAAAACGAAAGAATAGAAAAACAAATCCCTCTAAAGTTGACGACCCCCGAAAACGTTTTAAGAACCATGATCTGCGAATCAGCACCTGTAATGTTCGCACTCTTTATAGAGAATGTGCATTTTACGCAGTGGTAGATGTACTTAAAAAATACAAGGCCGACATTACTGCCATACAGGAAATACGATGGATTAGAGAAGTCGTCACAACAACATCTAACCCTTCTTTTACACATAACAGGACATGTATTGATTGTCAAAAACCCAAAACTTCCTGCGTGACGTACTAGGCGTTTACACCAGACAATTTGTCTTCAAATACAACTCTGATCTACTAACACATGCGTACATTTGGCGGCTGTATCCCAGCTGCCCATCATTTTTTCACAGACAGTCGGGTTAACAAAGTTTTGACATTTTTGTATAAATAAGTGAGATAATAATTGAAATGTGTTGAAAACAAAAGAACATTAACAAAAACAAAATATGTGAACGGAAAACAAAAAGAAATCGACGATTTTCATTCATTATTTTACAACTGTTTTTGCAGTTGTATTACCCAAACACGTTGAGTCCAAAATCACATTTAAAACACAAAATCCGCGACCAAAACTTACTTAAATGTTTTCATTCGTAAAACAAATAAATTTACTTTGCAATGAATTGTATTTCATGTTTTGTTGGGCTTTTGTTCTTAAAATACAAACACACACACATACAAACAATAACGTTCAACTTACAAAACGTATACGCTCGACGTATTTCGGTAGATCTCATAAGAATACGTGTGTTCTACTTTTTTCACCACACACGCCCTGGGTATACGGACGTATGTAGGTATGGGCCTAAAACAAGTTAAATACTTCTAAGCCTGCGTTTACACATGACAGGACAGTTGAGTACGGCCGACTTCCGTATTGTCTGTTGCTTTGTATTTGTGCATGAAACTAGGGGTTCTTCAATCGAGTTCCATACTAGAGTAATTTTATGAAATTACAGTAGTCAGGAAATCGATTTAGGAACCCCTAGTTTCATGCACGAATACAAAGCAGCTGACAATACGGAAGTCGGCCTACTTGTATTGATGATCAAAAAACCAAAACTTGCCTGTGTGACGTAGGCGTCCAGACAACTGCAAAAAACAATTCTAAAATTATGAATGAAAATCATCGATTTCTTTTTATTTTCCCTTCACATATTTTGTTTTTGTTCATGTTCTTTTGTTTTCAACACATTTCAATAA
Organism: Musca autumnalis; assembly: GCF_047663935.1. Classification (NCBI taxonomy): domain Eukaryota; kingdom Metazoa; phylum Arthropoda; class Insecta; order Diptera; family Muscidae; genus Musca; species Musca autumnalis. The sequence goes on along the minus strand of NW_027411866.1, from coordinate 36,900,168 downwards.
TTATCTCTTTTATTTTTACAAAAATGTCAAAAATTTGTTAACTCCACTGTTAACTCCGACAAATGTATGTATGTGTTAGTAAATCAGAGTTGTATTTGCAGACAAACTGTCTGGTGTAAACGCCTAGTAAAGGCTGAAAGCCACTCAAGTGGCTTTTACATCTAACATGTTTTATAAAACATGCGTCATTAAGTTGTCAATTCCATAGAAACTCTGTTAAATATATTAAGTAAATTCCCGACACCTGCTTTAAATCCCAGTGTAAAAGGCGTAAAGCCGTACAAAGTTAACTGAGTTTTGGGCAAATAGGGGTAGTAATATGTTTACATTTACGAAATCCACTAGATTTCAACTGTCAATTCCAAAGCTCAAACGTCATATGAAATCCAATCGATTTCAGATGAGTTTTCATTTGACGTATACACAAAGGAATTGACAGGTGAAATCGAGTGGATTTCGTAAATGTAAACATAGTATAGGAAACAATATAGAGGAGCACGTTCCTCCCCGCTCTCACTTTATGGGTAATTTACATATAAATTGCCAAGTTTTATATACAAAATGTATAGACAAAGTGACAAAACATATGTAAAAAACATATCATGTAAAGTACCGATTACCCAAAAATTGTACGTGTGATATCGGACTAAAAGTACTTTTACATTTACGAAATCGAGTGGATTTCAAATGACAATTCCTTTGCGTATACGAAGGCATATTTACCAAGGTAGATGCATCAGCCAACAACTACAACAGAAACCAGTTAAGTACTGTGAAATGTCAAAAGTAGTTATTTTTGTTTACCATACTTTGTAATGGGTTACATAATGACTAACGGATCCGAATTTTTGCTGGGCAAGGTAGTGGTGTCGTAAAATTTTGAATATGTTATGTCAACATTTTCTTTATGTTATTGGGGAAATTACAACAAAAATATTTTTTTTTATAAAGCTATTTGACTTTTTATATTCGAACAGCTGGTGTGATACCACTACCTTAGTAATTGTGTCATGATAACAGCTGAATAATTCGAGGATTTTAAACGTTACAACAATGAATTTGTTGTCACATAAGAAAAAACTTTACAGTTTAGAGGTAGTATACACTATCTATCAATGTCATATGACATGAAATTTTCTATCGTTATACAGTTGCTAATGTGTGCAATATTGGGAATTTTCCTTACGCTATTTACTTTTTGCGTCCACACCAGGAAAATGCAATGAAATTACGTCTCCATATTGTCTGTGTGGGTAGATATGGAATGTTTTTATTTCGTGTCATATGACATTGATGGCTAGTGTAAACACCACTTCAAATGAAATATTAAACATTTAAAATCAATGTAATATAAATTGACCCCTTTTGTTTATAAATTTAATTATTTAATTGTAGATTGTATAATTATATTATTTAACTATTTATATATAATAAATTGTTAATGTTTTTAGTCAATTATATATTAAAAATGACTTTTGTTTTTTTTTCTGGGGGGGTTATTTATAAGTATAATGTGTATGTATATATTAATAAGTGTATATTATGTAAACATTTCTTCAATAAAATTTCAAATTATAAACAAAAAATAAAAGTTTTAGGTCATATAAAAAATGTTTTATTAAGTAATTTGTGAAGTGATTTAGTTTTGGCTCAGCCAAATTATTGATATTTGACAATAGAATTTACCAAAAAAAAAAACTATATGACCTAATGTACTTTTCTTTGTATAATTACTTAACCAAACTTGTGAATGTAAATATATACATTTATAAATACATAATTATTTGTATAATTTTGTTTTGTCTTCAATGAAACAATAATCCAAATATTTACACAAAAAATATCAAATTTAAAAATTAGTTCAACTTTAAGATTTTTATGGAATTTTTGTTTTTATCCTTTAATTTTGAATAAATCTAAGCATTGCTCTCACATTGTTACTTTATTTTGGGGTTTTTGTTCCTCTCTGTTTGTTCTCTAGTTTCTATTTACTTTGTAGTGGCTTTCATCAGATGTTTTCTGGGGGATTGAGGGAATTTGTTTTGTTCCGTTTTTAATTTTTTTTACTAATTAATAATACTTAAAACAAGTGTGGAGTGAAGGGGTTTCCATTAGCTTTGGTTTTAATCATCCCACTTTGGAAACTCTGTTTCATCCACGAACATACTGAATGTTCCCGAATTACCAGCTGTTTGTCCAATACCAGGATTTCGTGCACTTGTTGTATTGTGTGTATTGGTGGTGGCGGCTGGGGGATTTGAGTTCTTTTGGGACTTTGTGGAATAATTTGTAGATTGTTCTGGAAAAAGAGACGATGAAGATATGTTTAATGTTAATATCAAAAACCAAAAGATTCTTGGTGTCAGATAATTTACTTGTATGTTTTGTATTTGCTGTTGTATTATCTTTACTGGCCCATACTGGTTCATGATTTTGGTTCAAAAAGGAAGGTTGATCCCAGACTGCTTTCTCCTCAACATTAGCATTTTTACTCTGTCATATATTTTGAAATGAAAAAAGTGTTAATTAGACCTAACCTCAACATGCGAATACTCCAACAAACAAATACTTACATAATCTTTATCTACTCTCAGTTCCATTTCATCGCTAGCTTGTTCCAAACTACTGTGCGTTATGCCATAATAGAAATACACCACTAGACCCAAGGTCATCCAAATGGTAAATCTAACTAAGGTTAAGATGCTTAACTTAAATATTAAATAGACATTGACGGCAACGGCAATTGCCGGTATAAATGGAAGTCCAGGGGTGAGGAACGCAAGTGCATATCTAGAAAGTAGAACATCACACACACACAAAGAGACAGATACCGAGAAAGAGTAAAAGAGCCGGAGAGAGAGAAAAAAGAGAATAGCATTTGGAAAAGAACAAAAAACGCACACAAATTCGTGATTAGTAGTGTTTGCAGGATCGTTCCCAAAAATTGGTTGGGAAGTCAGGAAATAGTTAAGGAATATCGTTTAGTTTACCTATTTTGTGGTTGTCTTGAGATAATTAATAATATCACAAATATGCCGATAATTAAAATGAAATAAATGAATGCTGCGAAACCACCGGACCAGCCAATGGCCGCAAACAGATCCAAGAAGAATATGAGACCGAACATGATGCCAACAAGCTTGGTCACATACATGCCTGTGTGGGGTGCACAAAAATTTAGAATTTTGAAAAACAACAATAACAAATTTAGTTTTCTTCGTTAGACTGCTTCGGCTTCTTCGAAACACAAAAATTCAAAAATTTGTCAAAAAAACAGAACACAAACTTGGAGTTCTATGAATACTTACCACTTTCCGATGTGGCTTGGCCGGGATTTATCCAGGGAAAGAATCCAGGACACAGGTACGCATATTCATGGATTTTCCGTGAGACAAAATTCAGACCCATTGTATCGAAAGCATTGGCTTGACCTGTTGGTCCTGTCGGGGCACCATGTACAGCTCCATAGAATTTATTTTCCGAACGATCAGAAACCAGAAATTGATCGTCACGTCCCATAAAACCATCAGGACTTTCATCGATAAATGAGTCGTCAGAATCTGACATGCCGCGCGTAACACGTTTAATTGTCAACTTATTTGTTTCCATAACTTCAGCTGTTGTGGCTCGAGGATCTCCTGTGGCGCCTTGTGTAATAGGAGTACGCAACTGGGCTGGTAGGAGCTCGATCAGTGATGTACTGTGTGGTTGATAACGTAAAATGAGGACACATGTCGATACCAGGGTATAGGCTAGCAGAGTGCCAATAGACATCATTTCGACGAGAATTTCCAAACGCACGGAGAGGGCCACAAGAGCAGCAGCAATACCACTACCAATTGTGGCCAAACCAGGTACATTTGTCCGCTGCCATAGTTGGGAAAGTTGTCTGGAAGAAACTCAATTATTAGAAATAATGTTCGACAACCAGGGCCTGGATTCTTGTTCTATGAAAATTTGAAATGAAAAATATTTCCTTTATAATTTTTTTCATTTGACAGTTTTTTCCTTTATAAAAGTTTTCATTTCACATTTTCATAGAAACAGAATTGAGCCCCAGTATTGTTAAACTTGGATTTTTAGAACATCACTTCTAGATGCAGTCATTAACATATCGCATTCTGGGGTCAGACAGATCTGATTCTGCGAGCAGAATCATTAAAAGCGAAATGCTCTTCGTGTGTGAATGAAGACTCAGAGAAAACGAGATGGTCGTCCAGTGGTAGTCATTGATATATCTCCTTGTGAGGTCAGGTAGGTCTGATTCTGTCCAAAGTTTATTTGTGTGGCAGTCATCTATAGATCAGATCCTGAATGAAGAATCAGTGAAAGCGAGAAGGTCTTATAGAGACAGTCATTAACATATCTCATTCTGAGGTCAGACAGACCTGATTATGCGGACAGAATCATTAAAAACCAAATGGTCATATTGTGGCAATTATCTATCTGGTCGGGAATCACGAATCAGAGAAATCGACATTGTTTTCCAGTGACATACATTGATGGATTTGTTTCTGAGGATAGAGTCATTAAAAGCCGTATTGTCTTCATGTGGCAGTGATCTACAGATCTGATCCTGAATGAAGAATCAGTGAAAGCGTCAGTGCTGAATCAGTGAGAGTTAGATAATCTTCAACACACCTGAGGACAGAATCAGTACAGGCCTTACTAGGCGTTATACTTAACGAAATACTTAACGAATATGATGAACTACGAATAAAAACGATTGCTTATGCCAACGACGTGGTCATAATGATTAGCGGTAAGTTCCCACAAACATTATTGGAACTCATGCAAGGAGCTCTAGTCAAATTTTCAAGATGGGCGCACAACAGTGGACTTGGGGTGAATCCGTCTAAGACTGAGCTGGTCCTGTTTACCAAAAAGAGGAAAGTCAAACCATTCACACTACCAATGCTTGATGCGGTTGTCCTGGAGCTGTCTCTAGAAGCCAAGTACCTCGGCATCATCCTGGACCATCAATTAACATGGAAAAGGAATGTCGAAGAACGTGCCAAGAGAGGTCTAATAGCACTCTATTCTTGCAAGAACTCCATAGGTAAGGACTGAAACCACAGGTCATCCATTAGATTTTTGCGACCATAGTACGCCCAATCCTTACCTATGGTTCTCTGGTATGCCTGCCTTACCACTTGTTAAATATCTCCAATTTTTTCCCACTAATAAATTAAAGTTGTTTTAATAAAATATTAAAACAACGACTATGAGAAAGTCAAACCATTCACACTACCAATGCTTGATGCGGTTGTCCTGGGGCTGTCTCTAGAAGCCAAGTACCTCGGCATCATCCTGGACCATCAATTAACATGGAAAAGGAATGTCGAAGAACGTGCCAAGAGAGGTCTAATAGCACTCTATTCTTGCAAGAACTCCATACGTAAGAGCTGGGGACTGAAACCACAGGTCATCCATTGGATTTTTACGACCATAGTACGCCCAATCCTTACCTATGGTTCTCTGGTATGGTGGAATGCTTTGAACAAGACGACGCTTCTTCATAAGTTAAACACTGTTCAAAGAGCGGCATCATTGTTAATTACCGGTGCTATGAAAAGCACTCCGCAGGCAGCACTCAACGTCCCACTTGATCTTCACCCGTTAAATCTTGTAGTACAAGAGTTGGCAGCCAAGAGGGCTCTCCGTCTCAAAGAGACAAACTCATGGCGCAACACTGATTATGGTTATGCCTCTATCTTACGACGTTCCGGATTTCAACTGGGATCGGAGGTAATCAGTGACTACATAGCACCACAGTTATACTTCGACGAGATTGATGTACGAAAACCCCATAGGGAGGCCTGGACCCACAATTCCCCACCTCTACTCGGTATAGAGGTTTTTACCGACGGCTCCAAGATGGAAATGGGAACAGGAGCAGACGTCTACAGCGATACCCTCAATTTACAGCTCTCATACAGGTTGAACGAACATTCTACATTCTTCCAGGCCGAAATCTTTGCAGTTACGAAAGCAATAAAAAGGGGATATAACTGGACCGGTGACTATCTACGTGGATAGTCAGGCGGCCCTTAAATCCCACTCAATCAACTCTGCTGCGGTCTTGGACTGCAGGAAAGCTCTGAAAGACCTAAAATCAATCGTTACCTTATGATGGGTCCCGGGTCACTGCAGTATCGAAGGCAATGAGATAGCGGATGAGCTGGCGCGCAGCGGATCGGAGTCAACCGACATTGAAATCGACAACTCTATCAAGCTACCCTTGTGTCATTTCATGCGGCAGCTAGAGCAAGTTTACCGGGACAAGGCTGGTCAGATTTGGAACAATGAACCTGGTTGCAAGATATCAAAAGCAATCTGGCCCAACCTATCTCAGCGAAGAACTATATCCCTTCTCTCCATGAAGAAATCCGATCTGAAATTAATTGTTGGAACAATCACAGGACACTGCAGGATAAGATCTCTGACCTGCAGATGGGATAGAGACGACACGAAGATGATAAAGAGACGGAGACGATTGAGCACTTATTATGTCGTTGTCCAGTGCTCATGACCAGGAGACTTCGAACGGTGGGTGAACACACCACAACATCTCTGACAACGTTCTGCCAAGTCGAGCCGACGAAACTGCTTCTTTTGGCCAAAGGTTTAAAGTGGCTTCAACGAGAACCAACCAACCAAACTCTCCTCTCTCGCTCTTATATCTAAAATATCCTTTTCAATGACTTCTCTACCATTAATACTCTTTAACTCCATTACTTTGTTTACTTCTTTCCTTGACATCTATTCTTCTTTTCCAGGTAATATACATTTCTTCTCTTTCAAACCCCCTACAGGATGAACACAATGGACCATAAGGTCTCCGAGTGAAATGGCTGTCCAATATGACAGCTACGCGTCCTTTAAACTAACCTAACCTACTAGGCGTTTACACACAGGCAGTATTGGCAAGACAATAGCAAAGTTACAAACCATTTTCACCAATACATTCATACTTTTCTCCATACGTATTTAAAAATTTATAAATGTATTTGTAAAAAAGGTTTGTATTTTTGCTATTGTCTTGCCAATACTGGCATTGGTAAACGCAGGGTTAGTCGTTGTTTTAATATTTTATTATAACAACTTTAATTTATTAGGGGGAAAATTTGACGATGTTTACCAAGGGGTAAGGTTTGGGTAGTGCCAAAGAAATTCTCGATCAGGGTGTTTCTTTGGACACGTATCTATTTGAGCGAGCAATTGACACTTGGGTATAAAAAGTTTCTTGTTGAAATACAGGAAACAAGGGAACTGATGAGGATCTGTGGCGAGATCCGAAACTATAGTCTTGCCTGCCTTACCCCTTGTTAAACATCTCCAATTTTTTCCCACTAATAAATTAAAGTTGTTTTAATAAAATATTAAAACAACGACTATGAGATTAAGCCTGACTATTTTGAAAAGAAAAATAGAAGTCGTATCCCAAATAAAAAACACCAACCATCCTAGTTGCATATAATATACATTTCGCAATTTTCCTTGCGGCAATTCAGCTTGTCGGTGAGAGGGGGTGTTGAGAGGCAAAGGGTTACTATATGTCTCACCTCTCTCTCCTACAAACTGACAAATGCCGCAAAGAAAATTAGCGAATATAAATATGGACAAAGACTAAATTGCAAAGGGCAAGAAAATTGGTTCGTCCGTTCCTCTTTCTTTTGCATCACCTGTCACTTCGAGTAGCATTGCTATGCGTATAATTCGATGTACGCAAAGGTTATTTTATAATTAGAGCTATACTGTTATGCTTAAGATTATCCGAAGCATCCATAACTTTGTATTGTTACATTTTTAAATTTCAAAACTCACCTAAATATCAAACCATCCTGAGCCATGGCGTAAATAACTCGTGGCATTGGGAACATGGAACCAAACATGGCCACCGATAAACCAGCAGTCGCACCAATTGCCACAATGGCGCGACACTTGGGTGCATTAACATAGGTCCACATTTGAACCAAAGCAGCACCGGTGTTAATGTGATCGTAGGGTACAACCAGCGTTAGAACCAAGCTGACCGATACATAGGCCAATAAAACAATCACCAATGAACCCAATATTGCTTTTGGAATACTTTTTTGTGGATTATGGGCCTCCTCGCCCGTTGTTGCAATAATATCAAAACCAATAAATGCATAAAAACATGTGGCAGCACCAGAAAATACCTGCAAAAAGGATGAGGTTAGAATTTAAGCATTTGTTTTTTGTTTTGTTTAAAATGTGTAACTCACCCCACTCCAACCATATGGCAGAAATCCTTGATGTTCTGTCCATGTACTGGAATCCACATAGAAAAATCCAGCGGTCATAACAAATACCCAGGTGGCCAAATTAATGGCATTTAAGGTATGATTGAATATAACTGATTTACTGGCGCCCAACGCTAAGACCACTGTCATCAATAGCGTTATGCCAAAGGCTATAAAATCCGGTGGTTTACCTATTGTATGAGAAGTAGAGAGAGGGAAAGAAAGTAGAGGAGAGAGAAATTGACTCATATTTATATAATTTCTCACAATGGGTTTCAAAATAAACTTACCAAATATGGTTCCCACTGTATCACTAATTGTGCTTGAAATCGCACCACCAGTAAGTGAATCAAAACTGGAGCTTAACGCACATGCACAGGCACTTGTTCCTAAAGAAGTATGAAAGGAAGAAATACATAGTTCAGAGTTTTCCACCTCTTAAAAACATTGGCGCCCAATAACAACAGACATGACTTCTATATTAATGGGATATCTGTATTTTACGGTTATTACCTATTAAATATTCCAATATCATATTCCAACCAATAACAAATGCAACAAATTCACCAACAGCCACATATGAATACATATACGCCGAACCGGATGTATGCGGTACTCGTACACCAAATTCAGCATAACAGGCGCCTGAAATGCAAGAAAAACAAAAGCAAGTGTTGAATTGCTGTTAACCACCAAGGGTGCTGTATATTGATACTGACCTGAAAATATACTAGCTATTGCTGCAATAATAAAACTAATTACCACACCAGGACCAGCTATATTCTTGGCCACCATACCAGCAACCAAATACATGCCGGTACCGCAACAGGAACCAATGCCAAGTGATGTGAGATCCAGGGTATTTAGACATTTCTAAATTGGTGGAAAACAAAGAAGAGAGGGAAAATAAATCAGTAAAAATTTGTAGATAAGATGCTTATAAATATCACAAAATTTGTATATCATTCAATGGATAGGGTGATTTCATTGCCCGCATTTCTCTCACGGCGGCGGGTTTTTCGATACCACGCAACACCCGTGGTCCGGCCAGTGGCTCCCCTTCAGTGTACACATGTTTGTGCTTGTATTTGTGTCGTTTTTCGGTGTTACGAGCAGCATGTCCCGGAGTGTCTGCTCCGGATTGTTTTGGTCCGTGCCGGAACGGAGAAAAAGTAATATTGATGTGCTCAGTTTGTCACATCCGCATCCACCACAGTCAAACTTCATTGAGATGCAATAGATCCCGGTAGTAGGTGAATCTCAGGGTTTGATCTGTCATCGGAACACGAGCCATTGCTGTTCTTATCCCTAAAAATGCATCCTTTTTGCAAATTAATTTCAATGAACTCCGAATTATTATTATTATTTAAACTCACTTTATATTTGTACTTAAAAAAGGTGTTTTGGCAATTTACGTCAGTTATTTGACAGATATTCTATAGAACTTACAACATAAACGACGCTTGTTTAATAAACCATGTGACGACTCTTATAGTACATTTAAACGCCTGTTAGACTATGAACTTATACTATGATTTAAACTGAACTTATACTATGTTCAACTGTCAATTCCTTTGTGTATACGTCAAATGAAATCTCATCTGAAATCCCCTGGATTTCATTTGACATTTTAGCAATGGAATTGACGGTTGAAATCGAGTGAATTTCGTAAAAGTAAACCTAGGTTTACATTCGCCGTCGTTTCGTGATTTCGAAGGCGCTTCGTGATTTCGAGCGGAATCAAGCAAAATTTATCATTATTTCGCATACAAAAATGAAATCATCTCATTTCGTGATTTCAGCGAAATCAACATCGAAATCACAGTACACATGATATACAACCCTGTTTTTCCCTAACAAAGTACCAAAAGTTGCAACACTTTTCACGTATCACAATAAATAAGGTAGATAGTCAATTGCTGTAACAAAAAATTTTGGTATCAAAATTTGTAAACAATGTGAAAAAAAAAATATTAAATTATTTTATTACAATGCTATTTTTCATTGTGTTCCCGTACTTTTTTAATGGTAATATTAGAAAAAAGAGCGAATTGTCAAAAATTGCTTCCCAATACAAATTTCTTAAAAAATGCGGGAACGGAAACATGGCGGAAATTACAAAAACTCCAGCAGAAATGTCAAATCAACGTACCAGCTATCTTATTTAGATGCAAATGAACATGCTTGCTGCTAGTTTCTACTAGGCCAAAATTGTATGGTAGAAAACAGGAGAAGAGGGCGTTATTCGGCGCAATTTTTGTTTAAAGAGAAGTGCAAGTCTTGCTACATTTCGGAGTACGGGAACGCATTTTTAGCACTAAACGGGAAAACTACTGCAAGTACTAATATTTTGCAGGTTCTGAGCACAACTATTATCTATCAATATTTATTATTATGATGTCTCAACGATAAAATCAACTTGTATTTTTTCATTTGTTAGTACTATACACAATTAATACTGTTACGAATGTAACTGATAGGTTTAAGTTAGTTTAGTTTAATTTCCGTTAATTTAAAAATTTGAATTGTAACGTAAAGTTTTTATTACGCAGTTACTTTATTTAAGCAACAACAACTACCATGTAGAACTCTCTTCATCATTCTAGTCGTTACATTACCTTTTGTTAATGTTCTTTTGTTTGTTTTGTTTTGCAACAATAATGTAATTATCGTTTAGTTCCTACTTCTTGTATTTCGTGTAGTTGTTTGTTGTTGTAGTTACGTCATTACTGTGCTTGTATGTATGTGAGTATGGATGTTCGCTTAGTGCGAATGTGAGTCTGTGTGTTCGCTGCACAGATTCCAGTTGTTGCCATATTTCTAGATATTTCTAGACCAAGGAGATTTTGGGTATAAATAGAGTTACGAATGGCAACATTGGGTGAGTTGTGTTTTAAGCGTTGAACTGAACATATCGGTTAAATAAGAGCTGCGTGCTAACTAGAGACTTGCTGTGTGCTTTGTAATTAAAGTCGGTTCTGAATAAGTGTAATAAAGTAAATAAAGCATTGTAGAAACGTAATCTAAAACGAACCCTGTTTTATTTGGTACAAATCGTATCGGGGAATAAAACAACGTCTACACGGAGATTAGTTAAATCTAATCCCGTAACAATTGGTGTCAGCAGTGAGATTACGATCATCCTGCAATGAAGTTTAAGGATCTACGAGTGGAAGACTTGAAGAAGGAGCTAAGTAAGTTGGAGTTGTGTTCTACTGGCAACAAGGCCGAACTACAAAAACGCTTGTTGGAAGAGTTCGAGCGCCGTGGAATGAACATCGATGAATATGAGTTCGAGAAGGAGGAAGTCGAGTTATCGGCAAAGGGCGAATCCAGCGTTGAGGAAGTTTCGTCGGTAGCTGCCAGGGGTGACGATTTGAAATCAATGCTGGCTATGATGATGCTGGAAATGAATAAGAAAAATGAAGAAACTTCCAGACTTATGGCGGAAATGAAATCTGACAACTGTAAGATGTTGGAAGAGATGTCCAGAAAGAGCGAAGAAAATTCCAGAAAATTAGAGGAAAAGTTAGAAGAGAACTCTAGAAAAATCGCTAAGGGCATGGAAGAGAAATTAGAGGCAAATTCTAGAACTATTAACGAGAAACTCGAGAACATCACGATGGTGATTGAAAAGAGAGTAGAAAACGTGGAGGTACAAATTAAAGAGTTGGATAAAAAGATTTTGTCTGTTGACGAGAAATTTCTGGCTCAAGATGAGAAGATTCTGGGCATAGAAAAGAAAATGTCGGAACTGGAAATCAAAGGTGGCCCAGTGAGAGCTATTCATAACACGATAAAAATCAAGCCTCCAGTGTTCGACGGCTCAACCTCTTTAAATGTGTTCAAATTACAGTTCGAGACATTGGCTGCTAGAGATTCTTGGAACGACAACGACAAGGCGGTATCACTCCTTATGGCATTGAAGGGTGATGCTGCTGACGTATTACAGAGTATTCCCGCCGCTTCTAGGAACAACTATGGAGATATAATGGCTGCTCTTGAACGTAAGTACGGTAGTGAACACAAGCAAGAGATCTACCGAATGGAACTGAGGGGAAGAGTCCAGAAGCCAAATGAGACCTTACAAGACTTTGCGGCTGATATAGAGCGGTTGGCGCAGTTGGCATATCCAGGAGAGACACATCCATTGGTGGACCGCATAAAGATTGAGACATTTGCAAGTGGTATTCGTGATCCAGAGATAAAATTTGCGACGTATGCGGCACCGATAGGAACATTTGCAGAAACCGTGTCATTTGCCCTGGCCCAAGAAACCGCGAGGATGCTGGTGAAACCTAAAGCCTACAACGTGAGGAGGCTGCAAGTTGAGGACAACAATTCCCAGACCGTTGTCGATCCGCTGAAGGATGCACTAATGCGTGTGAAACGAGGGGCTGGTAAAACGAGAAAAACTTGTTATAACTGTCGGAAAACTGGACACTTGGCCCGAGAATGCAGATTGAGACAAGCAAGGCCCAGATCCACCTCACCGCCTTCAAAAAGCGACGACCAACCGGTGGCCAAGAATCTGGAAAGGGTGACATCAGGTGAATCAAATAAAGGGAATTCCGTCAATCACGAGACGCTGCTGGCAGAGGATGAAAATGATGGTCCCACAATCTCTATAGCCATAGTCCAGCAGAAGAATCACAACTTAACGGTTAAAGGCTTCGTCAATGGTGTATTGCGTACCTTGACATTGGACACCGGTGCAACAAAGTCCATTATTAGACCGGATTTGGTAAAAGGGAAGGTATTGCCGTTAAATGGAGTCAAACTGCGGACGGCCACAGGCGAGAAGACCCCGGTGCATGGAAAGGCCTACCAAAGGCTAAGTATGGGTAGGAAATCGGTAAATTTCGATTTTATAGTGGCCGATATTGTGGACGAAGTTATACTTGGCGTAGACTTTAAGGCCTACGTACATTAGCTGCCTTGCCTGCTTACCTTGCTTACTTCTGATAAAAGAATAAAAAAGAAAAGGGCAACCCAGTTCGAAATTTGCTCGGCCTTCTTTATTCTTTTATTTTTATTATGTCAGAAATGAAGCAGGAAAGCAAGGCAATCAGGCAAGGCTGCTTATGTACGCAGGCCTTTATGATTGCCTTCGACATCAACCTGGACATAAAGCACCGTGTGATGACTTGGTCCAATGTGGAAATACCGATAAATGTGGGCTACAACGAGAAAAGCAAGCATCGCCAAAGTGAAGAATCCGACGAGATCGCTGTAGATGTCCGTACGCTGAAGGTGGAAGCCGCTGACAATTGGCCCGTAGGAAAGTGGAAAAATCTCGCGACGGGGAGGAAAAAGAGAAGATGTACGTCGAGGAAAGGTCTATCGAAAAGCGGCCGTACAGCAAGGAAGGGCAAGTCCGAGGAAGACCAGGTGGCACTTAGGAAGGTGACCACGAAGAAAGAAGGTATAGCATCGCGATTCCTGGAGAGAAAGCAACGTCGTCCAGAAGAGCAAGAGTCCAAAGCTGACGCAGTAGAGGGTACATCTAAATCAGTTGCCACCACTACAGAACGAGAACTGCATCTAGTCAAGAGGAACAGGCTTAAGCGGGAGGCAGTGTTACCAATGCCCATACCACCGAGAGGGAACTGTGCCTATTCGGGACGAACAGGCTTAAGCGGGAGGCAATGTTACGAATGTAACTGATAGGTTTAAGTTAGTTTAGTTTAATTTCCGTTAATTTAAAAATTTGAATTGTAACGTAATGTTTTTATTACGCAGTTACTTTATTTAAGCAACAACAACTACCATGTAGAACTCTCTTCATCATTCTAGTCGTTACATTACCTTTTGTTAATGTTCTTTTGTTTGTTTTGTTTTGCAACAATAACGTAATTATCGTTTAGTTCCTACTTCTTGTATTTCGTGTAGTTGTTTGTTGTTGTAGTTACGTCATTACTGTGCTTGTATGTATGTGAGTATGGATGTTCGCTTAGTGCGAATGTGAGTCTGTGTGTTCGCTGCACAGATTCCAGTTGTTGCCATATTTCTAGATATTTCTAGACCAAGGAGATTTTGGGTATAAATAGAGTTACGAATGGCAACATTGGGTGAGTTGTGTTTTAAGCGTTGAACTGAACATATCGGTTAAATAAGAGCTGCGTGCTAACTAGAGACTTGCTGTGTGCTTTGTAATTAAAGTCGGTTCTGAATAAGTGTAATAAAGTAAATAAAGCATTGTAGAAACGTAATCTAAAACGAACCCTGTTTTATTTGGTACAAATCGTATCGGGGAATAAAACAACGTCTACACGGAGATTAGTTAAATCTAATTCCGTAACAATACTATATATAGGTAATTTTACGATCATTTGCGAAATAAATTTGTAAAGTTCTATATTGTCGTATATTTTCGATGACTAATTCAATTTACCGCAACTTGTTTTGCAAATTCATGTTCGGTCAGCTGCGTATGTGCATCTGCCTTGATAATTGTGATATGTTTGAAATCAACAAAAAATAGGTGTAAACACCAGGGTGTATTTTGGAGCGCAAGTGTAAACTTGGCATTATAGTACGTTTATATATAATCGGATTTCAAATGTCAATTCCTTTACGTATACGTCAAGTAAATCCTCACTAAGCAGGCTAATAGTATGTTTAGACTCATAAATCCACTCGATTTCAAATGTCAATTCCATAGTATATACATCAAATAAATCGTAGTTCTAAATCCACTGTATTTTATTTGACGTATGTATATTGTATGGGATTGACAGTTTAAATGAAATTTCATCTGGATTTCATTTGACGTTTAACCTATGGATTTGACAGTTGAAATCGAGTGGATTTCGTAAATGTAAACCAATCATTACAGGCGTTTAACCCTGCAAAAGGCTATAATAGCTTTGTTCCTTTACTTTTTTAATGGTAAGGGTGGTAAAAGAGAAAAGTGTCAAAATTGCTCAAAATTGCTCTCTCATGAACATTTTTAGCAGAAAAGTAAAGGAACGGAAAAATGGTAAATCTGGCAGCAATGTCAAAAAGAAACATAAAAGAATCAAATTTCGTCTTTTATTCCACAGTTTTTAATTTAGTTTTGTCAGCGTTCGACTTTTTCTTCTGTTATTCGTCCATTTTCTTTTTCATTGTGAAATAATCGTCAAACAAAAGTCAAAAAATCAGTTCTGCCATTTTTTACCTGCAGAATTTTTTCTGGTAGCCTGTGGTAGGAGAGAAAGCCTCTCTCCACTCTCATTCTCTTAAAAATTGCTTCCAGTTTTTCCACTTTTCGGGGTTAAGGAACGCTTTCCAGGTTAAAATGGTAACCTCAGGTAAGTAAAGTAACACAGCTAATATAAACATGACCTTATAGTACTTTTAGATTTACGAAATCAACTCGATTTCTTGTGCCAATTCCATAGCGTATACCTATGACGAGAATTTATATGAAGTTCGCGCTATGGACTTTAGATTTGAAATCGAGTGGATTTGGCAAATCTAAACGTATATCACGTTTGGCGATGCATGTTTTAACAAATCAAGTGGATTTAAGTTGTCATTATGCCTGTTCGATAACTTCGCAACTAAAAAGTATATGCAAATTCTTGCAACTACTTGCAAGTTCTCTCAGTTCTCTTATACTGAACAAGTTTGTTATCGAACAGCATTTTTAAAAGTTTGTACAAATTTGTACAAACTTTTGGGTTATCGTACAGACCTATTATGTGTGTCTGGTTACTTGCAAGTTCTTGCTAGAAGAAATTTCTGCAGCAAAAACTTGCAAGTTTTCAATGAAAAACAGGGAGTTAACAGAGAACAAGTGGGTTAACAGACAACTTTACGCAACAATTTGTACAAATTGTTGCAAACTTTTGAGTAACGAGAAAGACCTATTTTCATACAATATATGTAAAATAAATCGAGATAATACACTTAATAATCGAATAAGTGTATAGTCTAAACCATGTTGTACTGTTGGAAGCCAAATCACCCTTTGTTGTTGTGTTGCCTCTTCTTGTTATTCGTTGATTAATGAAAGAGTTGACATTTAACTATTAATTATACCCTACACCACTATGTGGGGAGGGTATTATAAGTTGGTTTTGGCCAAAAAGTTTGTAACGCATCGAAATAATGGTCGTAGACCCATACTTATATATATCAAATTGAATGTCTCGACGAGCTGAGTCGATCTGGCTATGTGTGTCCGTCCGTCAGTCCGTCCGTCCGTCCGTCTGTCTGTCCGTCTGTCCATCTAAACCTTGTAATCACGCTACAGGTCGCAATTTTGATCGGATCGTCACGAAATTTCGGATGTTGATGGGGGTTCCGGAGGGGAAGAAGCCTATTGATTTTGGTGATGGTCGGATAATATTTAGGGGTCGGAATGGGCAAAAAACTTATGTGGATAAAAAGACAACGCTTTCTTCCAAAGCGAATATCTCAGCTTCTGTATGGGGTACACCAAAAACAAAACCTGACAATTAAAGTAGAAAATATCACCTTTCTAATGATGTAAAATAGGTTCTCGTAGGTGATCAAACAACGAAGATATCACAATAGCCGCAAATAAACCCCAAATTTTCATTTTTGCGATTTTAATTATAATGACGAATATCACAGCTTTTGTTGGGGACTTTCCAAAAGCAAAGCCTGACTATGAAAGTAGAAGATTCCATTTTTACAATAATGCAAACTAGGTCGGCGTAGGTGACCAAATAACGGAGATATCGCAATAGTCGGTAATACATCCCATTTATCCATTTTTTTGGAAATCGCGCTACAGGTTGCAATTTTGATCGGATAGTCACGAAATTATGAGGGTTAATGGGTGTCCCACAGAGGAAGAAGCCTATTGATTTTGGTGATGGTCGGATAACATTTAGGGCCGGAATGGGCAAAAAACTTATTTGGATAAAAAGACAACGTTTTTTCCAAAGCGAATATCTCAGCTTCTATAAGGGGTATACCAAAAACCTGACAATGAAAGTAGAAAATATCACCTTTCTAATGATGTTAAGCAGGTTCTCTTAACTGATCAAACAACGATGATATCACAAGAGTCGCAAATAAAAACCAACTTTTAATTTTTGCGATTTTAATAATAATGACGGATATCACACCTTTGGTTGGGGACCATCTTAAAGGAAAGCCTTACTGAGAAAGTAGAAAATCCCATCTTTAAAATTATGCAAAGTAGGTTGGCATATGTGGTAAAATAATAGAGATATCGCAATAGTCGGTAATACATCCCTTTTTTCCACTTTTTGTGCAATCACACTACAGGTCGGAATTTTTATCGGATCATCACGAAATTTTCTCACAGAGATAGAAGCATATTGATGTTGGTGATGTCGATAGTAGTCAAATATAAAATTAAATATTAATTATTTTGGTTCAGTTCGCCTTAAGTCATTTTGTATAAAAGCCAGATAGGTGAAAACTTTCGTATCTCCCTAAAAGAAAGGTAGTGGTGTAGGGTATCACATAGTCGGCCCCGTACCGACTATAGCCTTTTCTCACTTGTATTAATTTAATTATTTTGTGTTGTTTTTCAGTTTATTTATTTGTTTGTTTTGTTTTTATTGGTATGAGAAACACAACAAACGCGAATGGTAAAATAAAGAGGACACGCAAAAATCTCACGTTGACGTGTATGAACACTAGCGAAACTTGAAAAGAGACTTTAACGAAATTGGTTTCAAGAAACCTGGCTAGTCTGACCATCGACTTGGTGTGCAATAATTTTCTTCGTCCGGGTTCACCCTATAGTAGTTTCATGAAAGACATTTCATTGAAATCTGCGTTCTTAGTCCCAGTCCACGCTAAGAGTAATTTCAATGAAATTTTGACATGAAAGTAAAAGAAAATGTAAAATAAAACAGTCTGATGGTTTCATACAAATATTGCAGCAAAGCAAAATTGCAGAACACATGAAAGCGTGTACACTAGTTTCTTGTAATTATATATTTTTACTAAAAAAATACAAAATGTCATTTCAAAAATTCATTGAAATTATTCTAGATCGAGTTCCCCACTACTGAACTTTTACAAAATGCTCTAGTAGCAACTCGACCTAAGAACGGACATTTCAATGAAATTTCATTCATGAAATTACTCTAATCTTGATCGGAACATATTCGTACTTACCGTTAATTTTGGCTTTGTAGGTTGTGTTGTGCCGTCTTGCAACTGTTTAACATCTTTGGTGCGTATTAATTTTGGCAGCAGCGTTGAGGTTGATACACCGGGTGGCAAGGGAACTTTGAATTTGACCTGAAACAGAAAACAAAAATACAGATTTATTAGTATATAATGTGTGTGTGCGAATGATATATGTTTCTTATATTGGCAACAAATAACGGCAAGGATATGACTAATTTACATGGAGTTATATCCACTATGTTTGTATATATATAAGCTGTGTTCCAGAACTAAAAAGTTTTTACAATTTTTACGACTTTTACACATTTTACTCGAAAAAGCGTTCCCGTACACAAAAAAGTTGTAAAATGTTCACTTCTCTTTAAACAAAAATGGCGCTGAATGACGCTCTCTTTAAAAACTTTTTACACGACAAATTTGGGCGAGTAAAAAAATAGTAACATGGTTGCCGGCGTCTGATTGGCTGATACGCCGACTTTGACATTTGTTCCAGTTTTTTTGACGTATTTTCCATTTTTCCGTTCCCGAACTATTTCAGAAAACTTGTGTGTAAGAACAAATTTTTTGCAGTTCTCTCTTTTACGAGTTTTACCATTAAAAAGTACGGGAACGAAGCTATAATATATGTATGTATATTGTCTAAACTTGTATGTGTGTGTACTTTGTTTACATTGGCACATATTTGTTTTTTTGAAATATATTGATTGCCCTTGGGAAGCATAAAGCTATTAAATTGAATGAAATCTTGTGTGTTGTGTTTGTCAACGGTAGCGTTGGGTTTGTTTGCGTAAAAATGTTGAACACATGCGTATTTTGGTTTGAACAGTGTGTGCAAATTGTTGATGGTGTTTGAGCGGTTACAACAGGTTTCCAGCGACACCCGATTTCAAATGTCAATTCCATAGCATATACGTTAAATAAATTCTGACCATTCTAAGGGCCTGATTCACTATGTCGAAAGAAAATGAATGCGAACGAAATGTGTGTGCTTCGAAACAACTACAAAATTTGAAAATCATACACGAGTTAAGTAGTTTTTCTTTCGTTTTCATTTTCGTTCGACATAGTGAAACAGACTGTAAGGCAATACTATAGCGATATTTAAATTAAATATAATTTAATTAAAAATTAAATAAATACAGATGTATATGTTTACTATTAATTTTTACTGATAATTTGTTGTTATATTTATTTTTCATTATAAAAGATTTTAATTCAAATGTATGCGTTGTCGTTTATTTGCCTGCGGAGAAAATAAAATGAAAGAAAATGGAGAAAAAACACTGCGAAAAATAAAGAAACAAAACAGAATTTGCGAGTACAGGGGTGTGTATGGGGTACACACACCCCTTAACGTCTAAACACTGACTTAAGGAGGTTAGTCCGAAAAAAAACCTGGTAAAACACCGTACAAAACTCAAGCCCTACTTCAATCTAATAATCCGTTTGCACTTAACCGGATTTAATAAACAAATTGGGTTTCAAATGTTAATTCCATAGAGCAAACGTCAAATAAATCCTCATAAAGAAGGTTAACCCGGCGAAATACTCCAATGCAAACGCCGTTTAACAGGTTTTAAAAAATACGTCATTTAAGTTGTCAATTTAATTGAATATCTGTCCAATAAAGTACGTATTTGCCCCAAATATTTATTTTAGGCTCAAGTGTAAATTAGGTTCAATATCAGCTATAATAGTTGTGTTCCTTTACTTGCCAGAGGTTACCATTCTTACCATTTTTAACCTGCAAAAAGTGGTAAAACTGGAAAAAATTTTTAAGAAAGTGAGAACAAAAATGACGTTCTCTTCTACCACAGGCTACCAGACAAATTTCTTCGGGTAAAAAATGGTACAACTGATTCTTCGACATTTGATTAACGATTGGCAATGAAGAAAAAATAACAAAAAACGTAAGAAAAAAGAGCGCTTAAAAACAGTAGAATAAAAGAAGAAAATTGAATTTTTATGTTTCTTTTTGACATTGTTACCAGATCTACCATTTTCCGTTCCTTTACTTTTCTGGTAAAACTGATCTTGAGAGAGCAATTTCAAAAGTTATCTTTTACCATTGAAAAAGTAAGGGAACAAAGCTTATATTGTTATGCTTGACTATCAATTGGCCACTTTATATTCCGAAATAAATGGCTATGGAAATCAAGGTTCTATTGTTAATATAATATGGATGTACTTCTAAATGTATGTAAGTATTTGTGTGTGTATATCTGCAAAAAGCCATGATATTGCCTCTTCTGGCCATTTAGAAGTAATACATGTACGAGTATATGAAAACAATAAAAAATTGCATATACCTACAAGGATAACACATTTTGTTTTTCCAAGGGGACAACATTGTTAAGGCAGGCGCAAATTGTAAGGATGACTGGACAGTAATATTGATAGTTCATAGTCCTCCTTCTTTTCACACGAACGTACATAATACATACATACCCAATAGAAAATTGAGTCTTCAATGACATTTTCGTCGACGATTCGTTGATGAAATTTCCGAAATTGTCATGCACGACACGATGCATGACAATTTCTTGCAATGTGTCACCAGAAAAAAAAAACAAAAAATACTCAAACGAAATATGCTATGAAATATTTGTACATATATCTAGAAATTGTTAATATTTTAATACGACTGAAATCGTTCAAACATTACGTTTTGAATTAAAAATTCGTTACATTTTTGCAAATAGCGGGAGGTAAGTGAAAAATAGTATGGCTGACATACATATTAACTTTAAAACAATGATTTTTGTTTGTTTCTTTAACACAGATGAAGCAATCAACATAGAATTGGAATTTCTTATTTGGAGTCTATTATATTGGACCGCGATCCTGGAAACAATTAAAGGGAAGTATATAAATGGCTTATATAGGTATATTTATACATAACAAGATTGTGCATAATGTTTTATTCTTTACAGAATTCGCCTAAAAAGTCTTGCCGTCCTAGGAGTTGTTGTTCAAGACAGTCTTGGGCCGTTCTGGATTATATATCACACTGCCGCGCAAATGATTTTATATTATGTAGTTTATTTTTATATGTACATAAATTTTATTTTTTTTTTTTATTTTAATAAAATTTTAAAAACATATGTAAAAAAACATATGTAAAACATATGTAAATGAAATTATTTTATGGGGGGTCGTTGGTGACAAATTGCAAGACACTGTCTGCAAAGGGTCGTTAACGAAATGTAGGTTTTTTGTCTTCGAAGTCGTCGTCGACGACAGCTTCGCTTACCTTGTCGCCCATGTTGTCGTGCATGAATACTGGGACACTTGTGTGAAAAAGTCGTCAACGATCCCAAAGGGCTGTCTGCAAAGAGTCGTGAACGAATTGGAAATGTCGTGCACGAATCATCAATGTTGTCTTGAAGACATTTTCTATTGGGTATGTATGTATGTATCTACATACATATATGCACATATCTGTGTATGCCCAGAAGGTTCAAATTGTGCTTGTATCCCATAAAAGTGTCGGGGATGAATGGTACAAAAGTGTTTTCTGTTATATCGTGTGGTTTTATGGTCAATATCATCTAGGTTTTCAGTGGGGAATCCTAGTGTTTTTTGTCTGTGGGTGCGTGTGGGCAGTATTGTATGTATATTGGAAAGAGCTAAATTCTGAAATTGAACATTAACTTGTAAAGGGATATAACGTTGGAATAGCATTACAATGAATAATATTAGGACAAATATTAGCATAAAATCTTTCCACAATCTTTCACAGTGTCATATTATTTGTTGAACGTAACTGTTCATGTTCTGATGAAAAACTGTCAACATTTTCTATTAACAGTAATGCTTGGTTTACATTTACGAAATCCACTCGATTTCAACTGTCAATTCCTTTGTGTATACGTCAAATGAAAACTCATCTGAAATCTATTGGATTTCATTTGACGTTTAAGCAATGGAAGTGACAGTTGAAATCGAGTGGATTTCGTAAATGTAAACCAAACATTAAAGCCCAAACTCAATCAGCAACCCATTTCAATTTTGTCTCGGCCGTTCTTTATTCTTCTATCAAAAATTAAACCAAGAAAACAACAAAAATCCGCTAATCAAAGCCTCAATTTATGTACAAGAATAAAGAAATGCAGGATCGCATTTTAATTGGGTAGTACTTGGTCTTTATTCTTCTACATGAAATTGAGCGTGAAGCAAGCAACAAAGTTCAATGTATTTTAACCTTAGCTGATTGAATTTGGGGTTTTAAGGCTAAAACTCAATGGATTTTTCTTGCATGATGAATTTATAAGGTGGCGTAAAATGAGCAGCTGATTGATATCAATCTGTCAATTTTTTTGTTATTGTAAATCATTTGTATGGAAACGTAAACAAACATTTTGACATATTGAAGAATTTTCGGCCGAAGTAGAGTTGTTGTTGTGCTACCTCAGGTCACATGTGAAAAAAGAATAAAGATTTATATGAAAAGAACAACTTAAATCGACTGGATTTGCTAAATTCCTGCTATGTACTATGTGCACAAAAAAACTTGCCCATTTTATAGGGCTTCTTAGTTCGAGTTACCCACTACAGCAATTTTATAAAATTACTCTAGTATTTCATAAAATTACTCGATTTAAGAGCGCGTAATCGCGTTGGGACAAAAGAGTTAAGCCGAAAATACATCCAACGTTTCAGTAAAATTGGGCGACATTACTGATGAAAGAATAAAGAAAAATTCGATCTTTGTTGCCCTTGCTCTTGTATTCTTTTATCGAAAATGACGCCCAACTTTACTGATAAAAGAATAAGATAGCTAGGGCTACATAGATCGATTTTTTCTCCCGGTCTGTTGTTTGTTGAATGTTATTAAGAGTTGACATAATAGTAGAGTTGGGCAATCTCGTTCCTTTTGCGGTTCGATCTTTTCCGTTCCGTTCCGCAAAAAGAACTAGGTCGTTCAGTTAGTTCCATAGTTCCTTTTAGTACCAACCTTTATTGGGCCGATTCCGTACAGCGAGGTGAGTCATGTCGCGTCGTCTATCGTCTCTGTGACAAAATTTAAAAAATGTACTACGTACAGCGATAGAAAATAATCGTCGATAACAAGTTATTTTTATTTTATTTTTATTCGTTAGTAAAAATGTACGGCGACAGCTAATTTGTTGTCGCCGGAAAATGAACATTTCGGCGACAAAATTTGACGACGTCAGGCGATATTGCCATACGGAATCTAAAAATTGCATTTGGCGACGCGACACGACTCGCCTCGCTGTACGGAATCGGCCCATATATGTATATCCACACTCATACTTTGTTCATCATCAAAATAAAAGAAAAATAAATTGTTTTCGGCTTTCTTCATGGTAGATTACAAATATTTAAAACAAATTTACAATCGATTTGCGAATTAAATTCTTTTTTTTAATTTGGCAAAGAAAAGATCAGTTTAGTAAGAAATAAAAACGAAATGACACTAAGAGATTTCTTATTCACTAATAAAAGACAGGGAGAGAGAGAGGGACAAGTGATGTTAAATGAACTGATTGAACTAACTGAAAGGGAAGAGCAAAAATTATGGGAGAAAAACGAACGAGGGAGCAAAAGGAACTACCTGAACCGCATAGTCGGACCTAGTACCGGTCGATCCTTTTGTGGAGTAGTTCCTTTGAACTAGTTCTTTCCGGAACGACACAACTTTACATAATAGGCCATTTAGATATTACTTCATTAGCCGGTTTAGCTCATTGTAAGGTTTTATTTGGTAAATTCGGCCATAATCTACCAGATTTACCACATAGATCCTCCAATACCACTCTGTTTTGTGGACAAAAAATCTCTACACTTCCACAAAATTATCAAAAGTGGCAGCACTTTTTACGAGTCATACGTTATATTTTCGAATTGAATTGATATCACAAAATAAATAATTATTTTCTGAGAAAGAATGAAATAAAATAAAGCAAATAGAATGGGAATAGCAAAGAAATGTACAGAAAATTGAGTTTCTCACAATACTCGTTGGGCAAATGATATATATGATAATAATCATATATTATACAAATAAAGTGTTTTTAAATGTAAACAAAAAGTAACGGACTGTCACTTAAATCTATCTAATGGTATATGTAAATGATGCGGGATTTATTCTGTATTTATTAAATCCAGGTGAGGTTTAATGAATAGTCCAAATCAGCGATAACGTCAATAACGGTTGGCACAGTTTTGGTTATGTATCTCCACTCTACAATAGGGGTGTCTTTTTACTTACTAAATCAAGGTACATTTATAGAAGGTAGAAGTGACAATCAGCTGTATTCTTACTTTTTTTGTAAATTTAGTTTTCAAAATGTAATAGGGTCTACTCATGAAATTTGAAACTTCGAAATTTGCCTCCATAAAATACTGTTTTTCTTCCTAAACTTATAGTAAAAATGACCTACCACAGTTCTGAATGCTTTATATTTACATTGTCATTCAAATTTGTTCTATTTTGGAGGATTTTCAAAATGTATTTATGTTTTTCCTGAGGAAATTTTTGGAACGACCCTATTATTCAATATTTTCTTTGACAATTAAATTTCGATACCAACAATGTTGTTTTTGTAAATTTGTTAGTTGTTGTAATTCATGCACATACCTTCTATAAATTTACCTTGTACTAAATGTTGCTGAAACATTTTTTTCAGCAACTTTTCCTTTATACAACTGTCAAAATCTGCAACATTAGTAATAATTATTACTAATTATCACGTAAAAAGACAAAGCTAATATCGCCTGTAAAATCAATTAGTTTACCAACGATAAGCGCCTAATAATTATCCCGTACTTAATGTCACAATTCCAGAGGTGTATTGAATTCATTGCCTCTCATATAGTAATATTTACCCTATTTATAAATCGAAAAACGTAGTAACTTAAATGATCAATCAAGTAAATAAATTTACAACAAACAAACAAAAACAATATTGTGAATAGAATTATTGCCTTCCTAACGCTTGAATACTCATGGCCAATTGTTTATTTGTTGGAGGAGCTTACTTTTATGGCATTCAATCATATCCTTAATCGACGTTTCGCAAAAGCAATCAAACATCAGCTACCAACTACATACATAGCAGCAGCAGGAGTGAATAAATTGGTGAGTGCCCAAGTGAGTGAGTGAATAAATAAGTGCTGCTTGAAAATTAATTGAAATCATCAATATATACTCTCACTAACATACATTTATCTATATTCATTTTCCCAGAATAGAAAACCCACGCACAACAGGCAACTTTCGTTCATCTCCATTACTTAACGTAGTAGGATACGATGGTGTTGGTGGCTTTGGAAAATGATTTCCATTGTGTACTCTGTAAATTGATATTTGCAACAAGTACCCGTCATTATGGCATAACTAACACTCAGCACCGCACTAAGCAAATAAAAAATAACCACTACGTATGTTTCGGAAGCCCACTGAAGGCGCCTAATGACAACAAAAAGACTAGGAAATCCCTATCGAATCAATAGGAAAAAGCATAGAACTTATCTACAGCATCAGCATATAACCTTCTTCAAACACTTAAGTGTGTAAATGGTATAAAGAAGAACAGAAGAAGAGAAAAAAACGAAAGCATGAAGGCAGAAAAGGAAGTTATAATGACAGGAATCATAATTGCTATCACAATCTGAAGTCTTTATCTTTGCTGACAGTGACACGCACCATCAACAAAACAATAGAAATGTCAATTTTGGATTGCTTATGCAACAGCCAGCCGACAAGCCATTATACTATTTGACAATTGATAAATGAAGAACGGTTAGAATTGTAAGGAAAAAGGCTATTGGATATCTAATGGAAAGGGAATTTTCTTAAGGCCTGGGTACATAAGCAATCTCGTCGCCTGGCTTTCTTGTCTTGCTTCATTTCTGACACAATAAAAATACAAGAATAATGAAGGTGGTGCCAATTTCGAACTAGGTTACCCTTTTCTTTTTTATTCTTTTATTTTATTATGAACATTGAGTGCCGCGTTACAACAACCACATGAAAACTTCAAGAACAAACTTGGCACCACCTACACTTTTTTCATATGGTCGTTGTTTTCAACGCGTCACACAACTGGCCTTATGTATTTGGCCCATAAAGGGGGAGCCGCGTTACAACAACCATATGAAAACTTGAAGAACAAACTTGGCATCAATTACACTTTTTTCATGTGGTTGTTGTTTTTAAAGCGTGACGCGACGCAAAATGGATCGTATGTGCCGGGGCCATAATGGGCCAAGTACATACGGTCCGTTGTGCGACGCGTTGCGCGTTGAAAACAACAACCACATTAAACAAGTGTAAGTGATGCCAAGTTGGTTCTTGAATTTTTCATGTGGTTGTTGTAACGCAACGCTCAACGCGTGCACAGGCCTTAAGCGATTCCGAGTTTTCTTTTGAACTTTTTATGGAGTTGTTGTTTTCAACGCGTGACGCAACTCACAACCGCCCGATTGTGCCGGGGGCTTTACTAGGCGTTTACACTAGACAATTGTCTTTATATACAACTCCGATTTACTAACACTTAAATGCATTTGTCGGCTGTCTCTCAGCTGTCCATCATTTTTTCAAAGACAGTAGGGTTAAGGTTTTTTTTTAATATTTTTTGTAAAAATGTGTGAGATAATATGCCTATCCGTGTACTTGATAATTTGTAATAATTATTACTAAGTTTCTAAAACTGCCAGTTATATAAAGACATATCAAGGATATATTGTACGATCGTCCAGAATATGTTGGTAAATTCAGCTTCCAAAATAAAACATCCGACAACAAAATGTTGCAATCCCACGGCAGCGGGTTCTTTCGTACCGGATTGACCCGGAACACCATAGTGTTTCGACCAATATATACACAAGTGCATATTTTTGTAACATCTTGAATACAAATAAAACACATTGAATTTGTTTCTTAAAGGCATGGGTACATAAGCTGCCTCGCCTGCTTGCCTTGCTTTCCTGCTTCATATCTGACATAACAAAAATAAAAGAATAAAGGAGGCCAAGCAAATTTCGAACTGGGTTGCCCTTTTCTTTTTTATTATCTTATCAGAAGCCTTAAAGGCCTGGGTACATAAGCTGCCTCCCCTGCTTGCCTTGCTTTCCTGCTTAATTTCTGACATAACCCCCCGTTTACACATGCAAGTGACAGTTCGAAAAATACCAATACACTCACATATATTCACTGCCACACCAACTAACAACCTCACTGCCGACAAATTTTCCTTGTCAGTAATCAATGTAAGTGCTTTGAAAGTAACTTCAAATTTTTTCCGAACGTTTACACATGCAAGTGTCAGTTCGAAAAAATTTAAGTTTCGACTATAATATGTATACACAACTGTCTGCAAGTTACTTGCATGTGTAAACGGGGGGTTACAAAAATGAAAGAATGAAGAAGGCCAAACCAATTTCGAACTAGATTGCCCTTTTCTTTTTTATTTGTCCCAATTTACATTAGGCGAGTTTACTTGCGGCAATTGTCAGTTTGTTGGTGAGAGAGGGTCTTGAGAGGCAAAGGGTTACCATATGCCTCACCTCTCTCTCTCCATCAAACTGAAAATTGCCGCAAGTAAACTCGCCTAATGTAAATTGGGACTTCTTTTATCAGAAGCAAGCAAGGCAAGCAGAAGAGCCAGCTTATGTACCCAGGCATATAAGGCCAGAACAGAATCAATCGTCGCTTGCTTTGCTTCCCCAAATGTCAAATTATAAAGGAATGTCAGAGCCTCTTTGCAAATCCGCCTGCGTTCCCCTTTAGGAGGATCTGCCTTTCCTTTATAATTTGACAATTGGGAAGCAAGCGACGATTGATTCTGTTATACCCCGGTTACATTTAACCGGATTAACCCAGTGGGTTTGGATTTCAAATGTCAATTCCATATCGCAAATGTCAAATAAATCCTCTCGAAGTGGGTTAACCCGGCAAAAAACTCTAATGTAACCATACTATTATGGCCTTAAGTGCTTTGTTCGTGAAAATTTATTTTGATAACACAAAAATAGGGTCAGAAAGAATCAGTCGGCATTGCTGACATCTAAGTAACTTCATTGCCGATTATTATCGTTTATTTGGTCACCATAGGATTTTTAGAGCTTTTAGGAAGCATGTAAACAGGACCGCAAGGAGTATCTTCGTGTCATGTGGTTCCAGGCCACATGCATGGCATGTATTAAGTATCGTGCTATAAAATCGGACCCAATACGAATTGAGGCAGCTGCATCGTCCGGATTTTAACTGGGCTAAAACCACTTCTGTTTGCCTTAGGAGCTGGCGTTGTTCTTCAGTCGTTTTAGTTGGTATCCGCATGGGTTTTTAAAGCTTTTGTCCTTTATCTCAGAAAGTAATGACTTGCACGAAGATATCACATTCGTAGCCTTCCACCACTGCATATGCCAATGAACATTCTACTAAATTTACCGTTAAGGTCAGAGTCGTCACCTACGTTGAATTCCTATATTCGTGGAAAATACTGCAAATAAATCGATTCAGCTATAGTTATTGATTATATTATAAATCTTTTCACTATTTCTTAATACTTAATACCCTAGACAGACGGCAGCGTTAATTTGCATTAACTGCCTTAATTCAAATTAATTCGTGTATTATCCACATTCTTAATGCACAAAATCCAAGGAAATTTAAACTGAATTTAGCAATTTCAATATGGCAATGCTGTTGAAAATCAATTGTCTTTTGTCAAATTTCCATGTTTAAGAAAATAAAAAAGGAAAGCAAATCAGCAATTTTCGCGTTTCTTCACAATTAGTGATGGTCTTTCGCGAGTAGAATAGCAGCTAATCGTTTTTAAAGCCTTCTATCAAATCTCTTTTTAAAATTTTTATTTTCACAAAAAATGTCATTACCCACCATACCAATTCTATCGAAAATTATATCTTCTTCAAATGTTTTTCAAAGGTTTGCAATATTTTTATAATATTAAAAAGACTCAAAAATATCGCGAATAAATTAAATTTAGTTTTGCTTCATCGTGTTGAAAATGTCAATGGTAGAAAGTGTATTTGTTTCGCATATTTTGGCGACCTTTTGTAAAGCTTTATGAAATGGTCTGCTGGGTACAAACAAACAACACAAACAGCTGTTTCATAACAGCTGCAGAAACTATCGTCTGTCAGGGTAAAAAATTAATTCAAATTAGGACATTTTTAATGCAAATTAACTCTGCCGTCTGTCTAGGGTATTAGATTGAGTTTTTCTTTCATACATTGGCGCCAATGTTTTTGTTTTAGTAACCGACTGTTAAGCAGAAAACAGATACAACGTTTGATTAAAGTTTTGTGTCGTTTTGGCCGTTTTTACACTGTTGGGCATGATGCCCAAAAATTCAAATTCATTTGAAATATATGCCGACAAACAGATAAACGCTGGACTTTGGTATCGTCGTCGTTGTTGTTGTTTTTTCTCGACGCCCAACGCAAAACTTTAATCAAACGTTGTATCTGTTTTCAGCTTTACCTTGCTAAATTTTACTAAATGCTGTATTTTCTCTCTTTTTCCGTATAATTGTTCTTACTCTCTGAAAACAAGTTAAGCTGGAAACACATACAACGTTTGGGTAAAGTTGTGTGTCGTTTTGGCCGTTTTTACACTGTTGGGCATGATGCCGAAAAATTCAAATTCATTTGAAATATATGCCGACAAACAGATAAACGCTGGACTTTGGTATCGTCGTCGCCCTGTTGTTGTTGTTTTTTTCTCGACGCCCAACGCAAAACTTTAATCAAACGTTGTATCTGTTTTCAGCTTTACTGAGTAAATCTTACCGAAAAAGTAAAAAGACACAGCTATTCTGTGTATGTGTGTGTACTGTTTGAAAAATATGCCAAACAACTTTAAAAACAATCCAATTCAATCATATTTAAAATTGTTTTTGGAACATTTATGTGGACGAAATTATTCAGGGGCTCAATTCTGTTTCTATGAAAATGTGAAATGAAAAAAATATAAAGAAAATATTTTTCATTTCAGGTTTTCATAGAACAAGAATCCAGCCCCAAGATTGCATTTGAACAAACATTTAATCATGTCCACAACTCGATTATGTAGAGAAACCTTGGCATTTCATTGATTTTTCGCATATTTTATAAAATGATAAAAAAAAGTAATGTAAACGAAAAAACTGGTTGCTTTTGTGTTTACTAATTTTGAAGTTATATGAATTCAGGAAAAACCGGGGTTCTATAATTTGTTTTCATTTAGATCTACCTCTTTACTTATACCATGCAAGAAACGTTTAAAAAATTATAATAATTTATGTCCTACTTATGGGCTTTTTAATTTTGAAATAGCGTGCATATTCTTTACATTCCATCATTCTACTGATATTCGTCGCTAAAATTCTTGTATTGATAATTTTGAGTTACAGAACAGCACTTTCGGTGTTTCAACTGAACATTTTCGTAAGTCCCGGTCCACACTAGACCGATTTCAATGAAATAATTGGTCTGTTACTTTACTTTTGAAAATGGTAAAACCTGCAAAAATAGTAAAAGTTGTAAACTGCTCTCATATGAATTGTATGGTGTCAGAAGTAAAGGAACGCTTTTCGAGTAAAAAGTTGTAAAACTTGAAGATTCTTGAACGTAAAGGAACAGAGCTAATTTCATGACATTAGGCGTTCTTAGATCGAATTGCCAACCACAGAAATTTCATAAAATTGCTTTAATATGGAACTCGATCTAAGAACTCATAATTTCATGAAATTTTTTCAATGAAATCACTATAGTGCGGACCTGGACTTAATCGGTTCGGTAAAAAATTTACAGAATCCCACTACTATTAAATATATCTTGAGGTTGAACCTATATCTATTTAACAGGTCACGCAAATAGTACAACAATAAGACAACAACTTTAAGAAAACTCTTCAAGCTGTCAAAGTGTTTGTTTATGTTTTCATACAATTAATTCACAATAACAAAAAAGTTGATAGATTGAAACCAAGGAGCTGGCGTTTTGCGCCATCTTATTATTTCATCATGGGTGGAACAGTAAAGGCAAGAACAGAATCAATCGTCGCTTGCTTTGCTCGCTTTCCAAATGTCAAATTATAATGGAATGCCAGAGCCTCCTAAAGGAGAACACAGGCGGATTTGCAAAGAGGCTCTGGCATTCCTTTATAATTTGACATTTGGGGAAGCAAGCAAAGCAAGCGACGATTGATTCTGTTCTGGTCTTAAGACCGGCTAATATCATCCAATCTCTCAAATTCATTGTTATCATTATCACATTAATCGTATGAAAACGCAAACAATTATTTTGACAGTTTGAAGGATTTCAATCAGACTAGTCTTGTTGTAGTTTCTGCTTTATACCCCGTTTGCACTTAACCGGATTTAATAAACCCACTGGGTTTCAAATGTCAATTCCATAGCACAAACGTCAAATAAATCCTCATAAAGAAGGTTAACCCGCCAAATAGCTCTAATGCCAACGTCGTTTTACATTAATTGCTAAATGGGGACATTAGGCCTGTTCGATAACTTCGCAAGTAAAAAGTACTTGCAAGAACTTCTCAGTTCGCTTTTACTGAACAAGTTCGTTATCGAACACCATTTTGTAAAAGTTATTTGAAAGATATTCAGTAGATTTGACAACTCAAATGATGTGTTTTAATAAACACCCATTAGATGTAAATGAGGCTATATATTTTCTTCCTTTATAGCCTGTTAATATTAAACGCGTAAGTGTAACAGGTGTTTTGGCAGTTTACGTCATTTATTTGGCAGATATTGAATGGAATTGACGACATAAATGATGCACGTTTTATAAAACATGTTAATGCTAAGTTTACATTTACGAAATCCACTCGATTTCAACTGTCAATTCCATAGCTCAAACGTCAAATGAAATCTCATCTGGATTTCATTTGACGTTTAACCTATGGATTTGACAGTTGAAATCAAGTGGATTTCGTAAATGTAAACCAAGCATAAGATTAAAATCCGTTTTATAGCTTTTTGTAGGGTTAACCTTCTTTCATGAAGATTTATTTGACGTATATGCAATGGAATTGACATTTTAAACTTAGTGGCATTATTAAATTCGGATATATTTATGTAAACGTACTGTCATACAAATTTTCTGGGGCTCAATTCTTGTTCTATGAAAATTTAAAATGACAACTTTTAAGGCCTGGGTACATAAGCTGCCTCGAAGAATATAAAAGAAAAGGGCAACCCAGTTCGAAATTTGCTCGGCCTTCTTTATTCTTTTATTTTTATTATGTCAGAAATGAAGCAGGAAAGCATAGCAACCAGGCGAGGCAGCTTATGTACCCAGGCCTTTATAAAGGAAATAAATGTCAAATGAAAAATTATATAAGGTAAATATATTTCATTTCAAATTTTCATAGAAGAAGAATCTAGTCCCTGTTCTCGATTAATTAATTTGAACTTGGAAAATTTTAAATATTTTTTGCAGTTAAAATGTTTATGCAAATCATGTGAAATGATTCAAATATTACTCATATCATCAAGAATGAGTGGCCTACATTTTTGCTCCATTAACTGCAATAAGCACGATTCCTTTTCCCTTCTCCAGGCTAACTTCTTACTTAGGCCGCCACAAAAAAAGGCAAAACTAGAGCAAAGTAGAACGGTTTATTGTTTCTTGATGTATGCCACAAGTTGTTGCCTGTTTTCTTGTTGCATGGGTAGTAAACCTAATAGCAGTAATGGTAGAGTAGCGGTGTCGATGTTAGTGGTGTTGTGGGTGCCTGAAATGTGTCATTACCAGTTGGCCCCAATGTCATTTGTTTGACAAAAGGCGTCTATTTTTGTATAGACCTCCTCTGCAGAATGGAAATGACATCGTCAACGATTATAATGACGAAGATGACGACAACAAATGACAATGTGTTTTTTTTTGTAAAACTTCATAAAGAGAGTACGAGGGAGCATGAAGGAAGGTTGACAGTCAGCTGAGTAAATAAAAAACGAAAAAGTGGGATATCACGTTAACTGCCGCCACGAATCAAAAGTCTTAACACCCCAATAGGGTATTTGTAATTGTGCGGATTTGTGAATGACTGGACAAACACTTGACTTATACATACTTTGGGATATAACCAAACCAACTCTAATCCCTTGCTTGTCGCAATCCTTTCACCACGATTTATGCTGAATAGTGTATACTTTTCTTCTTAAATTGTTTTCCCTTTTGTATTGGGCGTTTGTTTGTTTTTCAGCTTGGGCTTAATTGAAATATCTGTTTGTTTTTGTTGTATTGAAATG
This sequence comes from Musca autumnalis, assembly GCF_047663935.1. Lineage (NCBI taxonomy): Eukaryota > Metazoa > Arthropoda > Insecta > Diptera > Muscidae > Musca > Musca autumnalis. The sequence continues at coordinate 36,866,522 of NW_027411866.1, read as the reverse complement.
TTATTTGCCTTTTTATGAAATTCTAAAGGGATCAGATATCAAAGGCAGCTGCTAATGACATTTTTCTTAAATGCGTGACATGACTATAAAACAGAATCTAGAAATGTAATTAAAAAATTCTAAACGTTTTTTTTTGTGGCAGAACTTTTAATAAAGAAAAATTTGAATGCCAACATCTGTGGCGTATCAGATTTTTTTAAATGATATTAATCATACGCACTTGATTGCATGCTCGAACTTGGGTGTGAGATAGAGAAAAAAATCAGTGTTCAACATTATGAAGCTGAAACCTAAATTACATTGGCGCCTAAAATAAGGCTGAAAACGCAATAAACGTTTGAGTAAAGTTATACGCCATTTCTGGTAAAATAATAAAGACAAGTTCGATCTTGGTTGTCCATTGTCTTTTATGTTTTTACCAGAAATGACGCAAAACTTTATTCAAACGTTTCAGCCCTCGGTACTATGTTACTCCTTTGCTTTAATCGTGTACGAATACGCACGCCAATGAATTAAGTCAGAAAGCGAGGCTTATAACTGAGTCGTTAACCGGCTGTCTTTCTTGGTTAAGTTATTTCTGGTAAAATGCTAAAAGGACTACGAATTTGGCTCGCCCGTTTTTATTCTTTAATCAAAAATGTCTTAAGCATGAATGTCGCGCTTCTTACGTACAGAGGCCTTGACATACTTCTTATAAGTCTCGGTATGAAGAGCCCATTGGTATCAAACTGGACTTACCCCCAGTTTTTGTAACTAATTTTTGTTCGTTCGTCTATATTCGTAATAATTTAGGCATCCATAGCTCTGCCGCCAGATGACATGGAGGCCTAATTTTTAGTAGACGCGTTCCATATTTAGTAAATAATTCCTCATATAAAAATCAGCGCTCTACATTTGCGCTTAGGCGAGTAAATCGGTCTACAAAATTTGACAATTCGTGTGAGAAGAAAACAAATTTTTACAAAAACAGGGGGTTAGTAAAGCTCGGGATTGTCCTGTCATGTGTAAACGCAGGGTTAGTATGTAGCAAAACTTAAAAATGCGTATTTTTAAAGAATAATTTTTCCTTTCTCCTTCTGCGACGTTGGGCGCCACTACCAGTAACTAGTTATTTACTCGTCTATCCTCCGTTTTCCATTAATATTCCCTACTATTTTTGCTCATCTTCAGTATAAAATTCTAATGGTTGGATCCCTGAGGGTGGATTTTGAATTCATGCATGACAATTCCAATGTTGAATAATATATCAAACATTTCAACAAAGTACGTGAATAGCATGTACAACAACTAACTAGACTAGGGAAGAGTACAATACGTATAGCTTACACAAGATTTCCCTGCATACTAGATGTCTGTGAATCCTTGGCCAAAGTATTTGAACTTTATGCCTAACATTGTGTGTGTGTGGCCTCTAAGTAACTTTCTCGTTACTCAAGTTATTTTTTTTTTCTTTGAGGTTTCTTTCTAGACTTTGTTGTTGTTGGTATTTTTGGAGCAGAGGTCGTTTTGATCTCTCTCGTACCATGTACTGTACAACGTATGTGTGTAGGAGTTTAACGAGATTTTAAGATGTGAAAAATGCCATCAGAACAAAACAAGCCCACACATTGTTTGGTAGAGAATAAGCTTACGACCGACCACGCCAGTCAGTTAGCCAACCCAAACAAAGGAAGGAAATGTGAATAGCTGAAATGAAAAACCAACAACGTTACTCCGCATTGTTCTTTAGAACATTTGATTTCGTTTCATATTTCCCGGTAATGCCATTATTTCCAAGGGTGATTAGGTTAGCCGATGTGCTGTTGTCAGGATTTCGTTTAGCTTCCCAGGGGCTTTGTCACCATTTGCCGGTTTTACTTGCAACTCTAGGTCATGCCGTAAACTAGGTGAGAGAAAACCTAATGGAAATCTTTTCTTAAAATCCAAAGGCAGAGACGTATGTATTTCTTGCTTAAAGTACACTTTTATATTACTGGATTTATAAAATTCAATGGATGCAAATTGTCAATTCCATTGCACATACGTCAAATAAATCGTCACACCCTTGTATCTTAAAGCCAATTTCACATCTAACAGGTTTTATAAAACATGCGTCACTTAAGTTCTCAATTCCATTATCTTTCAAATAAACGACGTATTTGCCCAAAATATGGGTTTTAGGTGCAAGTGCAAATTAGATTTAAGGCTACGGTACATTACCGACTGACATTAGGTGTGTTCGTTTACTCAATAATTTGTACAAATTTGTACAAGTCTAGTAACTTCTTGTAAACGACCAAGGTATTTTGCATTGCACTGTAGAGTAAACGAACAACATCCAGTAACAATTCGTACAAATTTTGAGTAAACGAACACACATATTATTGCTTAAGTCTTTTTTGGTAAAAGACTAAAAGGTAAAGGGTAACCTAGTTCGAATTTGTTTCAGTCATTCATTATTATTTTACCAGAAATATGCCATGTTGACACAGGAAGCATTTTTTTAAGATTGGTTCAAATAAAACCACAAGTATGGGAATATTTTTGATAAAACATATCTGATATCACTTGGAATTGATGATTGAAACGAAAGGAAATTAATGCAGACATGCGTCTCCAAATACACTGTTAAAACACGATTTTATTACTAAAAAGTGCAGAATGGGGTGATTTTGAAATCGCATTATACCCTGCATCATAAACTACATATTCAAACCAGATTTCAGCAATTTAGGTTGGATAATATGGGTAAAATATTCAAAATACCGAAAATCGGCGGTGCCCTTCCATGCAAGTGGACCTGTACCGACAATTCTCTGTCGAAATATGTTATACCACCAACGAAGACAAAATGCCAAATTTCAGCCATTGCAATTGGATAATGAGGCTAAAACCTTCATAATTACCAAAGTTGGGCGGTACCGCCCTATAGGGGCTACCGACAATTCTCTGTCGCAATATTGCATGTCATCAACGAAGTCTAAATGCCAAAATAATTATGGATAAACATACAATAAAACATGGACTTTTATTTTCTGCACGATAGATGTGCATTTTTCCCCCACTTTGCGTATGCAGAATAGGCTGGTTTTTAAATCTTATTATACCCTTTACCATAAACTGCGTATATTCAACCCAGATTTCAGCCATTTCGGTTGGATAATATGGATGAAACTTTAAATATACCGAAAATCGGACGGTACCGCTCTATGGGGTCTTTATCAGCGAAGTCTAAATGCCATTTTCGGTTGGATAAAAACATTAAAAAATACGGAAATAGGACGGTTCCGTTCTATGGGAGTTATATCAAAATAATATAAAAAAATGCAAATTTACCAAATATGTTAATAAATGAAGGAAGGTTGTCAGTGGGAAGCTATTCTTATCATAATTACCCAGCAAAAAGTTTGCATCCGCGGATGCAGTTGAATCACTACAAGTGTACTGTACATTTGCCGTTGGAGTACATCTTTTCCTATGAATTCACTTATGAATTTTACAAGAGAGCGCGCATCTAGGATGCACTCCATTTGCTTCCACAGCACATAGCTAGGATGCACTCCATTTTCGATCCAAATCACAGCTTTTGATGTAGTGTTTTGGATTGAATTTAAAGGCACTCTTCGGATTGCATTTTTAATCAGTACAAAGATGCAATTAAAATGCAAGCCATTGCGAAGTATCACAAAATATATAAAATGTATTTATTATTTGTGTAAAACAAGAACACAAAGAACTTTATTATATAAACACAAATTAAAAAAAAGTTTCCATTAAATTCAATCACATTTGAACTTATTTCCTCCGTTCTCGATTTAATCCAAGCGCATCTGATTTTCTTTCATCATGCTAAAGTTGTTTTATGTTGCCTTCCCATCAATAGTTCAGCTTTCAACATGGACTCCAACTCCACTCCATTAAAAATTTCCGTCTCGTGAATTACCGCAAAAATGTTCGCAACTGAAGTTGTTATTTCCTTATTTTATAAGGCCCATACCTATATACGGACGTATACCCAGGGCGTGTGTGGTGAAAAAAGTAGAACACGTGTATTCTTATGAGAACTACCGAAATACGTCGAGCGTATACGTTTTGTAAGTTGAAAAAGTTTAACTTTGACAGAACGTTATTGTTTGTATGTGTGTGTTTTGTATTTTAAAAACAAAAGCCCAACAAAACATGAAATACAATTCATTGCAAAGGAAAATTATTTGTTTTACGAATGAAAACATTTAAGTAAGTTTCGGTCGCGGATTTTGTGTTTTAAATGTGATTTGGGACTCAACGTATTTGGGGAATACGGACGCTCAGACAGCGTTGTTTTGGTAGGTTGGTGAAATATTTGTATACGTCCCGTCGTTATTTAGGTTTAGCAGTTACAAATTCTTCGAAATGTATACACTCTTGTTTATCTTTTGAAGAAATGTGTAGGGATCAACCAACTGTTTTTTTTCTGTAGGGATCTCTACAGCAACTGCTTATAAAATGTATCGAACGGAGTGCATTTTTCATAACTCTGTTGGACTACATCGAAAGATGTTGTGAAATCATAACTCCAATTGCACAACTTCCAAAATTTTTTGCTGGGTATGGATAAACATGCAATAAAACATGGACTTTTATTTTGTGCACGCTAGGTCTGCATTTTTCCCCCTCTGTGAAGCTGAAACCACATCACAGGCTTTAAAGCCCCCGGCACATACGGTACGTTGTGCGACGCGTTGAGCGTTGAAAACAACAACCACATGAAAAATGTGTAAGTGATGCCAAGTTTGTTCTTGAAGTTTTCATGTGGTTGTTGTAACACAACGCTCAACGCGCCGTATGTGCCGAGGCCTTTAGGGTAGAAACACAATGCATTTTTTGCTGGCTTGGCTTCATTTCAGGTAAAAGAATAAAGAACGGTCAAGACAAATTTGAAGTAGATTGCTTTTTTTATTTATTCTTTTACTGGAGCAAAGCAAGCAACAGGATGATTGTGTTTCTACCTTAAGTTCATTTTTAATAACTGCAATAATGGCAACCCTTAACCCACGTTAACACACCAGTTGTGCGATTCTCTAAAGCCCCCGGCACATACGGTACGTTGTGCGACGCGTTGCGCGTTGAAAACAACAACCACATGAAAAATGTGTAAGTGATGCCAAGTTTGCTCTTGAAGTTTTCATGTAGTTGTTGTTTTCAACGCGCAACGCGTCGCACAACGTTGAGCGTTGCGTTACAACAACCACATGAAAACAGTGTAAGTGAAGCCAAGTTTTTTGAAAAACAACAACATGGCTGACGCATTTAAGTTAAACATAATTTAACTGTTTTCGGACAACGCGTGTCCCAAAACAGTTAAATTATGTTTAACTTTAATGCGCCAGCCATGTTGTTGTTTTTCAAAAAACTTGGCATCACTTTTCATGTGGTTGTTGTAGCGCGACGCTCAACGCACCGTATGTGCCGAGCGCTTTAGAGAATTGCACTACAGGGGCTGGATTCTTGTTCTATGAAAATTCGAAATGAAAAATATTTTCTTTATCATTTTTTTCATTTGACAATTTTTTCCTTTATAAAATTTTTCATTTCACATTTTCATAGAAACAGAATTGATCCCCAGTATGCCAATTTTAAACCACAACTAGGCTGGCAGCTCTTTGCCTTTTATTCATCTACCAGAAATGACACAAAACTTTCAATTTCAGTCTCAATTTTTCTTTATTCTTCTACCAGAAATGACATAAAATTTTACTCAAACGTTGGATCTGTTTTCAGCTTTAGATTTTAAGTTTGTAGCTTGATTTCGGCACAAGAATCAAAGGTGACATGTGGGCCATGTGTTGCTCTGTTGACATTGATTTCTAACATATGCTTGGTTTACATTTGCAAAATCCACTCGATTTCATCTGTCAATTCCTTTGTGTATACGTCAAATGAAAACTCATTGAAATCGAATGGATTTCATTTGACGTTTGAGCAATGGAATTGACAGTTGAAATCGAGTGGATTTCGTAAATGTAAACATAGTGATATTGTGGAATATGTTGTTATCACAACGGAAACGGGCTTTAAATTGCGTTTACACATGACAGGACAATTGAAATAAGTGAATTCATAGGAATTTCCAGCGAAAAGTTTGCCTCCGCGGATGCAGTTGACTCACTACAAGTGTACAGTATAACTGCTGTTGGAGTACATCTTTTTCTATGAATTCACTTATGATTTTTACAAGAGAGCGCGCAGCTGAGATCCACTCCATTTTGCTTCCACAGCACACAGCTAGGATGCACTCCATTTTCGATCCAAATCACAGTTTTTGATGTAGTGTTTTGAATTGAATTTAAATGCAGTCTAAAGATCCTATAAAAATGCAAACCATTCCAAATATCCCAAAATAAATAAAATGCATTTATTATGTGTGTTCGTTTACTCAAAATTTGTACAAATTGTTACTGGATTTTGTTCGTTTACTCTACAGTACAATGCAAAAAACCTTAGTCGTTTACAAGAAGTTACTGGACTTGTACAAATTTGTACAAATTAGTGAGTAAACGAACACACCTATTATTTGTGTAAAACTAGAATATTAAAACCTTTATTACATTAACACAAATTATAAAAACTCTCCATTAAATTTAATCTTGACTGAGTTTACTTCCTCTGCTCTGCATTTTATGCCACCGGAATTGAGTTTGCTCATAACTCGGTGTGGACTTCATGGAAAGATGTTGTGCATTGCACTACTTCCAAACTTTTTTGCTGGGAAGAGATGTAGTCCAACGGCACATTTACTGTACACTTTTATTGATTAAACTGCATCCGTGGATGCAAACTTTTTGCTGGGAATACATGTCTTAGTAAGGCCACCATCAGACCATCTGCTTTTAAACATGTATGTTGTCACTTTGGGTATACTAATATACAGAACAGCTGATGTCATACATGTGAAAAAGCAGATGGTCTGATGGCGGCCTAAATCAGGGTGCTAGTTTACGACAAATTGTTTTGTTTGAATGCCTAGTAAGTCAAACTTGTAGCGGATACTCTAAAGCCCTCGGCACATATACTATGTTTACATTTACGAAATCCACTCGATTTCATCTGTCAATTCCTTTGTGTATACGTCAAATGAAAATTCATCTGAAATCGATTGGATATCATTTGACGTTTGAGCAATGGAATTGACAGTTGAAATCGAGTGGATTTCGTAAATGTAAACATAGTAATACAGTCCTTTCGGTGACACGTTGTCCCAAAACAGTTAAATTATTGGTCTGTTCCTTTACTTTTGAAAGTGGTAAAACCGGCAAAAGTAGCAAAAGTTGTAATCTGCTTCCATATGAATTGTATGGTGTCTGAAGTAAAGGAACGCTTTTCGAGTAAAAAGTTGTAAAACTTTAAGATTCTTGCACGTAAAGGAACAGAGCTTATGTTTAACTTTAATGCGTCAGCCACATTGTTGTTTTTCAAAAAAAAAAAAACTTGGCATCACTTACACTTTTTTCATGTGGTTGTTGTACCGCGACGCTCAACGCATTGTATGTGCCGAGCGCTTAAAGGACTCGGTACAAAAAAGCTTTTCTTTCTGGGTTAATGAATTAAGGCCATGTTTATATTATAGCCTTTTGCAGGGTTAACCTTTATGAGGATTTATTTTACGTATACGCAAAGGAATTGACATTTGAAACCCAGTGGGTTTATTAAATCCGGTTATATATAAACGTACCATAAGCCGGAAAACAAGGGCTCTTATGTACCGAAGCCTTGACTCATTTTTTGGTTTCCGGCAAAAATCGGTAAAAATAAAATGGTTACAATTTCGGTAATTAATGAAGTATGTCGGTAATAGCCTGTTTATATTATAGATTTTTGCCTTGTTAACCTTTTTATGAGAATTTATTTCAAGTATACCCATTTAAATCCGGTTATATGTAAACGTACTATAAACTAGCTTCCAAAATAAAGTTGGTCGAAAGTCAGATTAGAGAGGTTTCTTCAAAAAATTGCGTTAATTTAGGTATACTTAGATCGAGTTCTCCAATACTGCAATTTCATATTTTACTCTAGCTTGGAAGTCGGTTGTGGACATTCATTAAACGCAACTTTTTAGACGAAACCTCTCTAGTGTGACCTTCGAATTGACTAATAGCAACAGTGTTGTCAACTTTTATTTGTACATTTAATTTATAGGCCCGTTATTACAACCTTTCGGTAGTTAAATGTTGGTCAGTATCCGTAAAGTAACCAGTTTTTTATTGCTGCTGTTGCTTTTATTGCTGCTGCACCAATAACAAGAAAATATTACAACAAATTCAAATCAACCAATCAGATTTGAGAAAACTTGAAGTCTACACATTTTTTGCTTGATATTGGCGTATTTTTACAAAATATAACAATAATTCTAAAGTCCGTGTTTATACAGGGAAAGTTGATGGGAAAGAAAATTGAGTTTATGGGCGAGGGAGTAGAGAGGAATAAGAGGGGGTACACACACCTCTGTACTGGCAAATTCTGTTTTGTTTCGTTTTTCTTCGTATACAACCTGAAGTTGGCTGCAGATTTGTTTTTGCATTTTCTTTCATTTTATTTTCTCTGTCGAGAAAAAACAACAGCCAAGACAACTGAAAAAAAACCTTTTGGAGGAAAAACTATTTTTTTTAAACAAAAACAATTCGAAATAAGTGGAAATATCAAAATTAAAATGCAATCCAAGGGTTTGTTTAATAATTATTTGCTTATCACTCACGTCCATTTTTACTTTTCATTACAATTTTGCCTTGGCTTTATTTTTGAACGGCGCAATTAGAAAATGAGTGTGAAGAAGAATAAGAAAAATTATAAAATTGACACAAACATGATTTCCGTGTCTAAACAACAAGGACATTTTAAAAGAAATTGAGAAGAAAAATTTTCTTTCCAGTTTTAATGTCTAAACACGGTCAAATGGAAGATGTAATAACAAATCCCTAGTAATGCGAACTTTATTCCTTACTTTTCTTAAAGTAAGAGATAACAAAAATGGACTTTGAAAACAAGATGTAAGAATGTCACATAATCTTTCGTATTAATCCACTGCTGGTAACAGACTAAAAAGGCAAAGGTCAACCTAATTCGAATTTGGCTCAACCGTTATTTAATCATTTATCCGAAACGACAGTACGTTGACATATAAACGGATGTAATAAATCCACTGGGTTTCAAATGTCAATTCCTTGGCGTATACATCAAATAAATTATCATAAAGAAAGCTCTAATGTAAACAACGATTTAAACAAGAATGCCATGCTTCTTATGTACCGAGGCCTTAAGCCATGCCTATTACCACATTCCCTTCTTATCAATTAATTTAACTTTCTATTAGTTTGTTTTTGCTAAAAAAAACGAAAACCATTTGTTGCTCCCCTTTTTTAACATGCTGTAGTCCTTCTATTAAGTTGCAACAGCTGTGTTAAGAGTTCAAAAAGAAAAACTTCGAAAGAAACACAAAATTTTGAAATTGAATATTCATTGTGGTGCTCTTGCCATTACATTTAACAAATGGTGTCCACAAAGCAAAAAAATCTTCGCCCCAGGCGTGCTCTTTCTTTGGGCTATTTTAAACAATTCAATATTCAAGTTTGTTCTTCTTTTTCTGTTATTTTTTCAGAAATAATTTCATTATTATTTAAATTTTTCCAACTCCCACATGAAAATTTTGCTTGAATATAATAGCATTCACATGCATGTATTTAGCCGTTTTCTCTTTCGTTTTATCAGAATGTCATTCTTTTTTCCCGTCTTTATTATTAAGAATTGCAAAAAGGTCAATCGTGAAAATATGTAAGTTTGTCCTTGTCATCTGTGTTGAATGTGCTGGGGGGTTTTGTTCAGTTGATTGGGGTTTGCCCTTGTCCCATAATGTGTGTGTGTGCGGGTTTATTGCTGGCGAAGTCATTCAGGCCACAATTGTATTTACATATTAATGACATCAAATGTTTGGAATTCCGAATTCGAAACCACCGTTTATTTGACAATCATTTCCATATAATTATTGACAATTTCCCCTCCGTTTTGAATAATATTATTTCTTAAACTTGTTGTGTATTCTTTCTCGCAAACAAAAGAAATGGAAAAAGGCAAGAGGCAACGATTTTGGTTTTATTGATGGATCATCATAGATGGAGCAATAAAGAAAATGAAATTGGTAATCCACACATTAAATTTGACTAAGAATATGTCTGTTCGATAACCCAAAAATGTTTACAAACTTTTACAAAATGCTGTTCTATAACAAACTTGTTCAGTAAAAGAGAAATGAGAAGTAGTTGCAAGTATTTGCAAGAACTTGCGAATACTCTTTAAGCGGGGAACACACGATCAGTTTTGACTGTCGATTTTTCGGAAATATCGATTACTGTCAAACTGTCCAGCAATATCAAAACATTTTGTGGTTGTCTGATGACTGTCATAAAGCGGGGTACACACGATCAGTTTTGACTGTCGATTTTTCGGAATAATCGATAACAGTCCAACCACAAAATATTTTGACTGATGACTGACAAAAGTAAACGGCCACACTGGCAAGCAACCGATTATTTGAGCAAAACTGACAGTCAAAACTGATCGTGTGTACCCCGCTTAAATAAACGGCCACACTGGCAAGTATCCGATTATTTGAGCAAAGCTGTCAGTCAAAACTGATCGTGTGTACCCCACTTTACTTGCGAAGCTATCGAACAAACCTAAAAGTACATTTACGAAATCGAGTGGATTTCAACTGTCAATTCCTTTGCGTAAACAAGAAAAAAGTTTGCATCCGCGGATGCAGTTGAATCACTACAAGTGTACAGTACATTTGCCGTTGGAGTACACATTTTCCTATGAATTCACTTATGAATTTTACAAGAGAGCGCGCAGCTAGGATGCACTCTATTTTGATTTTACAGCACACAGCTAGGATGCACTCCATTTTCGATCCAAATCACAGCTTTCGATGTAGTCGTTTGGTTTGAATTTAAAGACACTCTTCGGATTGCATTTTTAATCAGTCCAAAGATGCAATTAAAATGCAAGCCATTGCGAAATATCACAAAATATATAAAATGTATTTATTATTTGTGTAAAACAAGAACACAAAGAACTTTATTATATAAACACAAATTAAAAACAGTTTCCATTAAATTCAATCTCATTTGAACTTATTTCCTCCGTTCTCGATTTAATCCAAGCGCATCTGATTTTCTTTCATCATGCTAAAGTTGTTTTATGTTGCCTTCCCATCAATGTCGGATATTGTCTTTAAGAGCTGAAAGAGTCTGAGGTTTGTTGACATAAACCGGCGATTTCAAAAAGCCCCACAAAAAGAAGTCTGGAGCGCCTCACCACTCAGGATTATTTTTGATGAAAAATCATCTTCCTGTTGGTGGTGATTAAGGATGGCTTGATCGTATGTTCGACGCGATTGGCGGTCAGCATCAAACAGCTGATGCACCGTCTGGACTTTGTACGGAAACATCTTCAAATCTTGTACCAAAATTCGCTGTAAAGACCGTCAACTGATACCCATTTGCGTGGCACGTCGTCTGGCCTATGTCGACGGCGCTTCCATGACATCCTCGGCTACAACAGCAATATTCTCTGCAGAACGGATACTCCGGGGTCTGCCATCACGTGTTGTGCCAGTCTCTTCGAGGCGAGAGGCTAAACGTCTGCGACGAATTTCACGTTGTGCCAAAGTCACCGACCGATTATTGGCCAAATAAATAGTCACCAATATTCCGCATTCTGGAGCAGTGTAGCGTGTATTTTACATGTGTTTACTACACAAATGTCAAAACAGAACTGACATTAGGGGTTAATCGCAAAAATTATAGCATTTTCTGATAGGAAGATTACTTTTGCGCCACCTTGTACTATTAAAAAGACACCCAGAAATTATAGTATGTTTATATTAGAGCGTTTTGCCAGCTTAAACTAATTTATCAGGATTTATTTGACGCATATTCAATGGTATTGATAATTTAAAACGACTACTAAATTTAGTACAATCTAAACGTACTATTAGATATCGCATAAAACACGCATACCTAATAACGTCCGTATACCCAGGGCGTGTGTGGTGAAAAAAGTAGAACACATGTATTCTTATGAGAACTACCGAAATACGTCGAGCGTATACTTTTTGTAAGTTGAAAAAGTTTAACTTTGACTAACGTTATTGTTTGTATGTGTGTGTGTTTTGTATTTTAAAAACAAAAGCCCAACAAAACATGAAATACAATTCATTGCAAAGGAAAATTATTTGTTTTACGAATGAAAACATTTAAGTAAGTTTCGGTCGCGAATTTTGTGTTTTAAATGTGATTTGGGACTCAACGTATTTGGGTAATACGGACGCGCAGAGAGCGTTGTTCTGGTAGGTTGGTGAACTATTTTAATATTCTTGGGTGACGTAGGGGATGGAAGATACCAAGGAACGGTCCTGACCGGTTTTAACATGGCAAAGCCCAGGATTTATCTTGGTCCCTCTTTCATCCCAAGTGGACACTGACCTCCCCGTGGTGTCACCTGGGGAACTGCCTTTAACACCCGTTAAAGGTAGTGAGCTAACATGTGCCGCGCGTTCACCCATAAGAACGTTAAAAACTTGGGTTTGGGCGTCGGGTTAGTAACCCTCCCCTAGAAAAAACAGCCTACTATGAAAAAACGAAAGAAAAGAAAAACAAACCCCTCTAAAGTTGACGAACCCCGCAAACGTTTTAAGGACCATGATCTGCGAATCTGCACCTGGAATGTTCGCACTCTTTATAGAGAAGGTGCAGTCTTCGCATTGGCAGACGTACTTGAAAAGTACAAGACCGATATTACTGCCATACAGGAAATACGATGGATTGGGAAAGGCGTCACAACAACACCTAAAGGTGACGCACTGTATTATAGCTGCCATGACGTAAAGCATGAGTTTGGTTGTGGATTCGTAGTTAGTCGGAGACTAAAACATCTGGTATCCAGCTTCACTCCAGTGAATGAAAGACTTGCTGCAATTCGAATAAAAGCTAAATTCTTCAACATCAGCTTTATTTGCGCTCATGCTCCCACTGAAGAAAAGGATGAACAGACCAAAGATATATTTTACGAGCGCTTAGAAGAAACATATGACCGTTGCCCTGCCCATGACATTAAAATCATTCTAGGCGATTTTAATGCCAAAATTGGAAAGGAGAATATCTTTGGCCCAACAGTCGGGAAATTCAGTCTCCACAGTGAAACATCTGACAATGGTATGAGACTGATAGACTTTGCAGCTGCAAAAAACATGGTAGTTAGCAGTACCAGATTTAATCATCTCGATATTCATAAGGGCACCTGGCTGTCTCCAGATCAGAAAACAAGAAACCAAATTGATCATGTTGTGATAGATGGAAGACATTCATCGAGCGTGTTGGATGTACGATCTTTCCGAGGCGCAAACATTGATTCGGACCACTACCTTGTTGCAGCAAAGGTACGCACCCGCTTAAACGTAGCAAACAAAGTACGAACAGACACAACACGAAAGTTAGACATCGGTAAGCTGCAATCACAACAGATAGCCACAGCATATTCCACTCAACTAGCCCAATTGCTTAATCAAAGCCCTCCTCATCCCGATAACATATCAGCGCAATGGCAAAGCATTGCCCACTCCATGCAAACAGCCGCAAAATCCATACTTGGATACCAGAGACCTCCACCAAGGAATCCATGGTATGATGAGGAGTGTCGTGCTGCCACCGAAGAGAAAAATGCGGCATATAAGGCTACTTTACAATCCGTAGCAACGCGTAGCGCACGAGAGAGATACAGGGAGAAAAGGAGAGAGGAGAAACGTCTTTTCCGCAGGAAAAAGAGAGAGATGGAAAAGCGGGAGTGTGAAAAAATCGAGATGTACAGGAGCCAGAATGAAGTCCGAAAATTCTACCAAAGAGTCAAGCATCAAACTGATGGCTTTGGTACAGGCACATCCTCCTGTAGAGACCAGCAAGGTAATTTGGTAACTGATACAGATAGTGTACTCAGGATATGGAAAGAACATTTTTCAAATCTGTTGGTATCCAATAGCAGCGAAGACGACGAAGATACCACAGTCCCAATCCCAGAAGATGGTATTGAATGTATACCGCCCAGCCAAGATGAGGTAAAGACAGCAATAAATCGGCTGAAGAATAATAAGGCAGCAGGGGCCGATGGCTTACCAGCCGAGCTGTTCAAAACCGGAGGCGACACGCTGATAAGGTGTATTCATCAGCTAGTTAGCACCATCTGGCAGGAAGAACGAGTACCCGACGATTGGAACCTGAGTATCCTGTGCCCCGTCCACAAGAAGGGAGATAAGACTGTATGCTCTAACTATAGGGGCATAAGTCTACTCCCTATTGCCTACAAGATCGTGTCAGGGATATTGTGCGAACGACTAAAGCCAATGGTCAACGAGATTATTGGACCATACCAATGCGGCTTTAGACCTGGCAAGTCCACCATTGACCAGATATTTACCCTGCGGCAAATCCTGGAGAAGACCCAAGAGATGCAGATCGACACCTACCACCTTTTTGTCGATTATAAAGCAGCCTTCGACAGTCCGCTGCGCTCAAAGGTATTCCAAGCCATGTCTGAATTTGGTATTCCCGCAAAGCTCATTCGGCTTTGTAAAATGACTTTAACTGACACGAGGTCCTCAGTTAAAATAGGAAAGAACCTCTCCGAAGAGTTTGGTACCAAAAGAGGTTTCAGACAAGGAGACAGCCTTTCGTGTGACCTCTTCAACATCCTGCTAGAAAAGGTTATACGAGAGGCAAACGTCAAAAGAAGTGGCACAATCTACACCAATAGTCACATGTTACTTGCTTATGCTGATGATATAGACATCATGGGTCGATCAGTAAAAGAAGTAACTGATACCTTTATAAAGGTCGAAGGAGAATCTGCTAAAGTGGGTCTGGCGGTAAACGGTGAGAAGACCAAGTTGATGGTGTCGACGCGCAATGCGTCCATTGAGCTCGGACCGACTGTGGAAGTTGGTTCCTATAATATTGAGGTAGTAAAAGACTTCGTCTACCTCGGCACCTCCGTCAACACAACAAACGACATCAGTTGTGAAATAAAAAGAAGAATTGTATTGGCCAACAGATGCTACTTTGGTTTAAGTAAGCAGTTTAAAAACAAAGCCACATCTCGTCAAACAAAAATAACGCTCTACAAAACACTGATACTACCCGTGCTGATGTATGGCTCCGAAGCCTGGGTACTTGCGCAAGCAGACATGGCAGTGCTTGGTGTGTTTGAGAGAAAAATTCTTCGAAAGATCTACGGACCAATCTGCGTTGACGGTGAATATCGACGTCGCATGAACCACGAGCTGTATCTGCTATACAACGACATCAATATTGTTAAACGTATCGAGATGCAGCGATTGCGTTGGCTAGGCCATATCAAAAGAATGAGCGATGATGAACCCACTAAAAAGGCGTATGAATACATGCCACATGGCGGTGCACGCAGAATTGGCAGGCCAAGGAATAGATGGCGCAAACAAGTGGATGATGAGATGACAAGGCGCGGTATTCCAGAGAGCAAAGCAACAAATAGAGAGGAATGGAGATCTCTTCTTAGTTCGGCCTATAGAACAAATGTTCTGTAATGGGCCAGCTAAGTAAGTAAGTAAGTATTTTAATATTCTTCCTCACAAATTTAACAATAATTCCCATTCAACGTGTAAACCAATCACATCCAGTTTATTTTTATTCTTCGACCCTGTAATCGTTGTCGACGTATTTTTTGTTAAATTATTCAGTTCCATAAGTGATTTTATAAAAATCAAACAACACAACCGGCGGGGGGTTTCCAGGTGTAGGGTCAACACAAACAATTGAACGCATAATAGAGCCTGAAAACTAAACTAGGTAAGAACGAGGTAGCAATGGGCAAACTAAACAAATCAAAAGTAATTTCTAACTGTAATTTAGTTGATTGTCTTGTTTATTGAAAAATAAAAGCCCTGAAGAATTCGTAATGGAGGTGTGTATGTCGAAATGTGACATTTTAAATTCTAATAAAAATGTCATAGTGTTTTATTTAAATTCATTTTCTCACTAAACATTTATGTGGAATTTCCGTTGAAGGTTAAGTAAGCTTATATAATGTTAGAAAAAATGAGTTTCACAATGTGATAATAGGACAAGATCGATGACAATATGATCTATCAATCGTAAAAATTCTATAAGCAGTCGGTACCTATCTGTACAAATATCGGCCCAGCAAAAATGTTTGGAAGCAGTGCAATGCAGAGTTATGATTTTATAACATCTTTCCACACGGAGTTATGAAAAATTCACTCAGTTCGATACATTTTAGAAACACTCGCTTAAAGGTCCCTACAATGACAAGCCACTTTCTTAATCCCTACAAAAGATGTCGCAGTCTTTTTTCAAAATACAAAAAAGAATGTTTGAAATTCTAAGAATTTGTTTAAAAAAATAACGAAATATAAACTGAAGTTGCGAACATTGCGGTAATTCACGAGACGGAAATTAGTTTTGGAGTGCAGTTGGAATTAATTTCGAAATCTGAGCTGGAATATGTATAAAAAGCCTTTGGATGATGAAGCTGACATAAAATGCAGAGCAGAGGGACTAAACTTTGGTACAAGTACATTTAATAGAGAGTTTTTTATAATTTGTGCTAATGTAATAAAGTTCTTAATATTCTTGTTTTCCACAAATAATAAATGCATTTTATTTATTTTGGGATACTTTGCAATGGCTTGCATTTTTACAGCATCTTTAGACTGCATTTAAATTCAGTTCAAAACACTGCATCAAATGCAGTGATTTTGATCGAAAATGGACTGCATCCCAGTTATGTGCTGTGGAAGCAAAATGGAGTGCATCCTAGCTGAGCGTTCTCTTGTAACCCTGCAAAAATGTTTGGAAGTAGTGCAATGCTGAGTTATGATTTCATTACATATTTCGATGCAATCCACACGGAGCTATGAAAAATGCACTCTGTTCGATACATTATAGAAGCACTCGCTTAAAGATCCCTATATGTAAGATAATAGGCCTGTTCGATAACTTCGCGAGTAAAAAGTATTTGCAAGTTCTTGCAACTACTTCTCAGTTCTCTTTCACTGAAAAAGTTTGTTATCGGACAGCATTTTGTAAAAGTTTGAACAAATCTGCACAAATTGTTGGGCTATCGAACAGACCGAATTTGTTGATAAGGAATGGCGGAGACAAATTTGGACTAGGTTGCCCTTTGTCTTGTATTTTTAATAGAAATTACTTGAACAAGTATGCCCAAAGGCCTGGGTACATAAGTCGCGGCCCACACTAGATTGAAATAATTTCTTGAAATTAGGCGTTCTTAGATCGAGTTCCATACTAAAGTAATTTTATGAAATTGCAGTAGTAGGTGGTAACTCGATCTAAGGACGCCTAATTTCATGAAATTATTCCATTTAAATCGCACTAGTGTGGACCGGGACTAAACAGCCTTGCCTGCTTGTTTCTCATAATATAATAAAAAAGTAAAGGGCAACTTAGTTAGAAAATTGGCTCAGCCTTCTTTATTCTTTTATCAGAAGCAAGCAGGCGAGGCATCTTATGTACCTAGACATTAAAGGCCAGGGTATATAAGCAACCTCGTCGCCTGGATTTCTTGCCTTGCTTCATTTCTGGCGTAATAAACATTAAAGGATGCAGAAGAAAAATGCAACCTGGAGCTCAATTCTGTTTCTATGAAAATGTGAAATGAAAACTTTTATAAAGGAGTAAACTGACAAATAAAATAAAATATAAAGGAAATATTTTTCATTTCAAATTTTCATAGAACAGGAATCCAGCCCCTGGTTCGAAATTGGCACTGCCTTCTTAATTTTTTCATTTTTATTGTGTCTGAAATGAAGCAAGCCAAGAAAGCCAGGCGACGAGGATTTTTATGTACCTAGGCCTTTAGGTATTTAATACAACAGTTACACCTTCTTTTATCAAACTTTTATATTTAACAAATTCTCTTTAACAGTTTCATTTCTTCTCCCAGCTCTGTCTGTGATTGTGAAGGAAATCTTAAGCTTAACTTGTTTATTTAACAATTTGCCATAATAAACCTCAAGGATTTACTTGATGGCTGAAAAGCCTAGAAAGGTTTCAAGTGTGAAAAATTGAAATAACAACAATACACTTTTAGTGATTGTAAGAATAACAAGTGAAAAAAGTGAGTAAAGTCTGCAGAGTCACATATGTATATACAAACATATGTGAACAGTTAAACACTTGTAAAGACACTTAACATCGACGTACATACCTAAGTATCATTTTTATCATATGTACATTTTTCATATTGTGTGTAGCTACACATGTATGTACATATGTGTCTCTGACTGTCCTGTACCCTGTAAATGTCTCATAGACTTTTGTTTCCTTGTTCACTTCAAGTAATCTGCCAACTTGTGCGTTTTTTTCAAAAGAAATGTCATTGAAAGTTAAGAGAAGTGAGAAGTGAAAAAACATAAAGTCAACACTTCTGCTAGGGTTTTTTTCAAATTATGAATGTTATTCCATTTCTCTACCTCTTTCTTTTTCTACATTCCAATCCGTTCATGTTTTTTATCCCGACATGTCATTTCCTTTTTATGAAATTTGTTCACTTCCCTTTCCGTTTAAATGTGAAAAAATGTGAAAAAAGTGCTGTTAGTTAAGGAGTGGGAAGTGTGAAAAAAGGGTGACAACTTTTTTCTTCAGTTTTGTGATTAATCTTTATTCTACATCTGCTACATGGATAGAAGGACATTTGATTTACATACAATTTACGCAGTTGGCCATATTTGTTTAAAATTAATTTGGGACGACGTGTTGAATGTCGTTGAAGGACTGATTATTGCACCAAGAAGTTTGGAAATATTTTATTGAATTCCCTAAAGAATCTAGGGAACCATAGTGAGTCATCAATACATATGGTAAACTAAAGCCGAAAAACAATAAACATTTCAGTAAAGGTTTGCGTCATTTCTGAAAAAAGTATAAAGAAAAATTCGATCTTTTCTTGCCCTTGTACTGACGGCGTTTTACACCACCTTATAAATTCATCATGCATATAATATTTGTCAAATAAATGACGTGCAATCACAAAACACGCGTTTTAAGTGCAAGTGTGAAATAAGTTTAAAGGTCATTAACATCTAACTGGTTTTATAAAACAGGTGTCATTTAGGATATCAATGTCATTAAATTAACTGTCAACTAAATTACTTATTCGCCCCAAATCCTTGTTTTAGGTGCAAGTGCGAAGTAAATTCTAGTCATAAAATACATTTTCCAAATTAAATTTCTTTTGCCAACACAAAAAATATTTGTTGCTGTCATTTCATTAGAATGGATAAACGAACGGGTGGATGGCTTTGAAGTAGGTTTGACAATCGTTGTTGTTGTTGTCGTCGACGTCGTCATTTTGTCCTTGGCCCTGAATAAATGAAATATATGAATGGATTGGTTGGTTGTATAATTTTACTGCAGCAACATTTATTTATTTTTCACGACTTTCGTTTCGCTTTGAAATTGAAGTATAATTCTGTGTGCACTCAACGGCGCATAATAACGGCAATCTTCTAATTGCATTACATTTAAATTTCCTCGCTCCCCCACCCGCTTTAATTCTTGATCTCAACCTCTAAGTTAATAATATAATAAAATTATTTAATAAACTGAATTCAAGAAATACTATTTGCACAAGTATATTAATTAACAAGATGTAGAAGAAGAAGAAGGAGCTAAGATGCCGGAATTCACACGGAATTGAATTGTTGAATGTTGTATGGTGACGTGTTGGCGTCAAGCATTAAACAATGTTTGCATTAGAACCTTTTGCCGGGTTAAACGCCTTTTAGACTGTACACTTTTACGTTGGTTAAGTGCATTATAGCTCGTTTGTCCTTAACCGGATTTAATAAACCCACTGGGTTTCAAATGTCAGTTCCATAGCGCAAACGTCAAATAAAATCTCATAAAGAAGGTTAACCCGGAAAAAACTCTAGTGCAAACACTGTTTTATATCGATTTATTTGACATATATTGTATGATAAGGACAACTTAAATCCTCAGGATAGTCTAAACATACTTTACATACTGTTAACTTTCTTTATGAGGACTTATGCTTGGTTTACATTTACGAAGTCCACTCGATTTCAACTGTCAATTCCTTTGCGTATACGTCAAACGAAATCTCATATGAAATCCATTGGATTTCATTTGACGTTTAACCAATGGAATTGACAGTTGAAATCGAGTGGATTTCGTAAATATAAACCAAGCATTATACCCTAGATTGACGGCGGCGTTAATTTGCATTAAGATTTGCACTTAATTTTAGCCTAAAGCGCTCGGCACATACGGTGCGTTCTGCGTTGCGTTACAACAACCACATGAAAAATGTGTAAGTGAAGCCAAGTTTTTTGAAAAACAACAACATGGCTGACGCATTAAAGTTAAACATAATTTAACTGTTTTGGGACAACGCGTGTCGCAACGTGTCACTAAACGGACCGTATGTGCCGAGGGCTTAACAGACGACAGTTTCTGCATTTACGAAACGGCTGATTGCTGTTTTGTTGTTGTTTGCACTGTAATTGTTTGTTCTCCTTCTGTCTCAGAACATGAATATGCTCTCTCCCTCATATGGAAATGGGATCTCTTTAACAGTATTGCCATATTGAAATACATAAATTCTCTTTAAATTCAGTTTGATTTTGTGCATTAAGAATGTGGATAACGCGCGAATTAATTTGAATTAACGCAGTTAATGCAAATTAACGCCGCCCTCTGTCTAGGGTATAAGGTCTAATTCAAACAGCGTTATAGAACGTTTATGTAAAATCTGATTTAACAAACCCACAGCGTTTCAAATGTTAATGCCATTGCTTATATTTCAAATAAATCCTCATGCAAACAGCTATAATATAAACATGGCCTTATAGACTTTCAAGCATTTGGTTTGACATGAACAAATTTCATACATCAAACAAGTTTTAATAAAATGTGTCAATTAAGCTGTCAATTTCATTGAATTTATGTAAATTCGTCTTAAAATACAAAAACATATGTAAATACATTTGTAAGGAATAAAAGACCAAGGGCAACACAGTTCGAATTTTCCTTTATTCTATACAAAACTTAACACTAACTTTGGATGTATTTTTGGCCCCTCCTATTAGAGATAAGGTCCATTTGAAAATTAAAAGCAAATTAAAACCAAATCCTTTTCATGCAACTTGCATTAAATGTCCGAATCCTTTCTTTGTTGTACTGTTATGCAGCAGGACGTACACATGAGAATCACTGTAATGATGATGATGGCCAATAACTAAATCCCATTTAAGTATCTACTCTAAAATGGCTTGGCTTGTCTAGCGCGCATCGGGGCATTTACCACATTATTATTAACAAAAGCAGCAGCAGAATACTCAAATCCAACTGCGTGCGAGTTGAGAATATAAAATATAATTTCAAATAATCACAATGTACTGCGTTAGTAATTGCCTGGCACAGAGGGCTCTCTCTCTGTTCCATTGAAATGGCTAACATTATAATTTAATTAGGCCATTTTCTTTTTCTTTTTCCAGTGATGATGATGAACAAAAAAGTAATGCTCGAGCAAATAAAAATAACCAAGAATAGAATAGAAGATGAAACGAACTGTGAAATGCTCATCGGGGAGTGTTTTTGTCATAATGGAAGTATGTAATTGTAAGTGAGTGTAATAATGTGAGGTTATATTGCATTATTGTCGTTAAACCATCACAGACGTGTTGAACAAGAGCCAAGAGCTATACGAAAAAAATATATGTATTCCATTTGCTATTATTTAATATCAAGTCTATGTAAGTCCCGGTCCACACTAGAGCGATTACAATGAAACAATTTCATGTAATTAGAAGTTCTTAGGTCGAGTTCCCCACTACAGCAATTTCATAAAATTACTTTAGTATGGAACTCGATCTAAGAACGCGTAATTTTATGAAATTTTACAATGAAATCACTCTAGTGTGAACCGGTACTAAGCATTTCTGCTCATTGGTACCTCAAGTAAATTTTTGTGGAGAACACTATGTAAACATAGCGTTATAATCTGCCGATAATAGTTCAAAATTTTGGTTATAGATGGCTAACCAATTTATTGGAAAGACAACAGAATAGATAACAGCAATGCTAATCGCTTTTGTTTCCCATTTGTTCCCCATAGAAAACATAAATGTCGTGTTTTGTGGCTAAATTTTGTTTTGTTTTTTTTTTTTTTTTTATTTAATGAAAAACAAAAATGAATGCTGTCACATGTGAGTTTAAATTTGTTTCTTGTCAATATTCCAATGTATTTCAGAGAATAACAGTTTTCGTACACTCTCTACCTAACAGAATGTTGTTATGATATCATAACAAAAGAGGTTAACTCCATCTATCGATAATTTTGCACAATTGTCTTTTCCCATCTTGTTTATTTACATCTTTGCGTGGTGGAATAAGAAGGTGTTACATCAAATCATACCAAACGTCACAATAACACATTACTGTGAATTGCTTGTTTACCTTCTGCATGTGATTTTATTCACAATAATGCATTTTGACAACTCGTATGCAGATCAGCTGTTTTTGGCGTTACACCTTCTTATTCCACCATGATCAAATCATACCAAACGTCAAAATTGTTCACACATTACTGTGAATTGCTTGTTTACCTTCTGTATGTGATTTTATTCACAATAATGCATTTTGACAACTAGTGTGATAATCAGCTGTTTTTCCCTTTGTACCTGTATTATTGTGCCATGCGTCTTTGTCTATGACCATGGTGGAATAAGAAGTTGTTACATGACATCAAACTAAACGTCAAATTTGATCACAATAATGCATTACTGTGAATTGCTTGTTTACATTTTGTATGTGATTTTATTCACAATAAAGCATTTTGACAACTAATATCATGATCAGCTGTTTTTGGCGTTGTACCTTTCTCTAAAGCCACACGCTGAAACTTTCCCATTATTTTGGCGTTCTTAGGTCGAGTTCCCCAATACAGTAATTTCATAAAATTGCTTTAGTATGGAACTCGATCTATGAACGCCAAAATAATGGGAAAGTTTCGTATGAATGTTTCAGCGTATGGCTTTAGAGTTTATTAGTCCCAATTTACATTAGGCGAGTTTACTTGCGGCAATTGTCATTTTGTAGGAAGGAGAGGTGAGGCATATGGTAACCCTTTGCCTCTCAGCACCCTCTCTCACCTACAAATTGACAATTGCCGCAAGTAAACTCGCCTAATGTAAATTGGGACTTATTGTGCCATGTCTATGACAAAAGGTGTGTTCGTTTACAATTTGCACAAGTTCAGTAACTTCTTGTAATCGGCTAAGGTCTTTTGCATTGTACTGTAGATCAAACAAACAACATCCAGTAACAATTTGTACAAATTTTATGTAAACGAACACACATAAAGCAAGTGGAACATATGGTCTGTTCCAGAACTGCAAGAATCTACCAATTTTTTCTATTTTCTTCGGTAACATAAAGGGAAAATTGTTATCGTAGTAAAAATTAGTAGACTCTTGCAGGTTCTGGAACAGAGCAATTGTTTGAATTTGGCTTGGCAGTTCGGTAATGACTTAAGCAAAAAACTCACCCGCTTATGGCTATATCACACCATATTCTTTTTCACATGTATGATATCAACTGGCCTATATATTAGTATACCCAAAGTGACAACATACATGTGAAAAAACATATGGTGTAATATAGAAATTATGTGTGTCCGTCTTAAGCCAAAAACACAAAAACGTTTGAGTAAAGTTTTGCATCACCTCTGGTAAATGAATAAAGAAAAATTCTAACTTGATTGCTTTTTGTCATATTTTTTTACCAGAAATTACGCAAAACTTTACCCAAACGTTTATTCTGTTTTCGGCTTAAGGCTGACGGACCCACATAAGCGGGTGACATTTTTGCTGAAGTCAATAGGTCTGTCTGGTTACTTTCCCAGCAAAAATTGGCCAGCAAGAACTTTTTGGAGAGTAAGGAGTTTTTATTCTCTTTTGCAAGAAAATTGTAAAAAGTAAACAGACACCTTCCCAGCAAAAACCCGAAAGCAATCAGCTGACTTGGCAAAACAGAACAATTTGTTCGCCTTTAAAGGAACCAAAGCAAGCAAAAGTGTTGTATTTTATTAAAAATAAAAAAAAGGAATTGTTCCTCTTTGCAACTTAGTTTTTCAAAAAAACTATACAATTAGGCTTGCTATGTCCACAATAAAATTGTTTTTATACCCTCAGCCTTTAGGCTATGAAGGGTATATACACTTTCATACGGGCAAAATGTGCCTCATCGAAATAATGGTTTTAGACCCCAAGTATGTTTGGACGAAATGTGTTTCAGACAATTTGGAGTCGATTGAGCAATGTCCGTCTGTCTGTCTGTCTGTCTGGCTGGCTGGAGCGCACGATAACTCTCGAACGGATGAACCGATTCGGTTCAAATTTTGGCTTTCGTAATATTTTGCCCAAACTTAGTTTAAGTTCGAAGATGGGCTATATCGGTCCACTCCTTCCGGTACCTCCCCCACAAAAGTTCGAAAATGTTCGGAAAATTTGTGCGCACGATAACTCTTGAAGGGAGTAACCGATATGGTCCATACTTTGCCCATCGTGGAGCGTGTACCAGACTTAGATCAGGTTTTAATATGGACTGAATTGGTTCACTCCGTCGGGTACCTCCCACACAAAAATTTGGAAAAGTTCAGTTTAGGACCATCTCTCGAATCGCTTTGATTTTTGCTTTAGCAACTTGTATTCACTGCCCTCCATACGACGGTATAAGTTTCATCAGGGGCAAGTCCATACTTCCTGAGAAAATAGCCTGGAAGTTGCAAAAAACCCCTATGACACCGTGTGAGGAGGTTGGAGGGCAAAATAACTCTCGAACAGGTCTTCCGATTCGGTCCAAAGTTTGGTCTTAGTAATATTTTGTCCAAACATAGTTTAAGTTCGAAGATAAGCCATATCGGTCCCCTCCTTCAGGTACCTCCCCCACAAAAGTTTAAAAATGTTCGGTAAAATTGTGCGTACGATAACTCTTGAAGAGAGTGGCCGAATTGGACCATACTTTACACATCTTAATATATCTACCAGATATAGATCAGGTTCAAATATGGACTATATTTGTCCACTCCATCCGGTACCTCCCACACAAAATTTCGGATACATGTTCACTTTAAGACCTGCTTTCGAATCACTTTGATTTTTGTTGAAGCAACTTGCATTCGCTGCCTCAATTGCGATGGTAAAAGTTGTTTCAGGGGCAAGTCCATACTTCTTGAGCAAACATCCCTGAAGTTGTAAAAAACCCCTATGGTACCATATGTAGTGGCTGGAGATCCATTCTTTTTAGTATCTCCTCCGCAAAACTTTTGATCTCTAATCCTAATCAACATTTTTGTCAGTTCAAACGCCCAAAATTCCCTAAATACATGCGTTTTTTTTTTGGAAAAAAAATTGTTTCAATATACACAGGCTGAGGGTATATCTCTGTCGGCCAAGCCGACTGATACTTTTTTACTTGTTAATTTTCACAAACATAAATAACCGAATAATTAGAAACAGATGATTTATTGTTTTCAGGAAGAAGAGGAATTGGAAGTGCTTGCTAGAATAAATTTGTCCGGGAAAAATTTGCAAACTTTCAGTAAAAGAACGGTCTCTCTCGATTCGTTCCCTTTTGCTGGACTTTTGAGTTAACAGATGACTTCCAGCAACAATTGGTACAAATTTTAGGGTAACCAGACAGACCTATTACTTTACTTTGGTCATTCGAACTAACTATGTTATGCTTGGTTTACATTTACGAAATCCACTAGATTTCAACTGTCAATTCCTTTGCGTATACGTCAAATGAAAACTAATCTGAAATCCATTGGATTTCATTGGACATTTAAGCAATGGAATTGACAGTTGAAATCGAGTAGATTTCGTAAAAGTAAATTTACTATTACCCTTACTTTGCCATGGAATAGGTTATCCCATGGTGCAAGAAAGAAGGCATGGTACAAATACACAGGTAGCCGCATCGGCAATTGTTGGCTACATAAGACGTCAAAATTTGACATCAATTCAATGCAATTGACACATTATGTTACCATCAGCTGGCATGATAATGCTACCTGTATTATTGTACCATGAAAGAAGGTGATATAATAGGTATGTTCGTTTACTCAACAATTTGTACAAATTTTTACAAGTTCAGTAACTTCTTGTAATCGGCTAAGGTCTTTTGCATTGTACTGTAGAGTAAACGAACACACATAATAATACCAACTGATGTTTTCATTTGCTGTCAAAACATATTTGTAATCAAACATAAATAACAAATATTTCGCTTCTATAAAGAATATTTGTGTACAACATATTTATTTAAGTTTCGAGAAGAATATTTTACCGTTTTCTTCTATGTTTTGTGGATATTTTGCGCAAAAAATTTTGACAGCAAATGAAGACTACGGCCTGAATTCGCCTTTTGGATTACCTTCTTAAATTCGCATTGGTTTATCCCACCAAGAACAGCTGATTATAATGCTATGTTTACATTAGAGCCTTTTGCCGTATACATGGCATAACACCTCATTGTTTAATTATACTTTGATCCAAGGCGAATTTAATAAGGTGATCCCAAGGCGAATTCAGGCAAATTCAGAACGTAGTCTTCATTTGCTGTCAAAATTTTTTTGCGCGAAATATCCACAAAAGGTAGAAGAAAACGGTAAAATATTCTTCGCGAAGCTTAAATAAAGATATTGTACACAGATATTCTTTATAGAAGAGAAATATTTGCAATTTATTTTTGATTTAAAATACGTTTTGACAGCAAATGAAGACATCAGGGGCTCAATTCTGTTTCTATGAAAATGTGAAATGAAAACTTTTATAAAGGAGAAAACTGTCAAATGAAAAAAATTATAAAGGAAATATTTTTCATTTAAAATTTTCATGGAACAAGAATCCAGCCCCAGGTGGTATTATTGTATCACCTTCTTTCTTGCAGCATGGGTGATCCAAAAGACGAATTCGGGCGAATTCAGACCGTAGTCCTCATTTGCTGTCAATATTTTTTGCGCGAAATATCCACAAAATGTAGAAGAAAACGGTAAAATATTCTTTGCGAAGCTTAAATAAAGATGTTGTACCCAAATATTCTTTATAGAAGCGAAATATGTGTTTATATTTGATTGAAAATATCTTTTGACAGCAAATGAAGACATCAGTTGGTATTATTGTATCACTTTTTTCGTGCGCCATGCTTTGAGCCATGACCCAAATAACAGGTCTTCCGGCAAATTGAGCTGATCAAGATTTTTACTTTACTATAGTGTATTCTGACAGCACAAACCATTATCAGCTGTTTTGCTGTGGGAACTGTTAACTGAGGCAGGGGTTTAATTATCTTGATAAATACGAAATTAATGCATACTTTTAGGCTTCATATTCGATTTATATAGAAAACAAATGTTTTTTTTTTTAAATTTTAGTTTATATGCATAAAATGTTTAATTAAAAATGAAAAAAATCAAGTAAATTACAAAATTTCACATTAAATATTCATCAATTTAGCATTTAAAACCCAACAACATTTATTAATGGTTTTGCAAATAAATAAAGAGAACAAACCAAACAAAATCCTCATCATTCATTATCATGTTAATATTCTTTTGGCTTTGCACAAGAAAAATTTCCATATTATTACAGATTGATGTATTACTTCTGGCTTTGGTGTTTATTATTTATTCACTTTTATGTTGTTGTTGTGTCTACATTTAAAATTCTAACATAAATAATGGAAATCATGGTTAGTCTCATTCTTTGTTTTGTTATTAACAAAGCAAAGCGAAAAAAATCTTTCTTATTTATGAGCTTTGCTTAATCTTTTTTTGTTATTGTAAAATTGGGAAAACAGAGAATCGGGAATCGGTATTTCAAAGCGAAATGAGGAATTTGAGGGTAGGCATTTAGGACAAGAAGCGTGGATTTCCTAAAGAATGTTTCAAAACAAGAAAGGATTTTCCAAACAAGACGCGTGGATTTCTTAAATAATTTTTCAAGACAAGGAGTGTGGATTTCCTAAAGACTTTTTTAAGAGAAGAAGCGTGAATTTCTTAAAGAATTTTTTAAAACAAAGAAGCGTGGATTCCGCGAAGAAATTTTCAACACAAGAAGCGTGCATTTCCTAAAGAATTTGTCAAGACAAGATGCCTGGATTCCCTAACGAATTTTTCAAGGCAAGAGGGGTGCATTTCCTAAAGAATTTTTCAAGACAAGAGGAGTGGATTTTCTAAAGAATTTTTTAAGACAAGAATCATGGATTCCCTAAAGAATTTTTGAAAACAAGAAGCGTGGATTTTTTTAAAGAATTTTTCAACGCAAGAAGCGTGGATTTCTTAAAAAAAATTTTCAAGACAAGAGGTTTGGATTTCCTAAAGAATTGTTCAAAAAAAGATGCGTGCATTTCCTATTAGACAAGAGGCGTGCAATTCTTAAAGAATTTTTCAAATTTTCCAAGACCAGAAGCCTGGATTTCCTAAAGAATTTTCTAAGAGGCGGGCATTTCCTAAAGAATTTTTCAAGACTAGAAACTTGAACATAGTTCAAGTGTGGCACATCCGTTCTTTATTCTTTTTATCAGAGGTGACTTTAACGAGAATGCCACGTTATCCGAAACCGTAAGTGCTCCAGGGGAACAATACAAAATTGTTGGTCTGCCGTTACTTCACTGCTTTAACTCAGATAGTCCTTCATAAATATTTATTACAAAAATCCAAAATTTTCTTTAGTCATTCCACGAATAATGTCTACATGACTGAAAGGGGGCTGTTGTCGGTAAATAATGTGCCTTTTTGCTTTCATTCTCCATTCAACTTTACGTTCAATTTATGTACCTTTCGCCATGTAATTCAATGGTGTTGAAATTTAAACAACAAAAAACAAATACATACATATGATTTTTTATGCAATGTTTAACACATGTTTAACACAAAGACACATACACACGTGCTTGTTCTTCGTAAGTGTGTGTGTGTACTCCACATTTCTTTTCTGTGACACTAAACAAAGCGAAGACAACGAAATGTACAACCATACACTAAAAAAGGACCAAGGCAAAGAAAAACACATACACACAATAAAACAGAAACCAAAAACAACAACATGGCCATTTCAAGCAACAACAAGAACAACGATGAGCAGTTAAATAGGTTTTTCTTTTCAACCAAGTTAAATTGTGTTATTTTATCTGTATCCCCATTGTGTGTGGTGCGTGAGTAGGAAAACAACAATAACAAAATATAAACAACGGCAAGCCTCATCTCCTGTAAATTGTATGGTACTTCTTTAGGCCAACAAAACAATCTTCTCCCACTTCACCACGAACCATAGAAAGAGGCATAATAAATCAACATAAACAAACTCATGCATAACAACACTAAAACAAACACCCACGCTTTGTTTCGTTGTTGGCATTGTGAGCACGGAGGGAGGGTAGGATGTGCTGGGAAGGTCTTACTGCTATTCTAAACCGAACCCCCCATGCTATGGCACACTGCACAAAATATATTACCTACAGATGGCCATAAAGAAAATAAAAGGCAATTGTGCGTATACTTGTTATCATCACTCATACACAACATGGTACACCAAACACACACACACTCTTGCACTCTACTTACTCTCAGTGATGAGAGCAGTATTTGGGTTTTCAACACGCACTCACACACACGGTTATGTCAGTCATAAAAATGTAAGATATAAGCAACAACTACATAATGACTTCAAACATTTACTACCTGCTCCTCATTCTCCCTGTCTTTATTCTCTGCCACAATTTATACATACACACATCCATATGTACATACCCACTAAACAATTTTTGCCGAAATCGTACCGAATTCGGACGAAATCTCTGCACAAGTTTCCATTTCTGATGCCGTCTTCGTATGCAAAACATGTCCGTTTTTGTGTGAAGCGGTTCGCAGAATTCGGAACAGTTTGTCAAGGGAAATTCGAAAAGAGCATTCGAGTTTCCACAGAAATTAGTTTCGAATTCTGAAGAAATTTCGTAAAAAAATCTGAAGTAAATTTTGCTTTTCGGAACAATCTCGGACAAAACTCTGAAGAAGTATTCGAAAATGTGCAGAAAATGAAATACATTTCGGAGATGTGTTTCGAGATTCTGGAAAGTTTCGGAACTTATTCTAAAAAAATTGCTATATTCTATCCGAAAGTCGGAAACTATTCTGATGTTTCATTAGATGTTCCAAATATATTCGCCCAAAATTCTTAATCTTTACTCGGATTTGAGTCGAATTTCTTGCAATTTAAATAATTACAATGTGAATTTATTATATTATTCACCGCTGCTGCCCGCAAAAATTGCAAAATTATAGTCGCAGTCCTTCCTGATAAAGTTTTCGAATGCTTTTATTTTATTTCCCTAAAATATAATTAAAAAATATTGATTATTCCATTATGTGTTTGCAAACAATTTGCGATTTAAATCACAAAATAACTTGTTCCGCTACGTCTTTGTCAATTAACAGTTGCTAAATAACTAAAAAAAAACAAACCACAGCATGCAAACAAAACAAAAAATCTACCATGTCTTTGTAGTTCTTAAAATAATCTCTCTTGGAATTTACTAGCGAGAAAGAGAAACGAATCAAAATTTCCCATCAGAGAGTGTGCAGAATATTGGCAGATTTTCGAAAACAATCACAAGAAAATGTGCAGAGATTCCTTAAAAAAAATGGCTGATAATAGGTTCAACTTCTGAAGGAAATTTTGAGAAATCGGAATATTTTCTGATCATACATTGGAAAAACTCTTAAAAAAATCTAACATCAGAGCGCTCGGCAACAATTGTTTAGTGGGTATGTTTAGAAATAACTACAAATACCAGCAACATCATAAACATGTGGCTTTAGGCCTTGATGCCTTGTTTTGGGTTTCAGGACAAAGGTGTCTGCTTAACATACCAAAAGCCCGCAAAATTTCCCAGTTTCACCACTTTCACATTCTATTGCTTTAACAATTCCAATTGTTGTTGTTGTTTTTAGTTATTCAGTTGCTTTACTACTACTACGACGATTGGGTGCTAAAACACAAAACGTTTCTTAAACATTTAACAAAGGAATTTCTATGCTAAACGTTAACCATTGAATTATTTCCTTTTCCAGTCATTCATCCATGGATAGTCCTGGGAGTTTGAGTGTTGGTGCTACAGTGTGTGTGTCCGTCTAAGTTGGCCGTAACCATGAAGCACCTCAACTGAATAGTTTAACTGAAATGATTTTATACAATTGGCAGGAATAGTCGGGTTTTGTTTTTAGTTTCTTTTTAACAAACAGATGAGGCTTTCGCTGGCAAGCAACAAGGACGGAAGGTAGGAAGAAAGCGTCAGCAAATTTACAATACAAGTCAAGCTGAAAACACAACAAAATTTATTTAGGAAATTCACGCTTCCTGCCTTGAGAAATTCTTTAAGAAATCCACGCTTCCTGTCTTGAGAAATTCTTTAAGAAATCCACGCTTCCTGTCTTGGGAAATTCTTTAAGAAATCCTCGCTTCCTGTCTTGGGAAATTCTTTAAGAAATCCACGCTCCCGGTCTTGGGAAATTCTTTAAGAAATCCACGCTTCCTGTCTTGGGAAATTCTTTAAGAAATCCACGCTTCCTGTCTTGGGAAATTCTTTAAGAAATCCACGCTTCCTGTCTTGGGAAATTCTTTAAGAAATCCACGCTTCCTGTCTTGGGAAATTCTTTAAGAAATCCACGCTTCCTGTCTTGGGAAATTCTTTAAGAAATCCACGCTTCCTGTCTTGGGAAATTCTTTAAGAAATCCACGCTTCCTGTCTTGGGAAATTCTTTAAGAAATCCACGCTTCCTGTCTTGGGAAATTCTTTAAGAAATCCACGCTTCCTGTCTTGGGAAATTCTTTAAGAAATCCACGCTTCCTGTCTTGGGAAATTCTTTAAGAAATCCACGCTTCCTGTCTTAAAAAATTCTTTAGGAAATCCACGCTTCCTGCCTTGAGAAATTTTTTGGAAATCCACGCTTCCTGCCTTGAGAAATTCTTTAGGAAAACCACGCTTCCTGTCTTGAGAAATTCTTTAGGAAAACCACGCTTCCTGTCTTGAGAAATTCTCTAGGAAAACCACGCTTCCTGTCTTGAGAAATTCTCTAGGAAAACCACAATCCTGTCTTGAGAAATTCTCTAGGAAAACCACGCTTCCTGTCTTGAGAAATTCTTTAGGAAAACCACGCTCCCTGTCTTGAGAAATTCTTTAGGAAAACCACGCTTCCTGTCTTGAGAAATTCTTAAGGAAAACCACGCTTCCTGTCTTGAGAAATTCTTTAGTTAAATCACGCTCCTGTCTTGAGAAATTCTTTAGGAAAACCACGCTTCCGGTCTTGAGAAATCTTTAGGAAAACCACGCTTCCGGTCTTGAGAAATTCTTTAGGAAAGCCACTCTTCATGTCTTGAGAAATTCGTTAGGAAAACCACGCTTCCTGTCTTGAGAAATTCTTTAGGAAAACCACGCTTCCTGTCTTGAGAAATTCTTTAGGAAAACCACGCTTCCTGTTTTGAGAAATTCTTAAGGAAAACCACGCTTCCTGTCTTGAGAATTTCTTTAGGAAAACCACGCTTCCTGTCTTGAGAAATTCTTTAGGAAAACCACGCTTCCTGTCTTGAGAAATTCTTTAGGAAAACCACGCTTCCTATCTTGAGAAATTCTTTAGGAAAACCACTCTTCCTGTCTTGAGAAACTCTTTAGGAAAACCACGCTTCCTGTCTTGAGAAATTCTTTAGGAAAACCACGCTTCCTGTCTTGAGAAATTCTTTAGGAAAACCACGCTTCCTGTCTTGAGAAACTCTTTAGGAAAACCACGCTTCCTGTCTTGAGAAATTCTTTAGGAAAACCACGCTTCATGCCTTCAGAAATTCTTTAGGAAAACCACGCTTTCCGTCTTGAGAAATTCTTAAGGAAAACCACGCTTCCTGTCTTGAGAAATTCTTTAGGAAAACCACGCTTCCTGTCTTGAGAAATTCTTAAGGAAAACCACGCTTCCTGTCTTGAGAAATTCTTTAGGAAAACCACGCTTCCTGTCTTGAGAAATTCTTTAGGAAAACCACGCTTCCTGTCTTGAGAAATTCTTTAGGAAAACCACGCTTCCTGTCTTGACAAATTCTTTAGGAAAACCAAGCTTCCTGTCTTGAGAAATTCTTTAGGAAAACCACGCTTCCTGTCTTGAGAAATTCTTTAGGAAAACCACGCTTCCTGTCTTGAGAAATTCTTTAGGAAAACCACGCTTCCTGTCTTGAGAAATTCTTTAGGAAAACCACGCTTCCTGTCTTGAGAAATTCTTTAGGAAAACCACGCTTCCTGTCTTGAGAATTTTTTTGCGAAAACCACGCTTCCTGCCTTGAGAAATTTTTTGCTAAAAACCACGCTTCCTGCCTTGAGAAATTTTTTGCGAAAACCACGCTTCCTGACTTGAGAAATTCTTTAGGAAAAACACGCTTCCTGTCTTGAGAAATTCTTTAGGAAAACCACGCTTCCTGTCTTGAGAAATTCTTTAGGAAAACCACGCTTCCGGTCTTGAGAAATTCTTTAGGAAAACCACGCTTCCTGTCTTGAGAAATTCTTTAGGAATACCACGCCTCCTGTCTTGAGAAATTCTTTAGGAAAACCACGCTTCCTGTCTTGAGAAATTCTTTAGGAAAACCACGCTTCCTGTCTTGAGAAATTCTTTAGGAATACCACGCTTCCTGTCTTGAGAATTTTTTTAGGAAAACCACGCTTCCTGTCTTGAGAAATTCTTTAGGAATACCACGCTTCCTGTCTTGAGAAATTCTTTAGGAAAACCACGCCTCCTGTCTTGAGAAATTCTTTAAGAAAACCACGCTTCCTGTCTTGAGAATTTCTTTAGGAAAACCACGCTTCCTGTCTTGAGAAATTCTTTAGGAAAACCACGCTTCATGTCTTGAGAAATTCTTTAGGAAAGCCACTCTTCATGTCTTGAGAAATTCTTTAGGAAAACCACGCTTCCTGTCTTGAGAAGTTCTTTAGGAAAACCACGCTTCATGTCTTGAGAAATTCTTTAGGAAAGCCACTCTTCATGTCTTGAGAAATTCTTTAGGAAATCCACGCTTCCTGTCATGAGAAATTCTTTAGGAAAACCACGCTTCCTGTCTTGAGAAATTCTTTAGGAAAACCACGCTTCCTGTCTTGAGAAATTCTTTAGGAATACCACGCTTCCTGTCTTGAGAATTTTTTTAGGAAAACCACGCTTCCTGTCTTGAGAAATTCTTTAGGAATACCACGCTTCCTGTCTTGAGAAATTCTTTAGGAAAACCACGCCTCCTGTCTTGAGAAATTCTTTAAGAAAACCACGCTTCCTGTCTTGAGAAATTCTTTAGGAAAACCACGCTTCCTGTCTTGAGAAATTCTTTAGGAAAACCACGCTTCATGTCTTGAGAAATTCTTTAGGAAAGCCACTCTTCATGTCTTGAGAAATTCTTTAGGAAAACCACGCTTCACCACCTTCCTGTCTTGAGAAGTTCTTTAGGAAAACCACGCTTCCTGTCTTGAGAAATTCTTTAGTTAAATCACGCTTCCTGTCTTGTGAAATTCTTTAGGAAAACCACGCTTCCTGTCTTGAGAAATTCTTTAGGAAAACCACGCTTCCTGTCTTGAGAAATTCTTTAGGAAAACCACGCTTCACCACCTTCCTGTCTTGAGTTCTTTAGGAAAACCACGCTTCCTGTCTTGAGAAATTCTTTAGTTAAATCACGCTTCCTGTCTTGTGAAATTCTTTAGGAAAACCACGCTTCCTGTCTTGAGAAATTCTTTAGGAAAACCACGCTTCACCACCTTCCTGTCTTGAGAAGTTCTTTAGGAAAACCACGCTTCCTGTCTTGAGAAATTCTTTAGTTAAATCACGCTTCCTGTCTTGTGAAATTCTTTAGGAAAACCACGCTTCCTGTCTTGAGAAATTCTTTAGGAAAACCACGCTTCCTGTCTTGAGAAATTCTTTAGAAAAACCACGCTTCCTGTCTTGAGAAATTCTTTAGAAAAACCACGCTTCCTGTCTTGAGAAATTCTTTAGGAAAACCACGCTTCACCACCTTCCTGTCTTGAGAAGTTCTTTAGGAAAACCACGCTTCCTGTCTTGAGAAATTCTTTAGTTAAATCACGCTTCCTGTCTTGTGAAATTCTTTAGGAAAACCACGCTTCCTGTCTTGAGAAATTCTTTAGGAAAACCACGCTTCCTGTCTTGAGAAATTCTTTAGAAAAACCACGCTTCCTGTCTTGAGAAATTCTTTAGTTCAATCACGCTTCCTGTCTTGAGAAATTCTTTAGGAAAACCACGCTTCACCACCTTCCTGTCTTGAGAAGTTCTTTAGGAAAACCACGCTTCCTGTCTTGAGAAATTCTTTAGTTAAATCACGCTTCCTGTCTTGTGAAATTCTTTAGGAAAACCACGCTTCCTGTCTTGAGAAATTCTTTAGGAAAACCACGCTTCCTGTCTTGAGAAATTCTTTAGAAAATCCACGCTTCCTGTCTTGAGAAATTCTTTAGAAAAACCACGCTTCCTGTCTTGAGAAATTCTTTAGGAAAACCACGCTTCACCACCTTCCTGTCTTGAGAAGTTCTTTAGGAAAACCACGCTTCCTGTCTTGAGAAATTCTTTAGGAAAACCACGCTTCACCACCTTCCTGTCTTGAGAAGTTCTTTAGGAAAACCACGCTTCCTGTCTTGAGAAATTCTTTAGGAAAACCACGCTTCCTGTCTTGTGAAATTCTTTAGGAAAACCACGCTTCCTGTCTTGAGAAATTCTTTAGG
Source organism: Musca autumnalis (assembly GCF_047663935.1). NCBI lineage: Eukaryota > Metazoa > Arthropoda > Insecta > Diptera > Muscidae > Musca > Musca autumnalis. Next base: position 36,830,619 of record NW_027411866.1, on the reverse strand, counting down.
AAAACCACGCTTCCTGTCTTGAGAAATTCTTTAGAAAAACCACGCTTCCTGTCTTGAGAAATTCTTTAGTTATATCACGTTTCCTGTCTTGTGAAATTCTTTAGGAAAACCACGCTTCACCACCTTCCTGTCTTGAGAAGTTCTTTAGGAAAACCACGCTTCACCACCTTCCTGTCTTGAGAAGTTCTTCAGGAAAACCACGCTTCCTGTCTTGAGAAATTCTTTAGTTATATCACGTTTCCTGTCTTGTGAAATTCTTTAGGAAAACCACGCTTCCTGTCTTGAGAAATTCTTTAGGAAAACCACGCTTCCTGTCTTGAGAAATTCTTTAGAAAACCACGCTTCCTGTCTTGAGAAATTTTTTAGAAAAACCACGCTTCCTGTCTTGAGAAATTCTTTAGGAAAACCACGCTTCACCACCTTCCTGTCTTGAGAAGTTCTTTAGGAAAACCACGCTTCCTGTCTTGAGAAATTCTCTAGGAAAACCACCTTTCTGTCTTGAGAAATTCTTTAGGAAAACCACGCTTCCTGTCTTGAGAAATTCTTTAGGAAAACCACGCTTCACCACCTTCCTGTCTTGAGAAGTTCTTTAGGAAAACCACGCTTCCTGTCTTGAGAAATTCTTTAGTTAAATCACGCTTCCTGTCTTGTGAAATTCTTTAGGAAAACCACGCTTCCTGTCTTGAGAAATTCTTTAGGAAAACCACGCTTCCTGTCTTGAGAAATTCTTTAGAAAAACCACGCTTCCTGTCTTGAGAAATTCTTTAGTTCAATCACGCTTCCTGTCTTGTGAAATTCTTTAGGAAAACCACGCTTCCTGTCTTGAGAAATTCTTTAGGAAAACCACGCTTCCTGTCTTGAGAAATTCTTTAGGAAAACCACGCTTCACCACCTTCCTGTCTTGAGAAGTTCTTTAGGAAAACCACGCTTCCTGTCTTGAGAAATTCTTTAGTTAAATCACGCTTCCTGTCTTGTGAAATTCTTTAGGAAAACCACGCTTCCTGTCTTGAGAAATTCTTTAGAAAAACCACGCTTCCTGTCTTGAGAAATTCTTTAGTTCAATCACGCTTCCTGTCTTGAGAAATTCTTTAGAAAAACCACGCTTCCTGTCTTGAGAAATTCTTTAGAAAAACCACGCTTCCTGTCTTGAGAAATTCTTTAGGAAAACCACGCTTCACCACCTTCCTGTCTTGAGAAGTTCTTTAGGAAAAACCACGCTTCCTGTCTTGAGAAATTCTCTAGGAAAACCACCTTTCTGTCTTGAGAAATTCTTTAGGAAAACCACGCTTCCTGTCTTGAGAAATTCTTTAGTTAAATCACGCTTCCTGTCTTGTGAAATTCTTTAGGAAAACCACGCTTCCTGTCTTGAGAAATTCTTTAGGAAAACCACGCTTTCTGTCTTGAGAAATTCTTTAGGAAAACCACGCTTCCTGTCTTGAGAAATTCTTTAGGAAAACCACGCTTCCTGTCTTGAGAAATTCTTTAGGAAAACCACGCTTCACCACCTTCCTGTCTTGAGAAGTTCTTTAGGAAAACCACGCTTTCTGTCTTGAAAAATTCTCTAGGAAAACCACCTTCCTGTCTTGAGAAATTCTTTACGAAAACCACGCTTCCTGTCTTGAGAAATTCTATAGTTAAATCACGCTTCCTGTCTTGAGAAATTCTTTAGGAAAACCACGCTTCCTGTCTTGAGAAATTCTTTAGGAAAACCACGCTTCCTGTCTTGAGAAATTCTTTAGTTAAATCACGCTTCCTGTCTTGAGAAATTCTTTAGTTAAATCACGCTTCCTGTCTTGAGAAATTCTTTAGGAAAACCACGCTTCCTGTCTTGAGAAATTCTTTAGGAAAACCACGCTTCCTGTCTTGAGAAATTCTTTAGTTAAATCACGCTTCCTGTCTTGAGAAATTCTCTAGGAAAACCACGCTTTCTGTCTTGAGGAATTCTCTAGGAAAACCACAATCCTGTCTTGAGAAATTCGTTAGGAAAACCACGCTTCCTGTCTTGAGAAATTCTTTAGGAAAACCACGCTTCCTGTCTTGAGACATTCTTTAGGAAAACCACGCTTCCTGTCTTAAGAAATTCTTTAGGAAAACCACGCTTCCTGTCTTGAGAAAATCTTTAGGAAAACCACGCTTCCTGTCTTGAGAAATTCTTTAGGAAAACCACGCTTCCTGTCTTGAGAAATTCTTTAGGAAAACCACGCTTCCTGTCTTGAGAAATTCTTTAGGAAAACCACGCTTCACCACCTTCCTGTCTTGAGAAGTTCTTTAGGAAAACCACGCTTCCTGTCTTGAGAAGTTCTTTAGGAAAACCACGCTTCCTGTCTTGAGAAATTCTTTAGGAAAACCACGCTTCCTGTCTTGAGAAATTCTTTAGTTAAATCACGCTTCCTGTCTTGTGAAATTCTTTAGGAAAACCACGCTTCCTGTCTTGAGAAATTCTTTAGGAAAACCACGCTTCCTGTCTTGAGAAATTCTTTAGAAAAACCACGCTTCCTGTCTTGAGAAATTCTTTAGGAAAACCACGCTTCACCACCTTCCTGTCTTGAGAAGTTCTTTAGGAAAACCACGCTTCCTGTCTTGAGAAATTCTCTAGGAAAACCACCTTTCTGTCTTGAGAAATTCTTTAGGAAAACCACGCTTCCTGTCTTGAGAAATTCTTTAGTTAAATCACGCTTCCTGTCTTGTGAAATTCTTTAGGAAAACCACGCTTCCTGTCTTGAGAAATTCTTTAGGAAAACCACGCTTCCTGTCTTGAGAAAATCTTTAGGAAAACCACGCTTCCTGTCTTGAGAAATTCTTTAGGAAAACCACGCTTCCTGTCTTGAGACATTCTTTAGGAAAACCACGCTTCCTGTCTTGAGAAATTCTTTAGGAAAACCACGCTTCCTGTCTTGAGAAAATCTTTAGGAAAACCACGCTTCCTGTCTTGAGAAATTCTTTAGGAAAACCACGCTTCCTGTCTTGAGAAATTCTTTAGGAAAACCACGCTTCCTGTCTTGAGAAATTCTTTAGGAAAACCACGCTTCACCACCTTCCTGTCTTGAGAAGTTCTTTAGGAAAACCACGCTTCCTGTCTTGAGAAATTCTTTAGGAAAACCACGCTTCCTGTCTTGAGAAATTCTTTAGTTAAATCACGCTTCCTGTCTTGTGAAATTCTTTAGGAAAACCACGCTTCCTGTCTTGAGAAATTCTTTAGGAAAACCACGCTTCCTGTCTTGAGAAATTCTTTAGAAAAACCACGCTTCCTGTCTTGAGAAATTCTTTAGGAAAACCACGCTTCACCACCTTCCTGTCTTGAGAAGTTCTTTAGGAAAACCACGCTTCCTGTCTTGAGAAATTCTCTAGGAAAACCACCTTTCTGTCTTGAGAAATTCTTTAGGAAAACCACGCTTCCTGTCTTGAGAAATTCTTTAGTTAAATCACGCTTCCTGTCTTGTGAAATTCTTTAGGAAAACCACGCTTCCTGTCTTGAGAAATTCTTTAGGAAAACCACGCTTTCTGTCTTGAGAAATTCTTTAGGAAAACCACGCTTCCTGTCTTGAGAAATTCTTTAGGAAAACCACGCTTCCTGTCTTGAGAAATTCTTTAGGAAAACCACGCTTCACCACCTTCCTGTCTTGAGAAGTTCTTTAGGAAAACCACGCTTTCTGTCTTGAAAAATTCTCTAGGAAAACCACCTTCCTGTCTTGAGAAATTCTTTACGAAAACCACGCTTCCTGTCTTGAGAAATTCTATAGTTAAATCACGCTTCCTGTCTTGAGAAATTCTTTAGGAAAACCACGCTTCCTGTCTTGAGAAATTCTTTAGGAAAACCACGCTTCCTGTCTTGAGAAATTCTTTAGTTAAATCACGCTTCCTGTCTTGAGAAATTCTTTAGTTAAATCACGCTTCCTGTCTTGAGAAATTCTCTAGGAAAACCACGCTTCCTGTCTTGAGAAATTCGTTAGGAAAACCACACTTCCTGTCTTGAGAAATTCGTTAGGAAAACCACGCTTCCTGTCTTGAGAAATTCTTTAGGAAAACCACGCTTCCTGTCTTGAGAAATTCTTTAGGAAAACCACGCTCCCTGTCTTGAGAAATTCTTTAGGAAAACCACGCTTCCTGTCTTGAGAAATTCTCTAGGAAAACCACCTTCCTGTCTTGAGAAATTCTTTACGAAAACCACGCTTCCTGTCTTGAGAAATTCTTTAGTTAAATCACGCTTCCTGTCTTGAGAAATTCTTTAGGAAAACCACGCTTCCTGTCTTGAGAAATTCTTTAGGAAAACCACGCTTTCTGTCTTGAGAAATTCTTTAGGAAAACCACGCTTCCTGTCTTGAGTAATTCTTTAGGAAAACCACGCTTCCTGTCTTGAGAAATTCTTTAGGAAAACCACGCTTCACCACCTTCCTGTCTTGAGAAGTTCTTTAGGAAAACCACGCTTCACCACCTTCCTGTCTTGAGAAGTTCTTTAGGAAAACCACGCTTCCTGTCTTGAGAAATTCTTTAGGAAAACCACGCTTCACCACCTTCCTGTCTTAAGAAGTTCTTTAGGAAAACCACGCTTTCTGTCTTGAGAAATTCTCTAGGAAAACCACCTTCCTGTCTTGAGAAATTCTTTACGAAAACCACGCTTCCTGTCTTGAGAAATTCTTTAGGAAAACCACGCTTCCTGTCTTGAGAAATTCTTTAGGAAAATCACGCTTCCTGTCTTGAGAAATTCTTTAGTTAAATCACGCTTCCTGTCTTGAGAAATTCTCTAGGAAAACCACGCTTTCTGTCTTGAGAAATTCTCTAGGAAAACCACAATCCTGTCTTGAGAAATTCTCTAGGAAAACCACAATCCTGTCTTGAGAAATTCGTTAGGAAAACCACGCTTCCTGTCTTGAGAAATTCTTTAGGATAACGACGCTTCCTGTCTTGAGAAATTCTTTAGGAAAACCACGCTTCCTGTCTTGAGAAATTCTTTAGGAAAACCACGCTCCCTGTCTTGAGAAATTCTTTAGGAAAACCACGCTTCCTGTCTTGAGACATTCTTTAGGAAAACCACGCTTCCTGTCTTGAGAAATTCTTTAGGAAAACCACGCTTCCTGTCTTGAGAAAATCTTTAGGAAAACCACGCTTCCTGTCTTGAGAAATTCTTTAGGAAAACCATGCTTCCTGTCTTGAGAAATTCTTTAGGAAAACCACGCTTCCTGTCTTGAGAAATTCTTTAGGAAAACCACGCTCCCTGTCTTGAGAAATTCTTTAGGAAAACCACGCTTCCTGTCTTGAGACATTCTTTAGGAAAACCACGCTTCCTGTCTTGAGAAATTCTTTAGGAAAACCACGCTTCCTGTCTTGAGAAAATCTTTAGGAAAACCACGCTTCCTGTCTTGAGAAATTCTTTAGGAAAACCACGCTTCCTGTCTTGAGAAATTCTTTAGGAAAACCACGCTTCCTGTCTTGAGAAATTCTTTAGGAAAACCACGCTTCCTGTCTTGAGAAATTCTTTCGGAAAACCACGATTCCTGTCTTGAGAAATTCTTTAGGAAAACCACGCTTCCTGTCTTGAGAAATTCTTTAGGAAAACCACGCTTCCTGTCTTGAGAAATTCTTTAGGAAAACCACGCTTCCTGTCTTGAGAAATTCTTTAGGAAAACCACGCTTCCTGTCTTGAGAAATTCTTTAGGAAAACCACGCTTCCTGTCTTGAGAAATTCTTTAGGAAAACCACGCTTCCTGTCTTGAGAAATTCTTTAGGAAAACCACGCTTCCTGTCTTGAGACATTCTTTAGGAAAACCACGCTTCCTGTCTTGAGAAATTCTTTAGGAAAACCACGCTTCCTGTCTTGAGACATTCTTTAGGAAAACCACGCTTCCTGTCTTGAGAAATTCTTTAGGAAAACCACGCTTCCTGTCTTGAGAAATTCTTTAGGAAAACCACGCTTCCTGTCTTGAGAAATTCTTTAGGAAAACCACGCTTCCTGTCTTGAGAAATTCTTTAGGAAAACCACGCTTCCTGTCTTGAGTAATTCTTTAGGAAAACCACGCTTCCTGTCTTGAGAAATTCTTTAGGAAAACCACGCTCCCTGTCTTGAGAAATTCTTTAGGAAAACCACGCTTCCTGTCTTGAGAAATTCTTTAGGAAAACCACGCTTCCTGTCTTGAGAAATTCTTTAGGAAAACCACGCTTCCTGTCTTGAGAAATTCTTTAGGAAAACCACGCTTCCTGTCTTGAGAAATTCTTTAGGAAAACCACGCTTCCTGTCTTGAGAAATTCTTTAGGAAAACCACGCTTCCTGTCTTGAGAAATTCTTTAGGAAAACCACGCTCCCTGTCTTGAGAAATTCTTTAGGAAAACCACGCTTCCTGTCTTGAGACATTCTTTAGGAAAACCACGCTTCCTGTCTTGAGAAATTCTTTAGGAAAACCACGCTTCCTGTCTTGAGAAAATCTTTAGGAAAACCACGCTTCCTGTCTTGAGAAATTCTTTAGGAAAACCACGCTTCCTGTCTTGAGAAATTCTTTAGGAAAACCACGCTTCCTGTCTTGAGAAATTCTTTAGGAAAACCACGATTCCTGTCTTGAGAAATTCTTTAGGAAAACCACGCTTCCTGTCTTGAGAAATTCTTTAGGAAAACCACGCTTCCTGTCTTGAGAAATTCTTTAGGAAAACCACGCTTCCTGTCTTGAGAAATTCTTTAGGAAAACCACGCTTCCTGTCTTGAGAAATTCTTTAGGAAAACCACGCTTCCTGTCTTGAGAAATTCTTTAGGAAAACCACGCTTCCTGTCTTGAGAAATTCTTTAGGAAAACCACGCTTCCTGTCTTGAGAAATTCTTTAGGAAAACCACGCTTCCTGTCTTGAGAAATTCTTTAGGAAAACCACGCTTCCTGTCTTGAGAAATTCTTTAGGAAAACCACGCTTCCTGTCTTGAGAAATTCTTTAGGAAAACCACGCTTCCTGTCTTGAGAAATTCTTTAGGAAAACCACGCTTCCTGTCTTGAGAAATTCTTTAAGAAAACCACGCTTCCTGTCTTGAGAAATTCTTTAGGAAAACCACGCTTCCTGTCTTGAGAAATTCTTTAGGAAAACCACGCTTCCTGTCTTGAGAAATTCTTTAGGAAAACCACGCTCCCTGTCTTGAGAAATTCTTTAGGAAAACCACGCTTCCTGTCTTGAGACATTCTTTAGGAAAACCACGCTTCCTGTCTTGAGAAATTCTTTAGGAAAACCACGCTTCCTGTCTTGAGAAAATCTTTAGGAAAACCACGCTTCCTGTCTTGAGAAATTCTTTAGGAAAACCACGCTTCCTGTCTTGAGAAATTCTTTAGGAAAACCACGCTTCCTGTCTTGAGAAATTCTTTAGGTAAACCACGCTCCCTGTCTTGAGAAATTCTTTAGGAAAACCACGCTTCCTGTCTTGAGACATTCTTTAGGAAAACCACGCTTCCTGTCTTGAGAAATTCTTTAGGAAAACCACGCTTCCTGTCTTGAGAAAATCTTTAGGAAAACCACGCTTCCTGTCTTGAGAAATTCTTTAGGAAAACCACGCTTCCTGTCTTGAGAAATTCTTTAGGAAAACCACGCTTCCTGTCTTGAGAAATTCTTTAGGAAAACCACGCTTCCTGTCTTGAGAAATTCTTTAGGAAAACCACGATTCCTGTCTTGAGAAATTCTTTAGGAAAACCACGCTTCCTGTCTTGAGAAATTCTTTAGGAAAACCACGCTTCCTGTCTTGAGAAATTCTTTAGGAAAACCACGCTTCCTGTCTTGAGAAATTCTTTAGGAAAACCACGCTTCCTGTCTTGAGAAATTCTTTAGGAAAACCACGCTTCCTGTCTTGAGAAATTCTTTAGGAAAACCACGCTCCCTGTCTTGAGAAATTCTTTAGGAAAACCACGCTTCCTGTCTTGAGACATTCTTTAGGAAAACCACGCTTCCTGTCTTGAGAAATTCTTTAGGAAAACCACGCTTCCTGTCTTGAGAAAATCTTTAGGAAAACCACGCTTCCTGTCTTGAGAAATTCTTTAGGAAAACCACGCTTCCTGTCTTGAGAAATTCTTTAGGAAAACCACGCTTCCTGTCTTGAGACATTCTTTAGGAAAACCACGCTTCCTGTCTTGAGAAATTCTTTAGGAAAACCACGCTTCCTGTCTTGAGAAAATCTTTAGGAAAACCACGCTTCCTGTCTTGAGAAATTCTTTAGGAAAACCACGCTTCCTGTCTTGAGAAATTCTTTAGGAAAACCACGCTTCCTGTCTTGAGAAATTCTTTAGGAAAACCACGCTCCCTGTCTTGAGAAATTCTTTAGGAAAACCACGCTTCCTGTCTTGAGACATTCTTTAGGAAAACCACGCTTCCTGTCTTGAGAAATTCTTTAGGAAAACCACGCTTCCTGTCTTGAGAAAATCTTTAGGAAAACCACGCTTCCTGTCTTGAGAAATTCTTTAGGAAAACCACGCTTCCTGTCTTGAGAAATTCTTTAGGAAAACCACGCTTCCTGTCTTGAGAAATTCTTTAGGAAAACCACGCTTCCTGTCTTGAGAAATTCTTTAGGAAAACCACGATTCCTGTCTTCAGAAATTTTTTGCGAAAACCACGCTTCCTGCCTTGAGAAATTATTTGCGAAAACCACGCTTCCTGCCTTGAGAAATTCTTTAGGAAAAACACGCTTCCTGTCTTGAGAAATTCTTTAGGAAAACCACGCTTCCTGTCTTGAGAAATTCTTTAGGAAAACCACGCTTCCTGTCTTGAGAAATTCTTTAGGAAAACCACGCTTCCTGTCTTGAGAAATTCTTTAGAAAAACCACGCTTCCTGTCTTGAGAAATTCTTTAGGAAAACCACGCTTCCTGTCTTGAGAAATTCTTTAGGAAAACCACGCTTCCTGTCTTGAGAAATTCTTTAGGAAAACCACGCTTCCTGTCTTGAGAAATTCTTTAGGAGAACCACGCTTCCTGTCTTGAGAAATTCTTTGGGAAATTTGCGCTTCCTGACTTGAGAAATTCTTTAGGAAATTTGCGCTTCTTGACTTGAGAAATTCTTTAGGAAAAACACGCTTCCTGTCTTGAGAAATTCTTTAGGAAAACCACGCTTCCTGTCTTGAGAAATTCTTTAGGAAATACACGCTACCTGACTTGAGAAATTCTTTAGGAAATACACGCTTCCTGTCTTGAGAAATTCTTTAGGAAAACCACGCTTCCTGTCTTGAGAAATTCTTTAGGAAAACCACGCTTCCTGTCTTTAGAAATTCTTTAGGAAAACCACGATTCCTGTCTTGAGAAATTCTTTAGGAAAACCACGCTTCCTGTCTTGAGAAATTCTTTAGGAAATCACGCTTCCTGTCTCTAGAAAACCACGCTTCCTGTCTTTAGAAATTCTTTAGGAAAACCACGCTTCCTGTCTTGAGAAATTCTTTAGGAAAACCACGCTTCCTGTCTTGAGAAATTCTTTAGGAAAACCACGCTTCCTGTCTTAAGAAATTCTTTAGGAAAACCACGCTTCCTGTCTTGAGAAATTCTTTAGGAAAACCACGCTTCCTGTCTTAAGAAATTCTTTAGTAAAACCACCCTTCCTGTCTTGAGAAATTCTATAGGAAAACCACGCTTCCTGTCTTGAGAAATTCTTTAGGAAATCCACGCTTCCTGTCTTAAGAAATTCTTTAGTAAAACCACACTTCCTGTCTTGAGAAATTCTTTAGGAAAACCACGCCTCCTGCCTTGAGAAATTCTTTAGGAAATCCACGCTTCCTGTCTTGAGAAATTCTTTAGGAAATCCACACTTCCTGTCTTGAGAAAATCTTTAAGAAAACCACGCTTCCTGTCTTGAGAAATTCTTTAAGAAATCCACGCTTCCTGTCTTGAGAAATTCTTTAAGAAGTCAACGCTTCCTGTCTTGAGAAATTCTTTAGGAAAACCACGCTTCCTCTCTTGAGAATTTTTTTAAGAAATCCACGCTTCCTGTCTTGAGAAATTCTTTAGGAAAACCACGCTTCCTGTCTTGAGAAATTCTTCTAGAAATCCACGCTCCCTGTCTTGAGAAATTCTTTAAGAAATCCACGCTTCCGGTCTTGAGAAATTCTTTAAGAAATCCACGCTTCCGGTCTTGAGAAATTCTTTAGGAAATCCACGCTTCCGTTCTTGAGAAATTCTTTAGGAAATCCACGCTCCTCTCTTGAGAAATTCTTTAGGAAATCCACGCTTCCGGTCTTGAGAAATTCTTTAGGAAATCCACGCTTCCGTTCTTGAGAAATTCTTTAGGAAATCCACGCTCCTCTCTTGAGAAATTCTTTAGGAAATCCACGCTTCCTGTCTTGAGAAATTCTTTATGAAATCCACGCTTCCTGTCTTGAGAATTTTTTTAAGAAATCCGCGCTTCCTGTCTTGAAAAATTCTTTAGGAAAACCACGCTTTCTGTCTTGAGAAATTCTTTAGGAAAACCACGCTTCCTGTCTTGAGAAATTCTTTATGAAATCCACGCTTCCTGTCTTGAGAATTTTTTTAAGAAATCCACGCTTCCTGTCTTGAGATATTCTTTAGGAAAACCACGCTTCCTGTCTTGAGAAATTCTTTATGAAATCCACGCTTCCTGTCTTGAGAAATTCTTTATGAAATCCACGCTTCCTGTCTTGAGAATTTTTTAAGAAATCCACGCTTCCTGTCTTGAGATATTCTTTAGGAAAACCACGCTTCCTGTCTTGAGAATTTTTTTAAGAAATCCACGCTTCCTGTCTTGAGAAATTCTTTATGAAAACCACGCTTCCTGTCTTGAGAAATTCTTTAGGAAAACCGCGCGTCCTGTCTTGAGAAATTCTTTATGAAATCCACGCTTCCTGTCTTGAGATTTTTTTTAAGAAATCCACGTTTCCTGTCTTGAGATTTTTTTAAGAAATCCACGTTTCCTGTCTTGAGAAATTCTTTAGGAAAACCACGCTTCCTGTCTTGAGAAATTCTTTAGGAAAACCACGCTCCCTCTCTTGAGAAATTCTTTAGGAAATACACGCTACCTGTTTTGAGAAATTCTTTAGGAAATACACGTTACCTGTTTTGAGAAATTCTTTAGGAAATACACGTTACCTGTCTTGAGAAATTCTTTAGGAAAACCACGCTTCCTGTCTTGAGAAATTCTTTAGGAAAACCACGCTTCCTGTCTTGAGAAATTCTTTAGGAATACCACGCTTCCTGTCTTGAGAAATTCTTTAGGAAAACCACGCCTCCTGTCTTGAGAAATTCTTTAGGAAAACCACGCTTCCTGTCTTGAGAAATTCTTTAGGAAAACCACGCTTCCTGTCTCGAGAAATTCTTTAGGAATACCACGCTTCCTGTCTTGAGAAATTCTTTAGGAAAACCACGCCTCCTGTCTTGAGAAATTCTTTAGGAAAACCACGATTCCTGTCTTGAGAAATTCTTTAGGAAAACCACGCTTCCTGTCTTGAGAAATTCTTTGGGAATACCACGCTTCCTGTCTTGAGAAATTCTTTAGGAAAACCACGCTTCCTGTCTTTGGAAATTCTTTAGGAAATCCACGCTTCCTGTCTTGAGAAATTCTTTAGGAAAACCACGCTTCCTGTCTTGAGAAATTCTTTAGGAAAACCACGCCTCCTGTCTTGAGAAATTCTTTACGAAAACCACGCTTCCTGTCTTGAGAAATTCTTTAGGAAAACCACGCTTCCTGTCTTGAGAAATTCTTTAGGAATACCACGCTTCCTGTCTTGAGAAATTCTTTAGGAAAAACACGCTTCCTGTCTTGAGAAATTCTTTAGGAAAACCACGCTTCCTGTCTTGAGAAATTCTTTAGGAATACCACGCTTCCTGTCTTGAGAAATTCTTTAGGAAAACCACGTCTTGAGAAATTCTTTAGGAAATCCACGCTTCCTGTCTTGAGAAATTCTTTAGGAAATCCACGCTTCCTGTCTTGAGAAATTCTTTAGGAAAGCCACTCTTCATGTCTTGAGAAATTCGTTAAGAAATCCACCCTTCTTCTTTTGAGAAATTCTTTAGGAAATCCACGCAAGAATCCACAACTTTTTTCTATTTTTTCGATAACATAAAGGACAAATTGTTATCGTAGTAAAAATGTGTAGATTATTGCAGGTTCTGGAACAAGCATCAAGTTTTAATAGTTCTACACGTAAAGCGTTTTCTTTAGGCCATGTTTAAGCCCTAAACACATCCAACGTTTGAGTAAAGTTTTGTGCCATTTCTGGTAGATGAATAAAGAACAAAGTGCTGCCAAGTTTCAATTTTTCTTAATTCTTCTACACAGAAATGACACAACAATTGACTCAAACGTTGCATGTGTTTAGGGCGCAACGCGTCACACAACGTACCGTATGTATTTGGCCCATTATAGTTTTTTACATTTTGTAATGTTGACATTTATCAAGATGGCCTTTTGCAAGTGCATTACAATTTCCCACCCTCTTAAACAAGTAAATCAATTTCATATTTTTTCGACGAAAAATATGTACATATAAAGAAATGTGATTTAAAATGATATGAAAACATCTCAAACAAACAAAGTTCATGTTGAACATAGGGCGGTAAAATATGTACATATGTTTCATACATCCATGTTATTGGAAATCATATTGATACGTATACAGGTATACATGTGAATCAATTTATATATTATTTGTTGTTGTTGTTATTGTTCTATATAATTATAAGCCATCAAATTAATTATAGTGTTGTAATTAGTTCGACCCCTAAAGTCCTTCGACATTAATAATCAAACTCTCGTGAAGGGTAATTAAAGCAATAAAAACAATAAAGCAGCGCTACTGATTTGTAATAAGCATAAGCTTGAACTTTGTTTTTTTTTTCTTTTTTTCCGAGAAAATAAAGAAAAACTATTAAAGCAATAACAAAATACTTTACAAGGAAGTGGTGGAAGTGTCAAATGTGGGTGAAATAATTATTTAGTTTGAGCAAAACTAAAATATACAATTACTTTATAAAACAACACGTGTCAGTATTAAAATAACATGAAACACGTGTCGCCTACATAGTATTTTTTTAATTAGACCGAATTTTTGTTCAATTGTTGTTAGATTACAAAAATGGGGAGAAATATATGCTCTACAATGTTAAATTTATAAAAAAAAACTTTTTGGAGGTACGAAATAATGCTTGGTTTACATTTACGAAATCCACTCGATTTCAACTGTCAAATCCATAGGTTAAACGTCAAATGAAATCCAGATGAGATTTCGTTTGACGTTTGAGCTATGAAATTGACAGTTGAAATCGAGTGGATTTCGTAAATGTAAACGTAGCATAAATTACAATATTGCCTTGCAGCAGCACGAATGAACTTTATTGTGTGATGCATACTTTTAGGCGAAGTTATGATACACACCATGGTGGAATAATAAGGTGTAACGCCAAAAACAGCTGATCTTCATACCAGTTGTCAAAATGTGTTATTGTGAATAAAATTACATACAAAATGTAAACAAGCAATTCACAGTAATGCATTATTGTGAGCAAATTTGACGTTTGACATGATTTGATGAGGGGAAATTGCTAGAACATCAAAGTTTGTGTAAAGTTTTGCCTAATTTCTGGTAAAAAATAAAACCCACAAGGGCAATTCTAATTTTTTTCTTTATTCATTTACCAGAAATGATGCTAAACTGTACTCAAACGTTGATTGTATTTTCGCCTTTAATACCTTGTCTTCTCAACAACGACTGAATCAAATGAGCATAAAGGCCCAAACTCAATCATGTCGTGGCTTGTTCGCGACTTAAGTTTTTATTTCTTTATTTTATAACAAATTGCTAGAAATGTATACACTCTCTATCTTATTTTTAGAATAAATAATTTCGCCAGCGGCGGGCAGGGATCAACCAACTGTTTTTGTTTGTAGGGATCTCTAAAGCAACTGCTTATAAATTGTATCCAATGGAGTGCATTGAAGGATGTTGTGAAATTATAACTCCACATGCACAACTTCCGAAAATTTTTGCTGGGTTATAGTCCATGTTTTGGTACAGGCCTCAAATAACGGTACCTCCGGATTTTCGGTATTTTGAGAATTTTAGATAAAATGTTTATCCGATGTAGCTGTAAGTGGTCTTGAAACTTCTCCACCTAACATCGTCAACATAGGTCCATTTTTTGGTAAAGCCCCCATATAACGGTACCTCCCGATTTTCGGTATTTTGACAATTTTAGCTACAATTTTTAACCGAACTAGCTATAATTTGACATTTGAGGTTCTCAGTGGTCATGAAACTTCTCCACCAAACATCGTCAACATAGGTCCATGTTTTGGTATAGCCCCCATATAACGGTACCTGCCGATTTTTGGTATTTTGGGAATTTTAGCTACATTTATTAACCGAACTAGCTGCAATTTAATATTTGAGGTTCTCAGTGATCATGAAACTTCTCCACCAAACATCGTCAACATAGGTCCATGTTTTGGTATAGGCACCATATAACGGAACCTCCCGATTTTCGGTATTTTGAGAAGTTTAGCTACTTTTTTTAACCGAACTAGCTGTAATTTGACATTTGTAGATCTCAGTGGTCATGAAACATCTCCACCAAACATCGTCAACATAGGTTCATGTTTTGGTATAGGCACCATATAACGGAACCTCCCGATTTTCGGTATTTTGAGAAGTTTAGCTACTTTTTTTAACCGAACAAGCTGCAATTTAATATTTGAGGTTCTCAGTGGTCTTGATACTTCTCCACCAAAAATCGTCAACATAGGTCCATGTTTCGGAATAGCCACCATACAACGGTGCCTGTCGATTTTCGGTATTTTGAGAAATGTATATACAATTTTTAACCGAACTAGCTGTAATTTGACATTTGAGGTTCTCAGTGGCCACGAAACTTCTCCACCCCATATAACGGTAGCTTCCGATTTTCGGCATTTTGAGGGATTTAGCTAAAATTTTTTACCGAACTAGTTGTAATTTGACATTTGAATTTTCAGTGTTCGTGACCACTTCATCAACATACGTCAATGTTTTTGTATAGCTTCTATATACGGTACCTCCCGACTTTCGGTTTTTTATAACTTTATTCTCTTTAACGTATAGTTTTCCTGCATTCTTTTAAAAATACCGAAAACTATGAGGGGTAATGTAGGTGTATACCTACATGACAATCCCTTGGACCTTGATTGCGAAAATTATATTACTACATTCCTAAAAAATCCCTGCATTTATGTATATGAATGTAATAGGTCATTTAGATATGACATCATTAGTCGGATTTAGCCCATTATCAGGTTTTATTTGCTAAATCCAGCCAAAATCTACCAGATTTCCCATACAAAAATAAATCCACCTATTGAGTGGATTTGTTTTAAATCTGGCATAAATCCTCGTATACAACTCTGTTTTTTGCAACATGTTGCTAGAAGATACAAAAAGTTGCAAGCTGTCACAAGAAACAAGGTAGATGCATCGGTGAATTGCTACACTAAAAATGATTTAAAATATAAAAAATTGTAAAAAATTCGGAACAATTAATTTTTTTTTTTTGATGTACAAAGTTGATTTTAGTCAACCAAGACTAATATTTATGACGTCTAAACGATAAAATTATTCTTTTTTTTGCTCTTTAGTTAGCATTAGTAGCATGATGTGCTAACATTTTCAGTATTAAACAATAAATTTGTAATTTGACGTATGTTTTTTGAGACGAATTCAATTTACAAAAAATTCTTTTGACGTTTTAAATTCGATCAGATGGGCTGATGCATCTACCTTGGTAATTGTGCCATGAACAAAAATCAGCTGACTGCCATTTAAATCCTCCAAAATGTATATCTAAATGCAATGAGATTTATTAAATCCAGTCGAGGATTTATGGCTAGTCTAAATCAAATGTGTTCTTCTTTGACACAGCGGCGCCGAAGTTTTTCGGCAAATTTACACACATACGACCCGAATGCATAGAAAGAGCGTACGAAAAAGAGATAATGTTTTAATTCGTTTTTGTTTTGTAGCGTGCGTGCATAAAAACACACTAACACACAGTCATAAGTTGCCAATAGTTTGAATACATTCACATTTTGGGCTGTTCTCTTTTTGGTCACGTCTGGTCTAAATGAGCTATAACATTTATGATTAAATGTATAAAGGCCTGCGTACATAAGCTGCCTTGCCTGCTTACCTAGCTTCCTTCTGATAAAAGAATAAAAAAGAAAAGGGCAACCCAGTTCGAAATTTCCTCGGCCTTCTTTATTCTTTTATTTTTATTATGTCAAAAATAAAGCAACAAAGCAAGGCAATCAGGCAGAGCAGCTTATGTGCGCAGGCCTTTAAGGCTTCGACACATAAGAAGCATGACAGTCTTGCTTAATGCTTGGTTTACATATACGAAATCCACTCGATTTCAACTGTCAAATCCATAGGTTAGACGTCAATTGAAATCCAGATGAGATTTCATTTGACGTTTGAGCTATGGAATTGACAGTTGAAATCAAGTGGATTTCGTAAATGTAAACTTAGCATAAGTCATATCTGGTAAATGACTAAAGACCAAGTTCGACCTAATTAAAATGTTATTCTGAAATCTTTTTATTAGGTCGAACTTGGTCTTAAGTCTTTTATCAGATATGACTTCAGCAAGAATGTCATGCTGGCATTTCAGGTCAAATGCGTGGAAATGCATAGGCCAAATTAAATTTTATAAGCGCGGAATGACAGATACACAAAACACAAAAAATGCGAAGTACCTGAGTTTTCAACTCAATTTTTGTGGCGTTTGAGCGACAAGTTGGTTTTGATAATTCATGTTTTACTTATGACTGTATTAGTAAAATAGCAAAAAATCGTAATTTTTTGAGTAAAAATCGTCAAATCGTCATTTATCAATTGTTGACCAAAAATCGTCAAAATGACGATAAATCGTCAAATCTGGCAGTCGTGGCAGCAGTGATGATGTCTCGCAACGTCATTGCTACTTCCGATCATCTCTGAAGCGGTGATAAGTGAACTCTATAAAACTCGTTCAATCAGCTTTCTTATAGCTCATTTAGACTAGCCATAAATCCTTCACTGGATTTAATGAATCCAGTACAAATCTCATTGAATTTAGATATAAATTTTGGAGGATTTAAATGGCAGTCAGCTGATTTTTGTTCATAGCACAATTACCAAGGTAGACGCATCAGCCCATCTGATAGAATTTGAAACGTCAATAGAATTTTTTGTAAATTGAATTCGTCTCAAAAAACATACGTCAAATTACAATTTTATTGTTTAATACTGAAAATGTCAACACATTATGCTACTAATGCTAACTAATGAGCAAATAAAAAATTATTTTATCGTTTAGTCATCGTAAATACACTCAACGTCAGAATAGAACACCTAAATTTCTGTTAATGTTAGCTTATTTATCCCGAAGCGAATGAATCTACGCTTTTAATCTTGTAGGGATTTATAGCCTATGATGTTCCGTATCAAACACAGAAAAAATTATGTTTCTAGCTTTTCGCGAAATGATTTTCTGATCATTTTTCCGATAGTACTATGAAAAATAGGCATTTATTTTCGGTCATCAGGATAGAACAGTCATTTTATTTTCGCGAATTGTTGAAATATTAACGCCGAATTTTCTTTCAGTCGATAAAACGGGGCTTTCTAATAATTTGTCACCAATAAAACCATATAAATAATTCCGCGCACGCCGAAATAACAGCGTAACGGGTTTAAATTGACAGATAATTGAAACATCTCGGAATATCAATAAGAGTCGCGCAGTTATGTCGTATTTCTTCACAATAAGATAGAATATAACACAGACAACCTCGACGGAAACATTCGAGAGTTGCGGATGCTGATAACATGGAACGTTTTCCAAATAAGTATGACAAACCTCAAAATTTCTTATAAAAACCTTGATGTTTTGTTCAGTAATATGATTTTTCCGCGAACAAGTCTGCCGTTTAAAGATTTGGAAATATGCTCCACATTCAATTATCTGTCAATTTAAATCCGTTTACGCTGTTATTTCGGCGTCCGCGGAATTATTTATATGGTTTTATTGGTGAAAAACGATTAGAAAGCCCCGCTTTATCGACTGAAAGAAAATGCGGCGTTAATACTTACACAATTAGCGAAAATAAAATGACTGTTCTATCCTGATGACCGAAAATAAATGCCTATTTTTCATAGTACGATCGGAAAAATGATCAGAAAATCATTTCGCGAAAAGCTAGAAGCATAATTTTTTCTGTGTTTAATACAAGATTAAAAACGTAGATTCATTCGCTTCGGGATAAATAAGCTAACATTAACAGAAATTTAGGTGTTCTATTCTACTGACGTGGAGTGTATTAGTCTGTTTGATTAAAATCAACGTTGTATATCAACGCAAATTTAATTTGTTCGTCTTGTTTACAAATTTTTACATTTTAAATTATTTTTAGAGTAGCAATTCAGCAATGCATCTACCTTGTTTCTTGTGCCAGCTTACAACTTTTTGTATTTTCTAGCAACATGTTGCAAAAAACAGAGTTGTATACGAGGATTTATGCTAGATTTAAAACAAAGCCACTCAATAGGAGGATTTATTTTTGTATGAGAAATCTGGTAGATTTTGGCTGGATTTAGCAAATAAAACCTGATAATGAGCTAAATCCGGCTAATGAAGTCATATCTAAATGGGCTATTATGATTGATGACAGTGCGGCGTTCAGAGGTGATGCAATCGTGCGGTCTTTTGATGGAGACAATTATGGGATGGTCTGACTCATGAGAAACGAAGGTGACGAATTTTTTAGACCAGGTGAAAAGACGGTTATATTTGGGGTCCTCATTGCAAAATGTAGAGCTATAAATCTACTCAGCCATCACTATACCCCTCTTTTTGGTCATTTCCGAGGACGGAATGCCACAACTCATTATGAGCATTAAAATACTCCAAGACCAGTCGGTTATGACCTTCCAAAAGCGGGCTAATGTTGCGCCTATAAACTGGAGTACAACTATTTATTGGCGGGAGGTATACGTTAAGCAACTTCAGCTCGGCAGTTCCACACCAGACTCGTCCAGCTCATGCCAAAAAGTATGTTTTTTAATGTTGTTTAAGAAGTTGAAGACGAAAGTTAGCTCTTTCAATCGCATCCTATCAACAAATACTAGACACATTCCACGCAACGAATCTGTCTGTACGATAAGCCAAAAAATTGTAAAAATTCGTCGAAATTTTTACTGAATGCTGTTCGATAACAAAATTGTCCAGTAAAAAAGAGCGAGTCGAGAGAGAGATTTTTTGACAGTTCTGTGACAGAGAACTTGCAAATTTTTGCTGGCAAAATTTGTTCTTTTAATCAGCTGTTCAATGTAAACAACATGAAATGTTAACATTTTTGACCAAGAAAATTTCACATTTTTTTAGATTCTAAGGCGTTGTGGTAAATAATCCAGCAAAAGGTTTGCATCCGCGGATGCAGTTAAATCACTAGAACAATTGCCGCTGGAGTACATCTTTTCCTATGAATTCACCTATGAATTTTATAAGAGAGCACGCAGCTAGGTTGCACTTCATTTTGCTTCCACGGCACACAGCTAGGATGCACTCCATTTTCGATCCAAATCACAGCCTTTGATGCTATAAAATGCAAGCCATTGCAAATATCCCAAAAGAAATAAAATACATTGCTTATTCGTGTAAACAAGAATATTAACTTTATTTCACTAATACAATTTGCGTCTCGTGAATTACAGCAATGTTCGTATCTTTAGTTTGTATTTCTTTGTTTTTTTTAAACAAATTCTTATAATTTTAGACACTCTTGTGTTCAGAAAAAAGACTGCGACTGTAGGGATAAAAAAATTGACTTGCTTGGCTAGGGATCTATAAGCAAGTGCTTCTAAAATGTATCGAGCGTAGTGCATTTTTCTTAAATCCGTGTGGACTGCATCGAAAGATGTATTGAAATCATAACTCTGCATTGCACTACTTCCAAACTTTTTTGCTGGGAAGTAAAATGCATTTGGTTTAAAATATCAAAAGAAACAAAAACAGTTTTCATACATTTTGGTAAACAGCTGACTTTCTTGCAAGTTCTTACAAAATTTTGTTCGATAACTTCCTGCAATTTTTCTTGCTTGAGAGAGTAAAATTCACTGAGAGAAGTTTCTGGAACTTGCTGAGTAATTATTGCTGGGAAAGTTATCATACAGACCTAAAGTTTCGTCTATAACCTCACATTCGTATAGGAAAAACTTCATTCGTGTTCGCGGACACTGCGATTGGGAGAGAGAGAACAACTGCAACCAAGGCCTATAGAAGGTCGGCCATTCAGAGTTCTGTTAACAACTTTTGACAACAAACATAATAGATTTTATTTTTATGTGATTAGAGTTTCTTTGTAATTTAAATCACAATAATGTTTTTGACATCAAACATAAAAAATCAGGTGGGCTTAGTGTCCAACTGTATAAACTGTGATTGCAACAATACTAAAAGATCTAAGCTCTAATTTAAACCAACCCACCAACCACTGTCGATTTCTGAAAGCCAAGGAGAAAAATTCAGTGCCGTGAAGGCAGTCACCTAAAAGCGACCTGAAAGGCACACGGCAAGGGCACAATAAACATTATGCCAGCTGATCCCGACGAAAGAATCAACAAAAGTCACTGGCTGCTATTCGAAACCGGTCTTCGAAGTGTCATTGTTTTAGTGATAGTAAACCAGAGTGACCGTCAGTTCGGTAGCCCCATTCTTTAAAATGACGTCAAGACATTTCCTTGTTCAGGCTTTTAGTAGACTAATGCTTGGTTTACATTTACGAAATCCACTCGATTTAAACTGTCAAATCCATAGGTTAAACGTCAAATGAAAACCAGATGAGATTTCATTTCTAATTTAAACTAACATGACCACTGTCGATTTCTGAAAGCCAAGGAGAAAAATTCAGTGCCGAGAAGGCAGTCACCTAAAAGCGACCTAAAAGGCACACGGCAAGGGCACAATAATCCTTATGCCAGCTGATCCCGACGGAAGAATCAACAAAAGTCACTGGTTGCTTGTCGAAACCGGTCTTCGAAGTGTCATGGTTTCAGTGATAGTAAACCATAGTGACCGTCAGTTCGGTGGCACCATAATTTAAAAGGACGTCAAGAGATTTCCTTTCCTTTAGTAGACTAATGCTTGATTTACATTTACGAAATCCACTCGATTTCAACTGTCAAATACATAGGTTAAACGTCAAATGAAAACCAGATGAGATTTCATTTCACGTTTGAGCTATGGAATTGACAGTTGAAATCGAGTGGATTTCGTAATTGTATAATAGTACGTTTATATATATAACCGGATTTAACAAACCCATTGGGTTTCAAATGTCAATTCCTTTACGTATACGTCAAGTAAATCCTCACTAAGAAGGTTAACCCTGCAAAAGGCTATAATATAAACATGGCCTAAGTAAACTTTGGGAAAGGGCTAATCTTGCGACCTGATCGTGCCGCTGATAGGAGGACGGACAGCGACAGAGGGAGGGTGTCGTACGAATTTATTCGTGACGCTACGTTCGCACTGTGCCTCTTGGACTTCGGCTTTAACATGAGTCTGGGATTCTTACTGACGGGGCATGGCTCCCTAAATGCATTTATGCATACAAGAGGCCTGTCCAGATTTGTGCTGGTGTGGGATGACTGAGGACTGGCAGCATATACTGACGGAATGCCGGTACTATGATGACATTAGAGATTTATTCAATATGGATATCACGTATGGAGGGTGGGATTTCAGTAGGGCACTTGAAGACAGACTGACCTTTAGTTGTTTAAGTAGTTTTGCACGTCAAGTGCTTGTTAGGAGAAGGACTAGACTTAATGGAGGTAACACCAGCACATAGTCATCTCTACAGTTGGGCGTGTTGGTGTTAGAGGAGAGTTGGAGGAGTTGGTGCGGCGTCGTGGCCTTGTGTGGTTGTCGTACCAGTCATACGTGAGGGTTGCTTCGTTCATTGTTTGTGTTGTGTTGTCCGTTGCCGCGGTCCCTTTGTGCAGTCCGTGAGGACAGCATGTTAATTGTTTGTGGTCCCGTGTTGTTTGTTTTTCCGCTGGCTGAATTGGTGGAGGTCACCAGTCCGGGGCTGTTTGGAGTCCAGCTGGTAGTGGTCATTGGCCTCGAAGCCTGACCGGAGGCTATATTCTGGTACCGCGGGTGCCAGTTGCCCCTAGATCTGTGGTTAAGACCCAAATCGCGGGGAGAGCTTCGGCACGAGTGTGGAGTTGCACTTCAACCGGGTGTCGACCCAAAGAAACGTAGGAGTTTAGATAAGCTCCGCTCCTAACCAAGGATGCGATCAAGTCCAAATACGTATGAACGAATTGTTACTCTTATGGGCCAAATACATACGGTCCGTTGTGCGACGCGTTGCTCGTTGAAAACAACAACCACATGAAAAATGTGTAAGTGATGCCAAGTTTGCTCTTGAAGTTTTCATGTGGTTGCTGTAACGCAACGCTCAACACGCCGTATGTGCAGCGGACTTTAATTTTTGTGCGGGGGCGTTGGAAGACACATTAGCTTCGTTCCAGAACTAAAAAGTTTTTACACATTTTGCACATTTTTGCCCAAAATGCGTTCCCGTACACCAAAAAAGTTGCAAATTGTTCACTTCTCTTTGAACAAAAATGGCGCTGAGTAGCTTTCTCTTTAGAAACTTTTTACACGACAAATTTGGGCGAGCAAAAATGTGCAACATGTTTGACGGCTTCTGATTGGCTGACATGTCGACTTTGACATTTGTTCCAGATTTGTTGACGTTTCTGCCATTTTTCCGTTCCCGTACATTTTGGAAAAAGGTGTATGTTGGGCTCATTTTCGACAGTTTGCTCTATTGACACTTTTATCATTAAACAAGTACTGGAACGAAGCTATTATATTCACTCGGTGTTAAGAGCACTGTGGGGTAGGCGGCATGGCAGGTACCCACATTAAGCACCACGACGTGTGTGGTTTC
Organism: Musca autumnalis; assembly: GCF_047663935.1. NCBI lineage: Eukaryota > Metazoa > Arthropoda > Insecta > Diptera > Muscidae > Musca > Musca autumnalis. Next base: position 36,807,698 of record NW_027411866.1, on the reverse strand, counting down.
CATATCTGGTGGGATGGATACTGGGGTAGCTGTGGACTCCATAGTGAATGGGTATTTACGGAAATGTGAAGGAAAGCTGAATTTTTGAATTCGATTCCATCTGAATCCACCTCACACAATTCAGTAAAAGCAGGAAAGCGGCAAGAGCTTCACAACGTGCAGGCCTATCTGCACCATTGTAAATCTGCTGCCGATGAACCCCTCTTGTCCCTCACGAATTTTGAAGTAGACATATCTTTAGTTCAGGAATCATATATCTACGAGAATATACCTAGACACATTCCACGCAACAAAGTTTCGTCCATAACCTCACATTTGTATAATAAAAAGTTCATTCATAATTCACCAAGTCCTTTAGACAGCTGAAGGCAACCAAAAGTCACATTTGACTATTAACTTTCAAAGACCGCAAAATACAGCTGCAGCAACAACAACAACAAAACATTTTAATTATGTGGAAAATATTCACAAAGTCTAAAGCAGGTTTAAGAAAAAGTGTCTGGCACACAAAACCTCAAAGAACAAAAGGCCAAAATCCTGTATGTACGAGTATGATTTTGTGATAATGTTAATGTGCCGTGTAAGTGTATGTGTGAGGGAGGCGGTGTTGCTATTTTTTGTTGTCCCTGTAACTATTTTTGACTCCATTTAAAAAAGAAAAGAGGCAACATTAAATGATGGTGAGGGTCATAACATTCTTCTGCCGCTGCTGCTGCTATTTTAGAGAAGTCGAATAGACTTGTAGGTGATTAAATGAGTAGATGTACTATGTAGATAACAACACACAAGAGAGACAGCGATAAAGAGAGTCGTAAAGGGAATGAACAAAATACAAGGTTTTAATAAAATGTTTTTTTTTTCCCACTTCCTTACTCCTTTGCTTCATGGAAAATAGACACAATAAAAAAGGAGAGATACAACAAAAAGGAAAAAAAAAACATTTTGTTAAAATTTGTCTGTGTGTGTGGTGTGCTATTGTGTATGTGTAAGGATAACCATTAATGAAGCTAAATTTGGGATACACACGCACACACACTCATACACAGGTGATAAATGCTTTAAATAACCAAACCAAAAACAAATTATGATGTTTATTAAAAAATTAGGCTAAGGTTGTTAAGTCCAATAGAGTATTAGCAGAGTTGTATTTCGCTTTTAAATTATTTTTTAAGCTAAAAAAGAAATGTTGTTGTTGTAATTCAAAAAAAAGTATCTAATTACCCTTTCCAAAACGCTTAACAGCTCTGAAGGTTTCATGTTTATCCACGGTGTTCGAGTAGAGACTTTGAAGAAAAACGCTTGCAATTTCTGAGCAAAGTTTCCTTGGGATACAACAATTGACGGCCGTCAGTCAATTGGTATGGTGAGAAGAACGGTGATGATGATGATGACGCCGCAGGTGATGATGATAACAATGGCCTTTGGATGTTGGTGTTTCACTTAATATTTCGTTTTAATTATCACTGATCCCACCTTACGGAATGAGGGGGAGGGGGAGAGATTTCACAAAATTCATACACTAGAACACAGACACGAACAATAGCGGATACTTTACTCACACCCTTAAATGCCACAATATTCAACAGTTTTTTTTCTTTTCTAGACAAGAATTTCCAAAATTTGCTTTAATTTTCAACGATTTTTTCGCTTGCTTTCGATAAGTAGATATTTTTCGTTTAAATCTTTTGCTTTCTTCAGGGGAAAATATTTTCATTAGCTTTTCACTTTTCCATATTTTTTGAAAACGTGAATTTTTTACACTTTTCAATTGCTTGTTTTGTGATTTTTCTTTTCTTTAAACAATTTCCAATTTTATTTTAAATTTATATCCCAAAAATCCTTAGGATTTTAGCCATCTATTTGTTGTTGTTTTTTTCTTCTACCGTTTTTTCTACCGTTTGTTCTTGCTTTCAGTGAGTGGTGAAAATTCACGTTTAACTTTGCCGAAGTGAAAAAAATGAATGGTTGCAATTTTCCGTGTGTATAACTTCAAAAAATTGGTTAGTTAGTCCTGCTGCTGCTGCTGCTTCGTCTCTGCTTAATGTCAAAGCAGAAAAACACTCACACAAACTCTCATAAAGTTATCCCCCCAAAGAAACGTTCTGCTGAAAACTGAATGAGAGGAGTCTGTGCGTAACTTTTTTTCCGTAAAAAGCTTTTCTCCATTCGTTGTTGCTGTTGTTGTATATAGTAGTATTTCTGTTAAATGAAACATCCCTCCACCCTTAACCTCCACCATTACCAGCAACATCATTATCCTTTTTGGCTTCGTCGGTTTGCATAACATCGTTAATTACGATGTTGAAGCAACGACTTGAACAAAGTTTGGGAGAAACTTTTGAGAGTCGCTGGAACGGTTGTTATTTTAAATGAGAATGTTTAGTGGATTGTGGTAACATGTGGGTGGAAAATGAAGTGAGTGGAAATGTCATAGAAGGGTTGCCATTTGTTCATATTAAAATCACTTATAGCCTAGACAAACGGCAACGTTAATTTGAATTAAGATCTGCATTTAATTTTAGCCTGACAGACGACAGTTTCTGCATTTACGAAACAGCTGATTGCTGGTAAACAACTGTTCTGTTGTTGTTTGCCCTGCAATTTGTTGTTTTCCTTGTGTCTCAGAGCAGGAGTATGGGTTCTCTTTTAAAGCTCATTTAGGCTAGCCATAAATCCTCGACTGGATTTAATAAATCCAGTACAAATCTCATTGCATTTAGATATACATTTTGGAGGATTTAAATGGCAGTCAGCTGATTTTTGTTCATAGCACAATTACCAAGGTAGATGCATCAGCCCATCTGATCGAATTTGAAACGTCAAAAGAATTTTTTGTAAATTTAATTCGTCTCAAAAAACATACGTCAAATTACAAATTTAATGTTTAATATTGAAAAATGTTAGCACATTATGCTACTAATGCTAACTAAAGATCAAATAAAGAATTATTTTATTGCTTAGACATCGTAAATTAAATTCATCTTTGTACATCAAAACAAATTTAATTTTTCCGCCTTGTTTACAAATTTTGACATTTTATATTATTTTTATTGTAGCAATTCGCCGATGCATCTACCTTGTTTCTTGTGCCAGCTTGCAACTTTTTGTATTTTCTAGCAACATGTTGCAAAAAACAGAGTTGTATACGAGGATTTATGCCGGATTTAAAACAAATCTGGTAGATTTTGGCTGGATTTAGCAAATAAATCCTGATAATGTGCTAAATCCGGCTAATGATGTCATATCTAAATGGCCTATAATACCCTAGAGAAAGGGCAAAGTTAATTTGCATTAAGATCTGCATTTAATTTTAGCCTGACAGACGACAGTTTCTGCATTTACGAAACAGCTGATTACTGGTAAACAACTGTTTTGTTGTTGTTTGCCTTGCAATTTGTTGTTTTCCTTGTGTCTCAGAGGATGAATATGGGTTCTCTTTTACGGTATTGCCATATTGAAATACCTAAATTCATTATAAATTCGGTTTGATTTTGTGCATTAAAAATGTGGATAATGCACGAATAAATTTGAATTAACGCAGTTAATGCAAATTAACGCTGCCATCTGTCTAGGGTATTAAATTAATATGACGCTATGAAATTGACATTTGAAATCCATTTGGTCTCGTAAGTCTAAACGTTTACATTTTCGAAATCCTATGACCTAAGATTAATCGATCATGTAAAAAGTGGTGACTCCTGGTCAACTCCGCTAGCCTTTCCAAAAATTCTGTGCGATTCTCATCTTCCGTAAATGTTAGATTGCATTGGTGAACTATATTTATGTTCTCAAGATCACACGATTCTCGAGTTTTTGGTTTCAGTCCTTTACGGCATTTGTGACTCGATCCGTCCTCGTTTCCTGTACTTACTTACTTAGCTGGCCCATTACAGAACATTTGTTCTATAAGCCGAACTAAGAAAAAAAATCTCCAATTCTCTCTGTTTACTGCTTCGCTTTTTGGAATACCGAGCCTTTTCATCTCTTCATCCACTTGTTTGCTCCATCTAAGCTTAGGCCTGCCAATTCTGCGTGCACCTCCATGTGGCACGTATTTATACGCCTTTTTAGCAGGTTCATCATCGCTCATTCTTATGATATGGCCTAGCCAACGCAATCGTTGCATCTCGATACGTTTATCTATACTGATGTCGACGACGCCGATATTCACCGTCAACGCAGATTGGTCCGTAGATCTTTCGAAGAATTTTTCTCTCAAGCACACCAAGCACTGCCATGTCTGCTTGCGCAAGTACCCAGGCTTCGGAGCCATACATCAGCACGGGTAGTATCAGTGTTTTGTAGAGCGTTATTTTTGTTTGACGAGATGTGGCTTTGTTTTTAAACTGCTTACTTAAACCAAAGTAGCATCTGTTGGCCAATACAATTATTCTTTTTATTTCACAACTGATGTCGTTTGTTGTGTTTACGGAGGTGCCGAGGTATACGAAGTCTTTTACTACCTCAAAATTATAGGAACCAACTTCAACAGTTGGTCCGATCTCAATGGACGCATTGCGCGTCGACACCATCAACTTGGTCTTCTCACCGTTTACCGCCAGACCCACCTTAGCAGATTCTCCTTCGACTTTTGCAAAGGTGTCAGTTACTTCCTATAGTCCCAATTTACATTGGGCGAGTTTACTTGCGGCAATTGTCAGTTTAATGGAGAGAGAGGTGAGGCATATGGTAACCCTTTGCCTCTCAACACCCTCTCTCACCCACAAACTGACAATTGCGGCAAGTAAACTCGCCTAATGTAAATTGGGACTTACTGATCGACCCATGATGTCAATAAGTCTGTCTGGTTACTTTCCCAGCAAGAATTGTCCCGCAAGAACTTTCTCAGAGAGTAAGGAGTTTTTATTCTCTTTTGCAAGAAAATTGTAAAAAGTAAACAGACACCTTCCCAGCAAAAACCAGCAAAAATTTGTCCAGCAAGAATTTGCAAACTCTCAGTAAAAGAACTGTCAAAATGTCTCTCTCGATTCGCTCTCTTTTGCTGGCTTTTTGTGTTAACAGACGACTTCCAGCAACAATTGGTACAAATTGTTACAAGTTTTAGGGTAACCAGACAGACCTAATGTCGTCGGCATAAGCAAGTAACATATGGCTATTCGTGTATTTTGTTCCACTTCTTTTGACCTTCGCGTCTGGTATGACCTTCTCCAGCAGGATGTTGAAAAGATCACACGACAGGCCGTCTCCTTGTCTGAAACTTCTTTTGGTAATAAACTCTTCGGAGAGGTTCTTTCCTATTTTAACCGAGGACCGAGTATCAGTTAATTTCATTTTTTGCTTTATATCGATGAAAAGATGGAAGATGTTGATCTGCATTTCTTGGGTCTTTTCCACGATTTGTCTCAAGGTAAATATTTGGTCAATGGTGGATTTGCCCGTTCTAAAGCCGCACTGATAGGGTCCAATAATTTCATTGACCATAGGCTTTAGTCTCTCACACAATAGCCAGATACTATCTTATATGCAATAGGGAGCAGACTTATGCCCCTGTAATTGGAGCACACAGTCTTATCTCCCTTCTTGTGGACTGGACATAGGATGCTCACGTTCCAATCGTCGGGTACGCGTTCTTCCTGTCAGATGGTGCTAACTAGCTGAAGCATACACCTTATCAGCATGTCGCCTCCGGTTTTGAACAGCTCGGCTGGTAAGCCATCGGCTCCTGCTGCCTTATTATTCTTCAGCCGGTTTATTGCTGTCTTTACCTCATCCTGGCTGGGCGGTATTGAATGTAATACCATCTTCTGGGATTAGATCTGTGGTATTTTCGCCGTCATCGCTACTATCGTATAACCAACAGTTTGGAAAAATTGTCTTTCCATAACCTAAGCACACTATCTGTATCAGTTACCAAATTACTTTGCTGGTCTCTACAGGAGGATGCGTCTGTACCAAAACCATCAGTTTGATGCTTGACTCTTTGGTAGAATTTTCGGACTTCGTTCTGTCTCCTGTACATCTCTATTTGTTCACACTCAATCTTTTCCATCTCTCTCTTTTTAAAATCGCCTAAAACAATTTTAATGTCATGGGCAGGGCAACGGTCATATGTTTCTTCTAAGCGCTCGTAAAATATATCTTTGGTCTGTTCGTCCTTTTCTTCAGTGGGAGCATGAGCGCAAATAAAGCTGATGTTGAAAAATTTAGCTTTTATTCGAATTGCAGCAAGTCTTTTATTCACTGGGGTGAAGCTGGATACCAGATGTTTTCACCTCCGACCAACTACAAATCCGCAGCCAAACTCATGCTTTGTGTCATGGCAGCTTTATTACAGTGCGTCACCTTTAGGTGTTGTTGTGGCGCCTTTCCCAATAGCAGTAATATCGGCCTTGTACTTTTCAAGTACGTCTGCCAATGCGAAGACGGCACCTTCTCTATAAAGAGTGCGAACATTCCAGGTGCAGATTCGCAGATCATGGTCCTTAAAACGTTTGCGGGGTTCGTCAACTTTAGAGGGGTTTGTTTTTCTTTTCTTTCGTTTTTTCATATTAGGCTGTTTTTTCTAGGGGAGGGTTATTAATCCGACGCCCAAACCCAAGTTTTTAACGTTCTTATGGGTGAATGCGCGGCACATGTTAGCTCACTACCTTTAACGGGTGTTAAAGGCAGTTCCCCAGGTGACACCACGGGAGGTTAGTGTGTACTTGAGATGAAAGGGACAGAGATAAACCCTGGGCTTTGCCATGTTAAAACCGGTCAGGACCGTTCCTTGGTATCTTCCATCCCCTACGTCACCCATCCACCTCACACAATCTGAATCCACCTCACACAATTTAGTACGCTGAGGGAAGCGGCAAGATCTATACATCCTGCACGCCTATCTGCACCATGAACCGCTGTTGTCCCTCACGATTTCTGAAGTAGGCATTGCCTTAGTTTAGGAGCCATGTATCTACAGGAATATTGTTTTCTGGAATAAGCAATGACAACTTTGTCCTTTTCGCTTTGTCCGGACAAGTTGAGGACTTATGTAGTAGGTGTAGAGTCTTAATTTAATCTTTCTATTTAATTACAGCAATGAAGGCCACACTTCGCGAATATACCAAATCCTGGAGGAGATATATAGGGCTTGTCTGTCCTTTTCGTGCGTACCCGGTCTGTGGAAACATATGAAAGTCATTTACATCACAAAAGCAGGAAAACCTTGTCACTCTGCACCGAAAGACTACAGATCTATTAGCTTATCCTCCTTCACCTCAAGACACTCGAAAGGTTTATCGAAATGGAGATTAGGAGCAATGTGGACATCGCCTCTCTAAGCAACTCGCAACATGTCTACATTGAAGGTAAACTTTTAGAAACAGCTCATCAGAGGTGGTTTAAATCAATTAATCGCTCACTTAAGGCCTCGAAACATAAGAAGCATGGCATTCTTGCTTAAGTCATATCTGGTAAATGACTAAAGACCAAGTTCGATCTAATTCAAATGTGGTTCTGACATTTCTTTATTCCTTTCCCTGAAATGACTTCAGCCAGAAAGCAAGCCGCTTATGTTTCGAGGCCTTCATTCAGAATCACATGAAATCTTTATATTAGGTCGAACTTGGTCTTTAGTGTTTTAACAGATATGACTTCAGCAAGAATGCCATACTTCTTATGTGTCGAGGCCTTTAGAAATGTTGTCTTGACAGCTGGATTAAAAAAAATGCTAAAAAGATGAAATAAAACTTCAATTATTAGGGAGACGACCATTAACAAAAGCAGTGATTAGAAGAGCTATTCTCACTGTACTGTGGTTGCTTGTGATAAACAATATACAGACGAAATTGCACAATCAGGACATTAATCGTCGTCGTCGTTATAGCTCTGAATGCAATAATGAACCTTCGGCCTAGTAACTCTGAACTTTCTGGCCTCCTATACAGTAGCGGAGCTTGGTGTCTTTTTTCCGCCAAGTCTAAACTTCTATTCAAATATGAAGCCTGTTACTTGGTGATATTATTACCAAAATCTTGAAATGGCTGAGACGGCGCAACCTTGAATACTTAAACTGCTTATCATACGGCTTTCCAAAAATCACCACTCCAAAAATTTCTTAAATATGTCAACTTTCTAAATCTATATATAAAGTACTAGTAGAGGTACATTGAAGTCATTCGAAAACATCGATTGGAAATACAAGTGATTTTAAACGATGGATAGACATGGCTAGACCCTAGAACATCTATACTAAGTTCCGCTTCAAGAATAATAATTTCCTTTTAATCACTATGAAAATATGAAAGAAGGCTCAATTTGTTGTATTGTCTTGCTTTTGTTTACATAAAGTACTTTTCGTTTTATCGATATTAATATAATTCAAGTTGGGCGCCAACTGCTACTTCAAACTATTTAGGCTGAAAACACATCCAACGTTTGAGTAAAGTTTTGTGTCATTTCTGGTAGAAGAACTACTTATTTAAACGTGAGAACACAATGAAAAATTCATGCTTATCCAAGCCTCAATTTCTGTAAAAGAATAAAGAAATCCAAGATCGCATTTGTATTAGGTAGCACCTAACCTTTGTTCATTTACATGAAATTGAGCGTGAAGCATGCAGCAAAAGTCATTGTGTTCTACCTTAAAGGTGTGAATAGAATGAAATACACAAGTGGACACTGTCCTCCCCGTGGTGTCACCTGGGGAACTGCCTTTAACACCGAAAGAAAAGAAAAACAAGCTCCTCTAAAGTTGACGAACCCCGCAAACGTTTTAAGGACCATGATCTGCGAATCTGCACCTGGAATGTTCCCACTCTTTATAGAGAAGGTGCATTCTTCGCATTGGCAGACGTACTTGAAAAGTACAAGGCCGATATTACTGCCATACAGGAAATACGATGGATTGGGAAAGGCGTCACAACAACACCTAAAGGTGACGCACTGTTTTATAGCTGCCATGACGTAAAGCATGAGTTTGGTTGCGGATTCGTAGTTAGTCGGAGACTAAAACATCTTGTATCCAGCTTCAACCCAGTGAATGAAAGACTTGCTGCAATTCGAATAAAAGCAAAATTCTTCAAGATTAGCTTTATTTGCGCTCATGCTCCCACTGAAGAAAAGAACGAACAGACCAAAGATATATTTTACGAGCGCTTAGAAGAAACATATGACCGTTGCCCTGCCCATGACATTAAAATCATTCTAGGCTATTTTAATGCCAAAATTGGAAAGGAGAATATCTTTGGACCAACAGTCGGGAAATTCAGCCTCCACAGTGAAACATCTGACAATGGTATGAGGCTGATAGACTTTGCAGCTGCAAAAAACATGGTAGTTAGCAGTACCAGATTTAATTATCTCGATATTCATAAGCGCACCTGGCTGTCTCCAGATCAGAAAACGAAAAGTCAAATTGATCATGTTGTGATAGATGGAAGACATTCATCGAGCGTGTTGGATGTACGATCGTTCCGAGGCGCAAACATGGATTCGGACCACTACCTTGTTGCAGCAAAGGTACGCACCCGCTTAAACGTAGCAAACAAAGTACGAACAGACACAACACGAAAGTTAGACATCGGTAAGCTGCAATCACAACAGATAGCCACAGCATATTCCACTCAACTAGCCCAATTGCTTAATCAAAGCACTCCTCATCCCGATAACATATCCGAGCAATGGCAAAGCATTGGCCACTTCATGAAAACAGCCGCAAAATCCATACTTGGATACCAGAGACCTCCACCAAGGAATCCATGCTATGATCAGGAGTGTCGTGCTGCCACCGAAGAGAAAAATGCGGCATATAGGGCTACTTTACAATCCGTAGAAACGCGTAGCGCACGAGAGAGATACAGGGAGAAAAGGAGAGAGGAGAAACGTCTTTTCCGCAGGAAAAAGAGAGAGATGGAAAAGCGGGAGTGTGAAAAAATCGAGATGTACAGGAGCCAGAATGAAGTCCGAAAATTTTACCAAAGAGTCAAGCATCAAACTGATGGCTTTGGTACAGGCACATCCTCCTGTAGAAACCAGCAAGGTAATTTGGTAACTGATACAGATAGTGTACTCAGGATATGGAAATGACATTTTTCAAATCTGTTTGTATCCAATAGCAGCGAAGACGACGAAGATACCATAGTCCCAATCCCAGAAGATGGTATTGAATGTATACCGCCCAGCCAAGATGAGGTAAGGACAGCAATAAATCGGCGGAAGAATAATAAGTAGGGGCCGATGGCTTACCAGCCGAGCTGTTCAAAACCGGAGGCGACACGCTGATAAGGTGTATTCATCAGCTAGCTAGCACCATCTGGCAGGAAGAACGAGTACCCAACGATTGGAACCTGTGTATCCTGTGCCCCGTCCACAAGAAGGGAGATAAGACTGTATGCTTTAACTACGAGGGGGGGCATAACTCGTATAGGGGCATACGTCTACTCCCTATTGCCTACAAGATCGTGTCAGGGATATTGTGCGAACGACTAAAGCCTATGTTCAACGAGATAATTGGACCATACCAATGTGACTTTAGACCTGGCAAATCCACCATTGACCAGATATTTACCCTGCGGCACATCCTGGAGAAGACCCAAGAGATGCAGATCGACATCTACCACCTTTTTGTCGACTATAAAGCAGCCTTCGACAGCCCGCTGCGTTCAAAGGTATTCCAAGCCATGTCTGAATTTGGTATCCCCGCAAAGCTCATACGGCTTTGTAAAATGACTTTAACTGACACGAGGTCATCAGTTAAAATAGGAAAGAACCTCTCCGAAAAATTTGGTACCAAAAGAGGTTTCAGACAAGGAGACAGCCTTTCGTGTGATCTCTTCAACATCCTGCTAGAAAAGGTTATACGAGAGGCAAACGTCAAAAGAAGTGGCACAATCTACACCAATAGTCACATGTTACTTGCTTATGCTGATGATATAGACATCATGGGCCGATCAGTAAAAGAAGTAACTGATACCTTTACAAAGGTCGAAGGAGAATCTGCTAAGGTGGGTCTGGCGGTAAACGGTGAGAAGACCAAGTTGATGATGTCGACGCGCAATGCGTCCATTGAGCTCGGACCGACTGTGGAAGTTGGTTCCTATAATATTGAGGTAGTAAAAGACTTTGTCTACCTCGGCACCTCCGTAAACACAACAAACGACATCAGTTGTGAAATAAAAAGAAGATTTGTATTGGCTAACAGATGCTACTTTGGTTTAAAGTAGCAGTTTAAAAACAAAGTTACATCTCGTCAAACAAAAATAACGCTCTACAAAACACTGATACTACACGTGCTGATGTATGGCTCCGAAGCCTGTGTACTTGCGCAAGCAGACATGGCAGTGCTTGGTGTGTTTGAGAGAAAAATTCTTCGAAAGATCTACGGACCAATCTGCGTTGACGGTGAATATCGACGTCGCATGAACCACGAGCTGTATCTGCTATACAACGACATCAATAATGTTTAACGTATCGAGATGCAGCGATTGCGTTGGCTAGGCCATATCATAAGAATGAGCGATGATGAACCCGCTAAAAAGGCGTATAAATACGGACCGCTTGGCGGTGCACGCATAATTGGCAGGCCAAGGAATAGATGGCGCAAACAAGTGGATGATGGTATGAAAAGGCGCGGTATTCCAGAGTGTGAAGCAACAAATAGAGAGGAATGGAGATCTTGTCTTGGTTCGGCCTATGGAACAAATGTTCTGTAATGGGCCAGCTAAGTAAGTAAGTAAGAATGAAATACGCCGCTTTTTTCACGCTCAGTTTCATGTAAATGATTAAAGGCCAAGTACTACCTAATTCAAATGCTGCCTTATTCATTTGAATTAGGTAGTACTTGGCCTTTAGTATTTTACATGAAACTGAGCGTAAAAAAGCGGTGTATTTCATTGTGTTTCTACCTTTAATGTTTTAATAAAATGCCTCGTTTAAGTTGTCAATTCCATTGAATATGTGTCAAATAAATGAAGTATTTATCCCAAATACTTGTTTTCGACGCCAGTGTCAATTGGGATTTAAAACGAATAGGAGATTCATTTCACTGTTTACAAATATTTTCAATAATTACGTTCAATAGTTAGAAACGTAAAGTAGAGTACATTCCTCGTTATGCTTTAATTTTATTTATTGTTAAAAAAGTTGCCTCTTTTATATAAAAAAAACAATCTTGAAGTGCGCATAATCGCTGATAAAATCAAATTTCTCCCGTTGCTACTCTAACTTCCCTCTCCCATTTATTACATTGAAAGATGCCAACGGAAACTACTCTCCCCGCTTTATATTTATACAAAAAGGTTTTACTATAAAACAAATGTGCAGCAATAGGGTTGCCATACTTTACAGATTAGCAGATTCCCTGCGGATTTTTATCATATGTTGGCACAAATTTTCATTTGACCACGGTACCTGAAAATGATCTCTAATGGTTATTGAAATCCAGTTACTTTCAATCTCAATCCCACGTGTGGGTCCCTTTATCCGTTGAGCCCATTTTTAAGAATAACTTTCCCGAACTATTGTTCATCTATAATTTTCATTATGAAATGTGGAAACCCTAATTACTTCATTATTACTGTTTGATACATATCACTAACTTAGTTGTTGCTTCAAATTGTTAAACTCTCCCTCTCTTCTGACTCACTGATTAATGAATTCCTTTTTCTCACACGAAATTGGTTCTCAAAAGCTTTCACTGTTTCTGTTCCATTCCATACCTTCTCTCTCTCTCTCTCACTCTCATATCTCTCAAAATGTATTAACATTCTTCACTGCTTTCCATGAGGGAGCGGTGGTAAGCGTCCTTAAAATAATATCTCACATTTCAAATTCCTTTACAGTATAATGTACCTATGTATATTCTTTTTTTTTTTTTAATTTACTTTGTAGCTCTTCTTCTTCTTATTGTAGTTCTTTGTATCTTTCACAATTCTTTTTTCGCTGTTTATTTCGTAAACACCTGTTATCATCACATGTTTGTTTGAACTTAAAGGACAACATTTTTGCCTTGGTATTTTCACTTTCGTGAACAACCAACACGAAGTGGGAGGAAACATTTACGAAGTCAAGAATAGCTTGCGGTTGTTTTGTAAATGAGAAGATTCATGTTTGTTTTGAAATATTCTTGGTTTGTTTTAATGCGAGAGTTTGTGGGAGGTGTGGGAGGCTAATATACAAAGTTATGTTACGAGTGGGCGGGAATTCAAAGTGGGAATGCCATCTGCAATGATAAATATTAATCTTCTTCTTAGTTTACTGGGAAACTAAGTAATATACTTCCATACATATTTTTATAGGTGTCTTTATAGGCGACCAGAAGAGAGTCTTCATAGGCGAACAGAGGGAAGTCTTTATAGACCACCATTATGGGCCAAATACATACGGTGAGGCGTTGAATACAACAACCACATGAAAAAATGTGTAAGTGATGCCAAGTTTGTTCTTGAAGTTTTCATGTGGTTGTTGTAAAGCAACGATCTACGCGCCGTATGTGCAGCGGCCTTTAGGGAGACTCTATAGGCGACCAGAAGGCAGTCTTTATAGACGACCAGAAGGGGACTTCATAGGCGAAAAGAAGGGCGTCATTATAGAAGACCAAAAGGGTGTCTTCATAGGTGACCAGTAGTGGAATTCTGTAACTCCTTACCGACGAAATTAACGACAACTGTCGGTAGTTAGCAACATTTGTCGGTAAGTGCTATTCTGTATACATATTTTATCGATTTTTGTCGGTAAGTTACGTCGGTAATTACCGAAAATCATCGGTACGTTACCGATGAAAAAATAGCTGTTGTTAAGTCTACCGACATAGAAAAAACGTTCATATTCCAAACAAATTTAAAAACAAAATTAAAAATGGCATTTGAATATATAGGTATGGATTTAGAAAATCGCGCGGAAATAAATTTTCGTACACAGGAAAGGCGAATTCTAAGAAATGTTGATGATCCATTCGATCTAAGTGATTTGGAGTTTAAGAAGCTGTATCGCTTAAAGAAGGATACAATTTATGAAATAGTGCATGCAATCGGAAGTAGTTTGGGATCCACCAGGATTACGGGAATAAGCCCAGAAAAAATGGTAACCACAATCATCCGCTTTGTATTTGTTTTAATATTAAATCTTTTTAAGGTGCTTTCTACTATTCGGTTCTTTGCAACCGGTAGTTTTCAAAGACCTATTGGGGAACATTGGGGGATTTCCCTGAGCCAATCCTCAGTTAGTCGATGTTTACATAAAGTCACCGACAGCATAAATAATGTTCTTTTGCGGCAGTGGGTTAAATTTCCCAAAACAACATACGAACGAAACGTTATGAAGGATACATTTCGAAACAGCCCGTACCCATTTGAAGGATGCATTGGCGCTATTGATTGCACCCACGTTGCAATTTTAGCTCCTGCAAGAAATGAAGGAGCATATGTGAACCATCACGGTTATCACTCGCTAAATGTGCAAATGGTACGTTATCAAAAATGTATAAATAATAAAATAACGCATTTATTTTAGATTTGCGATCCTAATTTATGCATTTTAAATGTTAACGCTCAATATGGCGGATCAAGACACGATAGTTATATCTGGGGTTCTAGCCCTGTTAGAACTCTTTTGGAAAATGCATTTAACAATGGCGAGAGGAGGTCATTTTTGATAGGTATGCCTGCAGTTATTGTCACTTATATTATAACAGAAACTATTTTAGGCGACATGGGATATCCACTGGAACCATGGCTTATGACTCCTTTACCTAATGAAACTCCCGGCACCCCAAGGTTTGGATATAATGAAGCTTTATGCAAAACTAGGAACTGTATTGAACGGGCTTTCGGTGTCATGAAAAATACATGGAGGTGCCTTTCCCGCCATAGAGTACTACAGTACAGCCCTGCATTCGCTGGAAGAATTGTTAATGCATGTACAGTCTTACACAACATGAAGTGCCAATATCGGGAGCCTATTCAAGATAATACTATTTTTGAACATGAACCCATAATAAATGACAGGGAATATGTTCCAGAAGGTCGGTCATTATTATCTGTTGCTCGTCGTATTCAAAATCAATTATTGAACAATATTTTACATAAATTGTTCATTTTTTAGTATATAGATCAGTAAACCTGTTTAAAGGAAAACGTAATTTAATAAAGAAATCTTAAACAATGCAAAATAACAATTGTTCCACAAACATCCCAAGAAGACTGGGGGGACTTCTCCCGATTCATAATAGCTCTAAGAGATGGGGTCTACTTTTCATCGCCGAGTCCGAACGTTGTGTCTTATGACAGCGCTAGAACGATTTCAATGAAATAATTTCATAAAATTAGGCGTTCTTAGATCGCGTTCCCCACTACAGGAATTTCATAAAATTACTTTAGTATGGAACTCGATCTAAGAACGCATAATTTCATAAAAATATCTCATAAAAATCGCTATAGTGTGGACCGGGACTTGTAGAAAAGTTTCTCGTGGCTGAAATACTCAGGAAATACTGAATATACCATTGAACATGTGATGTTGTCTGGAAACTCAGCGTAGAAGCCACGGTGGCAATAGCATGCACAAAAATGGTCACTATACTCGAGTATTACACTTATTACGCTGGTCAACACGACTTTTGTCTTATCGTAACAGCTCTCGTTTTCGAAATATAAGTAAGGACCCTATTTTTCTATTTTTACCCAGATTTTCATTATCCTAGTCCAAGCGAGATATTTTGAGAACATTAATTGCCACTGGGAGATAGTCCTGGATATATATGATATACCCATGGCTTTTTCTCATGAAGTAATTCTAGTTTAAAGTACTCAAAACACCCACTTTTTACAAAGTCCGATATGGGTCTTCTACATTTTCTCACGCATATCCATGACGAACATATCAAAAACGGCTTCCGGATTTGAAAATAACTCCACAATTTGAGTTAGAAACACAAAAAATGAGTATAGTCAGCTTTTTTCTGCATGCCATTGCCACCGTGGCTTCTACGCTGAGTTTCCAGACAACATCACATGTTCAATGGTATACTCAGTATTTCCTAAGTATTTCAGCCACTGTCATAATATACTCCGTTCTGACTCGGCGATAAACTGTAGGTCCCTTATCATTGAGCTAATATGAGTAAGGGTCTACTCATTGATATGAGAGAAGTGTCCCTCGTTCCTTCTGGAATGTTTGTGGAACAATTATTATAACATGGATCAAAAGTTCAGTATCTATACTTTTCAAAATGCAGATAAACCCATTCAATACCTAAAATTGTTCAAAATAAATTGCATATTAAAATCACAAGCTCCAAAGAAATAATACAGTATTTATAAAAAACATAACATATATTGTAAAATAATAAATTAATGTATTATAAAATTAAATAATTATGGTGAAAATTCAATTTGAATCAGATATATGTATATGCGCAATACAAGAGGAATTCATTCCCCAATGTCTCTTAAGCGACGCTCGATCTTAGTGACACAATTTTCTATTCTATTTTGAGACGCCAAAATTTCGCCAAGAAATGCAAAGTTTTCTGATATTTTTACCATTGCCTGTGCCGTCTCCTTTTGGGCATTCGCGAGGATCTAAAAATGAAAAACAATAGACATTTGTTTAAAAAGTTTAATAAACATGCTAAAAACATCGGTCTGCATCGCCAACCGAGGATGACCCACTGGTCTCTTCTAAGATGACCCACTGGTCTCTTATAAGATGACCAACGGATCTCCCATTTATTCTATTCTATATTCTTGGAAAATTATACATACCAATAAGGCATCCGCTTGTGTTTTTGCAATCTTAAGGAATTCCTCTTTGTTGTTGTCCTTTTTTAGACGTTTCACGTTTGAAATTCTGTCTGTACTATGTTTGGGTGCATTTTGGCTTGGTGAAACCTCAATCTCATCGCCTAGTGCTTCCACTTCAAAGATGTCCCTGTCATCTTGGACTGTGTCGTCATTTAGCAACGCATTAAGATCCTTAGCCTAAAAAAACGATATATTAACAAAACATTGAAATAAAAATTATAATAAAAACATACCACTTCAATCTCCAGACTGTCAGGACATTCTTCATTGCCCATCATGTAGTCCCATCCAACAATGCCGACTACCCTTTCTTCGATGGGGTTGAGGAATCCTTTTGTTAGCGGCCTATTTCCAGTGGCATTTCTTTCTCTCTTTAGCGTCTTGAATTTTGAAGAGGTTTTCGATTTGAGGTCGCGCCAAACCTAAGAAAGAAAGTTTATTAATAAATGAGAAATAAAAGAAAAATGTGTCCTTGCCGTTTGCCACTGTTCGGAGGTTTTCACCGCTCCAGGGATCTTGTTGAGCTCTTCAGAAATCTCTTGCCATTTTTTTCGTGCTGTTTCTTTCCCATGCATAGCCGCAAACTTGCCTTCGGCCAAGCCCTTCTCCGACTCCAGGAAACTGAGCAGCGCTGCGTGTTGGGACATGCTTGCCCTAGGACATCGTGGTTTTTTCCTATAAATGAAGAAAAAAATTGAAATATTAAAATAAAAAACAAATTTATATTTTGCATTACTTACATTCCATCCATTTTGAAATTAAAATGAAACATCATTATTTTTTTGACACTTGTCATTCCACCGATATTCGTCGGTAAATGCTACCGATTTTTTAAGTCGGTAACCAATAATTACAGAATAGCACTATCGGTATTTCAACCGATGTTATTCGGTGTTTAGCGATACCGATTCGGTAGAAAAAAAAGTTAGAGAATTCCACTACAGAAGGGAGTCTTTATTGACGAGCAGAAAGGATAATTTTTAGAAGACCAGAAGGGAGCCTTTATAGACAACCAGCAGGGAGTCTTTTTAGACGATTAGAAAGGAGTCAATAAAAGTACAAGAAACTTGTCTTTATAGGCGACCAGACAAAAGTCTTTACAGGCAACCAGCAGGGAGTAATTATGGACGACCAGAATGTAGTCTTTATAGGCGACCAGTAGGGAGTCTTTATTGACGACCAGAAGGAAGACTTTATGGGCGTTCAGGGGGAGGGTTTATAAGCGACCAGAAGGAAGTCTTTAAAGACGAACAGAAGGGAGTCTTTATAGGCTACCAGAAGGGAGTCTTTATAGACGACGGAATGAGGGTTTATAGATGAGCAGAAGGAAGCTTTTTTGATCAAGAAAGAGGGAGTCTTTATAGCTGATCGGAAGGGAGTCGTTATAGACGATCAGAATGCTGCCTTATAGGCGACCAGAAGGGAGTTTTTAAAGACGACCATAAGGCCTTTTTTATAGACGATGGAATGAGTCTTCAAAAATAAGCAGAAGAAAGTTGTTTAGGCAAAAAGAATAGAATCTTCATAGGCGACTAGAAGGAGGTCCTTTAAGACGACCAGAAGGGAGGACGAAATGAGACTTTATATATAAGCAGAAGGAAGATTTTAAAATCGATTAGGAGGGAGGCTTCATAGACGACGGGATGAAGTCTTTATAGATGAGCAAATGGAAGCTTTATAGGCGAACAGGAGGAAGTCTGTAAAGACGACCAGAAGAGATGCTTAATAGTTTAGCAGAAGGAAGCGTTATAAACAAGAAGAGAGGCGTTACAGATGAACAGAATCTGGCAGCAATGTCAAAAAGAAACATAAAAAAAATCAATTTTCGTCTTTTATTTCACAGTTTTTAATTTAGTTTTGTCAGCGTTCGACTTTTTCTTCTGTTTTTCGTCCATTTTCTTCTTCATTGTGAAATAATCGTCAAACAAAAGTCGAAAAATCAGTTCCGCAATTTTTTACCTGCAGAAATTTTGCTGGTAGCCTGTGGTAGAAGAGTAAGCCATTTTCGCTCTCTCTCCTCTCTCACTCTCTTAAAAATTGCTTCCAGTTTTGCCACTTTTCGGGGTTAAGGGGTAAGTAAAGGAACACAATAATGCATTTTGACAACTGGCTGAAGATGTTTTTGCCACTGTACCTGTATTATTGTGCCATGGTTGGACACTAAACCCACTTGATTGTTATGTTTGTTGTCAAAAACAAAAACAAACTAAAATCACAATAATATAAAATCTATTATGTTTGTTGTCAAAAGTTGTTAACTGAACTCTGAATAATCAGGTGGGCTTAGTGTCCAACTGTGGGTCTACTGTTCGCCTACATCTTAAAAACTTGTCTGTCATAGAAGACATTTAAACGGCTTTCTTTCCATAGAAGACCTATACTCGCAAATGTTCCATTGTTACTTTGAGTGTCCTTAAATCGATTCGTTCCACCTTAATAAACTATAGTTTTACCCCTGTATGTACCTTTCTTTTGTGCATGCCAAGTTGTTTGTTTTTATATTTCGCTGTAGGGCATATTATGCCACTCTTTCGCTTGTAAACAACGTCCCCTCCATTGGCACTATTCATTGTCGCCTTTATAAGCTCGGAATTGCCCTTTCTCAGCTAAATTCTGTTGTTATCCTCCTCCTACTAATATTTGTCTCATCGTGGTGCTAAGAATATTCATTCACTGCCATTTAGCTACGCTTGAGCTTTATTGTTTAACCTTTTGAAATGTAAATTTAAGTGGGATATTTTTGTGTGACTCTAACCATTCCGAGGAGCATTTGCCATGGAATATTTTGATGTAATAGCTTCTAGCATGCACACATAGCATTGAGAAGTACTACCACTTATTGTGTTGTTAGGACTTTCCTTTTATTTAGTAGATATGCTTAGAATGGGAAGTTGACGCGGAAATGCGTAGTAGAACTTTTGATTGTCCGGAAAATAAGAAATTATACGCTTCCTATTTATAATGGCCTAGCATAGAGGCAATAAAGTGTGGCGAGTTCACCTAGATAACACACAATTTATGATAAAGTAAATTGTAAATTGCAGAGGTACACGAGGAACAAGATATGGACATTGCTTAGATATGGGAACGGAATAACATTACTGGCCACGAAAGGGTTACGAGTTGAAAACTTATTAATTTATTTGGTCACTGGATTTTATTTGAAGTATACTCTATGGAATTGACATTTGAAATCGAGTGGACTTCATAAATCTAAACGTACTAGTTTATAGGATCTAAATGGTATAATTTGGTTTTCAAGCGTTACTTGTTAAACCTTATTCACACTAGCACCTAAAAGAGGTGTTTTTGTATTGTATGTCATTTATTTGATATCTATTTTAGGAAATAGATGCCTTACAGTGGCTGTCACTGAAAATGATGCAACCTGAAATAAAAAAATGTTAACGTTGATAACTTCGAAACTAGTTGAGATTTTTTAAGGATTCGAAAAATAATATTGTATGTCATTTTAAATGCTCAATTCTGTAGTGGGATTCTCTTAAACTGAAAACACATCCAACGTTTGAGTAAAGTTTTGTGTCATTTCTGGTAGAAGAATAAAGAAGAATTTAAACTTGGCAGCACTTTGCCTTTTATTTATCTACCAGAAATGACACAAAACTTTACTCAAACGTTGGATGTGATTTCACCTTTACTTATTTTTTGAGTTACCGACAACTGTCGGTAAAAATAAAACGAAAAATTATGAATGAAAAGTTGAAAACTCTGTTGCTATCGGTAGAACTTTACGACTACTTTCCTTTGGTAGCTAACTTACCGAAAACTATCGTTAATTACCGAATTTATAAGCATTTTAATTTTACCGTTTTTTGTCGGTAACTCAAAAAATGTGTTAGAGAATCGCATTACTGAAATGCCGATTTTTTCCGTAAAATTTTAGTATAACGGTGCTGTAAATGGAATATTTTTGTATGCCATTTCAAATACATCTTTCCAGCCTACAAAATTTTTTTCTTTTTTTTTTTTTTTTGAATTGTTAAAAAATCTCAACTATTTTATTTCAGGTTGCGTTTCGGCAAAACATGTTTGATGTAAATGCGCTATAATTTTTACGTTGAAGCTTATATAGAATATTCACATTGTACTGGTTTAAAGTAATTCAGTGGGTTTCAATTGCAAGATCTATTTAACAGGTCACGTAAGTAGTGCAACAACAAGACAACAATGTTAAGAAAATCCTTCAAGCTATCAAAGTGTTTTGCTTGGTTTACATTTACGAAATCCACTCGAGTTCAATTGTCAATTCCTCAAATGAAAACTCATATGAAATCAATTGGATTTCATTTGACGTTTAAGCAATGGGATTGACAGTTGAAATCGAGTGGATTTCGTAAATGTAAACTTACTATTTGTTTACGTTTTAATACAATTAATTCACAATAACAAAAAAATGTGACAGGTAGAAAACAAGAATCTGGGGCTGGATTCTTGTTCTATGAAGATTTGAAATGAAAAATATTTTCTTTATAATTTTTTTAAAAACCCTATGACTGCAGGGCTCGAACCGCAAATTTTTTAGCTTTAATCCTATCCATAATTTTGTCGGTACATACGGCCAACATTTTGAAAACCCCCTAAATACATAAGTTTTTTTTTTTTTGGAAAAAAAAGTATTTCAATCCACACAGGCTGAGGGTATATCTCTGTCGGCAAAGCCGACTGATACTTTTTTACTTGTTTATTTAAATTTTTGTTTTTTATATTTGTGTTTTCAATTACAACAACTTTTTTGACAGCTTGCTGTACATCAGCTGGGCTGATGAGGGTACCTTGTATGGTTGTGCCATGAATACAGGTACAGCGGCAAAACAGCTGATTATCACATTAGGTGTCAAAATGCATTTTTGTGAATAAAATTACATACAAAGGGTAAACAAGCAATTCACAGTAATGCTTTATTGTGAACAAATTTTGAAGTTTGGTGTGGTAAATGGCCCGATTATTGTTGTTGGCGTGATACCACTGACCGTCGATAGCTCAGGGATGAAAAGAGAAGAAATAAAAGACAAACACGAGTGTATAAGTTTCAAATATATTTTCGGTTTATTGGTGGTAAAAGTGAGTTTCTTGGTACAAGAAACAGTTACCTTTAGTATGTAAAGCTACGAAACGAAAGCAATAGGAGTGTGACTCCTTCGAAAGTTAAAAAGCAAGTGTAGTTGCAGGTGGGCAGAATAACGTTCACAAGGCCGTGACATCAACTACGACTGCAGCATTGGAAAGCGCCCCTCTGCATCCGAACTGAGCGAATGTGACTTTTAGGAGAGAGTGTGGGAAAGAATGAATATTCTCTCCCAGCATCCGAACCAGGCGAATATGACTCCTAAAAGAAAGGCAGAGAAGATTTCCCCATTGAGCTCGAAGAGCGGCCAATTAATGCGGTTAATTGTAATACTGCAGAAGGGGAAACAAAGTATCGAACGTATACATTGGCGTAACCAATGTATCGAACTTATACAATTGTTATTGATGTAACTAACACCTTCTTATTAGGCCATGATTCCATTGCATATATGCATGGCGGATTAAGAAGGTGTTAATCACAATAATGCATTTTGACAGCTACTGTGATAATCAACTGTTTTTGTTGCTGTACCTGTATTAGCTGTGTTCCTTTACGTTAAAGTTTCTTAAAGTTTTACCTGTTTTAACTTGGAAAGCGTTCCTTCCTTTTACTATTAAAAAGTAAAGGAAGGAAGCTATTATTGCGCCATGCATATATGTATTTACTACAAATACGACCTCTTAAAGAAATTAACCCGGCAAAAAGTTCTAATCTAAGGTCATGTTTATATTATAGCCTTTAGCAGGGTTAACCTTCTTAATGAGGATTTATTTGACGTATTAACAAGGGAGTTGACATTTGAAACGCAGTGGGTTTGTTAAATCCGGCTATATAAACGTACTATAAATCAGCTATTAGAACGCTTGTGTGGGCAGAATGAATATCTTCTCAAGCTGCATTTTCATCTAGCAGATTTTACAAAACATGGGTCATATAAATTGCCAAATGAAGTATTTGCCCCAAATACTGACTTTAGGTGCATGTGTAAAGTGAGTTTTAGACGCTAGCTAACACATCTATTCACGGCTGCCAGATTTGACGGTTTATCGTCATTTTGGCGATTTTTAGTAGTTGATTTTAATAATAAACCCACTTAAAGACACAAAAATGGTTACAAAAATTGATTTTGTTGTTTTTTTTTAATATTGTTATAGTACGTCTGTTATTTGTCTGTTTATAATATTTAATTTGGCGTATGAATTTCCACGCATTTGACCTTAAACGCAAGAAATTAAAAAAATCTACTTTTTGTAATTTTCGCCTTTTGATGTACTCCATTGGAGCGGCAGAAAATTAGATGGAAAACTATAAACCCTTCAGAAGGCCACGGGAAACCACTGAAGTAACGCTCCCATGAAAATCATACAATATGAACAACCAACAAAACACACGGCCCTCAGTCTCCGGCCAATCGAGGATGCTAAGAATCCCCGGAGGTAAAAACAAGAAAACACTGAACATTGGAACATGGAATGTCCGAAGCTTGTATGAGTCTGGAAAACTTAACAATACTAACAATGAAATGAACAGATTTAACATAGATATATTAGGCGTTAGTGAAACATGGTGGACGGAATGTCACACATTTAAATCCCAAAATGCGTCGATATACTCCTCAGGAAATATGGAAGGGACACACAGAAGAGGTGTAGGTATCATCGTTAGCAAAAATGTTGCTGGCTGTGTTGCTGGATTTGTTCCAATGTCCGATAGGTCAATGATGATAAAAATAAAAGGAAAACCGCTTAACTTAAACATTATTCAAGTATACGCACCCACATGTGATGGAAACACAGACGAGGTCGAAAAATTCTATGACGAAATCAATGAATTGCTAAAAATGACGAAATCATTAAAATTACAATAATTCAAGGCGACTTCAATGCCAAAGTAGGAAGCGAAGAGGTATGCGGTATTACAGGAAGTTTTGGTCTAGGCGAAAGAAATGAAAGGGGTGACAGATTAATACAATTCTGTCAAGAGCATGGAACTACAATCACTAACACACTATTTCAGTTACACCCCAGAAGGCTTTATACCTGGAAATCACCACAGGATAACAGAAATAATATAGTGCGTAACCAAATTGACTACATTATGATAAATAAAAGATATAGGAGCTGTGTGACCAAATGTTCAACTTACCCAGGAGCAGACGTGCCATCGGACCATAACCTTCTGATGTTAAATATCCGGATAAAACTAGCAACAATACGAAAAAAGAAGACTAGGGTCAGAATTAACTGTGAGAAACTCAATGATCCAATGATTAAAAACGAGGTGAAGGATAGCATGAACAAGGAACTAGAAAGGATCGACATGAACGATTTGGAAAACCTCTGGTATAATGTGAAGGGCACAATATGTAGAATTACTGAACTCCCTTGGAAACTGCAATAGAAAAAATAATGAGGAATGGATGACCAATGAAATTTTAGAGCTTCGAGCAGAACACAGTAAATTTAAAAACGTGGATTACGAGAGTATAGATGGACGCAATATACAAATATTAGTAAAACTCTTTAATAATGTATATGATACAGGCCAGTACCCACATGACTGTTTATTATCGACCTTTATAGCAATACCGAAGAAGATGCATGCAAGGAATTGCAGTGAGTACAGACTGATTAGCCTCATGTGCCACATCCTAAAAATGTTTCTAAGAATAATACACACAAGAATATACCCCATATTTGAAAAGGCTATGGGAGGATTCAAAGAGGACATGGGGACGAGAGAGGCTTTACTCTCCATGCAGATACTGGTGCAGAGATGTCGAGAAAGATGTTTTCCATTGCTTCATAGATTATGAAAAGGCATTTGACACAGTTCAACACGACAAGCTCATAGATATATTGGAGTTGGGGAGAAGGAAATAAGATGCATTAAAAACTTATACTGGAGTCAAACTGCACGGATTGAGATAAATGGCGAAACTACGGACGAAATTATTATATCAAAAGGAGTAAGACAGGGGTGCATATTGTCTACTATGCTGTTCAACATCTATTCCCAAAAATATTTAATGAAGCCGTGGAAAATGAAAGAATAGGTATAAAAATAAATGGACGAACAATAAATAATATACGATATGCAGATGATACCGTAATAGTAGCTAGCAGTCTAACTGGTTTACAAAGGCTCGTAGATAAACTTACAAGGGTGAGCGAAGCAAATGGCCTAAAAATAAACATTAAAAAAACAAAATACATGGTTGTGAGTAAGAAAAATGACCACTATCACACCATACTAAAAATTAATAATAAAAATATTGAGCGAGACACTTATTTCACATACCTTGGAGTATTGTTAAATGAAAAATGGGACTCTTCCAAGGAAATCAAACGTCGTATAGAGATGACCAGAGATGCATTTTTCAAATACAAAACAGTCTTTACAAATCAAGATATAAGCCTCTCAACAATAGTCAGATTCGTGAAATGCTTTATCTGGTCCGTACTACTTTACGCAGTTGAGACATGGACCATCAAAATTGCAGATGAGAAAAAACTTGAATCCTTCGAGATATGGGTCTACCGAAGGATTTTAAAGATACCATGGACTGATCATGTAACATACCAGGACGTTTTACGCAGAATGGGTTTAGATAGACAATTGCTGCGACATGCCAAAGCTCGGAAAATTGCATATTTGGGACATCTGATGAGATCCAACGGCAAATGTACCGTACCGTGCAAACTTTTTGCTGGGCATGCTTAAGAACTTGAATATCAATTTTATGTTTCTTTCAATAAAAATATATCTAAATTTGCGTATTGTATTTTTTTTAATAAAAAATCGTCATTTTGAAGATTTTTCATAAAAATAATCTGGCAGCGCTGCACCTATTTCTATTCCTTTCTCACGGACATTTTTCTTTGAGCGTATGCAACATCTGTAACAGGAACAAAACACGTTGAGGTAATTTATTTTGACAAGTGATCTGCATTACGAAAATCTGTTTCAGAGAATGAGGTTCAAGTTGTTGCTGATCTATGGTGGCCATATGTTTTTTTTTTAAATCATTTTCCACACAGACTATTGTGAGTGAGACAGTTAAAATGTCAATGATCCGTTGTAGTCTTTCTTGTGAACTCTTAGTAAGCAGTTCAACAGCGTTTAAGTTGTAAGAGGTTTTAAGGAAAGGCGTAAGAGTAGAAAACGAATATCAGGACAGCATATTTTTAAAGTGTAAATAGAAAGTATGCGGCAGGTAGGAACTGAGGATGTTATTTGAAAAACTTCAATCCAAAGAATAGCAGATCTACAGACTTAATTAAAAAGCAGTTTGCTGATCTTCCAGAGCACTACTCTATTTTGGCTGAAGAAAACATTCTGGGCGTCTATAAAGACTCTCTTCTGCTCTGCAATAAAGACTCTCTTAAGGTCGTCTATAAAGACTTCCTTAAGGTAGAATTAGACGTGACATAGCCATAACCATAGAAAACCAAAACCCAATTGGTTTCTTATGGTTATGGCTATGGCATCATGTTATGTTACTACTAATCGAATACGTTGATTTCCATAGGTTTGGTTGAATCAGCTGATTGATATGGCCTTATGGCTTTATGGTTATGTCACGTCTAATTCTACCCTTAAGGTGGTCTATAAGGACTACCTTCTGCTCACCTATAAAGATTCACTTTTCTCATCTGTAAACATTCCCTACTGCTCTCCTACAAACACTCCATTCTGACGTCTATAAAGCGTCCGTTCTGGTCGTCTACAAAACCTCCCTTCAGTACGTCTAAAAGACTCTCTTCTGTTGGCCTATAAAGACTCCATTCTGCTCGTTTATAAAGACAGTCTTCTGCTCTTCTAACAATACTATTTTCTGTTAGTATATAAATACTCCCTGCTGCTCGTCTATAAAAACGTCCTCCTTCTCGTCTATAAGTACTCCCTCGTGCCCGTCTGTAGACATTCCCTTCTGTTCGTCCATAAGGACTCCCATCGACTTGTCTTTAGACTCCCTTTGCTCATCTATAAAGACTCGTTTGTTCTCTTCAATAAACATTTTCTTCTGCTTGTCTATAAAAACTCCCTTCGGTTCGTCTATAAAGTCTCCCCTCTGCTCGCCTATAAAAACTCCCTTCAGCTCGTCAATAAAGACTCCTTTCAGATCGTTTATAAATACCCCTTCTGCTCGTCTATAAAAACCCCTTCGATTCGTCCATAAATACTCCCTTCTGCTTGCCTATAAATACTTTCTTCTGCTCGTCTAGAGAACCTCTTTTCTGCTCTTCTATAAAGACTCTGTTCTGCTCGCCTATAGAGACTCCCTTTTGCTCGTCTATAGAACCTACCTTCTTCATGTCTATAGACTCCCTTCTGGTGACTCTTCTCATGCCCTTCATGTTGTTTTACGACGCAATATCGAATTTTCGAAGTTTGTATTGGGCAACAATCAACCAACATTGCCAGACAAAGAAACAACTACAAAAACAAAAGACGCCAACTAACAATCGTTTGACTGCTGGTGGGTGGCGACCAAACGCCGGCAAGATTTTAAGATTCTGCTCTTTGTTTTGCTTTAACCAACTAAATACTGAAAATATCGACATTCATCCGTTGGTGCCTTGCCTTAAGCGCAAATGGTGGTATAAAAACGTATGGTAAGCATACTCTCGTATCTGAATACATAGCTATACTCAGATTCTAAAAATAACTCCCGATCTACACATATTTTTGTTTTGTTTTATTTCTTGAGAAGAAAGAAAGAACACACACACAAACACATAACAACCAAACGTCCATCGAACGATATTCCTATTCCGTTGCTGGGTATATCTTCATATATATGCATGCATGTGGGCACATAGTTCGTCCGTCTGTCTGCCCAGCCATTCGCTTTTCTACCATTTCACCCATATGCTTCAGATGAAGCGAAGAAGCAATACTCGTAGATGAGCAACAACGATACGATGATGATGCTGATGTGCGATACGTATAACGAACGCTACGGATATGCTGCGCGCTAATACAGTTTTATACGAAGAGATATGAATGGAATATGAATTGCACCAGATCTAACTAACGGTAAAGTGTAATAGAGTGGGTTGTGAAGAATAGTAGAAAAGAAGCATTTTTTAACACCAACAGAAGTAAAGGTTAAAAAACATTGAACTTTGTTGCTTGCTTCACGCTCAATTTCTTGTAGAAGAATAAAGGCCAAGTACTACCTTATTCAAATGCTGCCTAGTTAATTTGAATTAGGTAGCACTTTGCCTTTAGTCTTTTACATGAAACTGAGCGTGATAAAGCGGCGTATTTCATTGTGTTTCTACCTTAAAGGCCTCGGCGGGCTGAAGTCATTTCAGGGAAAGGAATAAAGAATTGCAGAACCACATTTGAATTACTTGGTCTTTAGCCTTATACCAGAAATGACTTCAGGCCTTTCAGGTTAAAATACAATGAACTTTGTTGCTTGCTTCACGCTTGATTTCATATAAAAGCCTAATGGCCAAGTACTACCTAATTAAAATGCTATCTTGCATTTCTTTATTCTTGTACATAAATTTAGGCTTGGATAAGCATGAATTTCTCATTCTGTTCGCACCTTTATACTATGTTTACATTTACGAAATCCACTCGATTTCAACTGTCAGTTCCATTGCTCAAACGTCAAATGAAATCCAATAGATTTCAGATGAGTTTTCATTTTACGTATACACAAAGGAATTGACAGATAAAATCGAATGGATTTCGTAAATGTAAACATAGTATTAGTCTCTGAAGAGCAATACTTTGCTAAATTAACTGCTTATAGGTGAAACAAAGAAATCTTTATAGGTAGTCAACACAAAGAGAGACTGTTTGCGCCAATGCAGGACCAATTAATAAATAAAAACACAATAGGGGGGTTTTAGTTTTAAATAATAGTGCCAAAGGCCGAGTTTATTAAAATTAAAATAATTATGAAGAAGGGATCGTAAGACAGATTACCTGCTTTGCGGGGGAGCGCGACTTCGTATCAGGAAATAGAAGAGACGAAATCCACTCGATTTCAACTGTCAATTCGTAATGTAAACCATGCATAAGTGAAGTGTCAACGATCATAACATAAAGGAAGGTGGAGGCTTTGGCGCCATTCGCCACTCGTTGAAATCTTTTGACATTCACGTTGACAGATCTAAACGAGGTTAACCCTTTAAGGATTAAGATGTGTTAACCCATAGTTAACAAACAATAATTAAAATCCAAATTATTCAGAGACTTTATAGACAACTTAAAGAAACTAACATCCTCCTGATATAGCTATCTTCGAAATATTAATCTTGAATATTCTGCAATCCCTTAAGAATTAAACTCAATTAACACGTGCACCTAAAACAAGTATTTGTGACAAATACATAATTTTTTACAGATATTCTATGAATTTGAGAACTTGAATGACTCATGTCTTGTAAAACTTGTTAGATGTAAATGCGGTCTTATTTCTAACAAAATGTTGCAATGACTTCAGAATTGCAACCACTTCAATGTCTAGACATTCTGAAAATAGCAACCAGGGTAGGTTATTGTACTTACTGTCTGTCTGTTATTGTTGATGCCATCGATGGTTGTTGCTTGTAAACACATATGGAGCTAAAATCGTAAAACCAAAAATAAATCTGTCGATCCAAGAGAGAGACACAAAAGGAATTAAAACAACAAAAACATGCAACTTAATACCATTACTTGTTGCAGAGTATCGCAAGTATTTTTGCTTTTTCTAGCCAAGATAATTCCGAATTATCAAATTACCAAAATTGGGTCTTTACAGGCGAACAGTAGAAATCTTTATTGACGAACTATGAGAGATTTTATAGGCGACCAATGGTGCCTTATAGAGAAACAGAAGGGAGACTTAATAGACGACCAGAAGGAAGTCTTTATATTCGACCACAAGAGAGTCTTTATAGAAGACCACAAGGGGAGTCTCATAGACTACCAGAATGGAGTCTTCTTCATAAACGGCCAGAATGGAGACTGCATAGACGACTATGAAGAAGAGATTCTTTATAGACAATCAGAACACGGCGCTCAACTCACCGACTCTGAAGAATGGAAGTGTATACAATGGATTTTGGAATTTGAATGCTTCTTTTACAAGATTTACACTTAATTAACTGCCCTAGTCATTACGAATATCATTTATATCCCATAACTTGATCTGTTTACACAAATACGTATGTAACGGGTTTCACGACCCTAAAAATTAACGAGCTCACACGGTGGCATAAATCATGTTAACATTCGCATATTATTTTGAATGAATGAAAACTTCAAATGCATATACTAAAACACAAAACATATTTTTTTCTGAGCCAAAACAGGGTAAATGTCAAATGTCGTCATCATTGTGGACCACCAATTCCATCGGCAAGAGCTGGAGGCTGAGATCACTGGTCATCCATTGGATTTTCACGACCATCGTACGCCCAATTCTTGTTTATGGTATTTGGTACGGTGGAATGCTTTGAGCAAGACATCGAATCTTCATAAGTTAAACAACGTCCAAAGAGCGATATCAATGCTATGCACAGTCGGCCCTCAATGTGTTACTAAACTTATATCCGTTGGATTTTGTAGTGCAAGAACTAACAGCCAAGAGTGCACTTCTGTTTAAGGTGGTAAACTCATGGCGCAGCTCCGAATATGGTCAATTCAACAGCGATCAAAACTGTTCGGCAGTCCCATGGCAGCGGGTTCTCTGGTACCAGAACCACGTAACAACAGTGTTCCGGCCAGAGGCTGCCGCCTCAGTGTACATATGTATTGTATTTCTACCGTTTTTTGTGTTAGGAGCAGCATATCGTGGAATGCCTGCTCCGGAGGAAAATCCTCCTGGGCCTTGCTTGTCTCAATCTGCATTCTCGGGCCAAGTGTCCAGTTTTCCGACAGTTATAACAAGTCTTTTTCGTTCTAACAGCCCCTCGTTTCACACGCATTAGTGCATCTTTCAGCAGGTCGACAACGGTCTGGGAATTATTATCCTCAACTTTCAGCCTCCGCACGTTGTAAGCTTTAGGTTTCACCAGCATCCTCGCGGTTTCTTGGGCCTGGGCAAATGACACGGTTTCTGCAAATGTTCGGATGGGATCCGCATACGTCGCAAATTTTATCTCTGTATCACGAATACCACTAGCAAATGTCTCAATCTTTATGCGGTCGACCAATGGATGTGTCTCTCCTGGATATGCCAACTGCGCCAACCGCTCTACTTCAGCCGCAAAGTCTTGTAAGGTCTCATTTGGCTTCTGGACTCTTCCCCTCAGTTCCATTCGGTAGATCTCTTGCTTGTGTTCACTACCGTACTTACGTTCAAGAGCAGCCATTATATCTCCATAGTTGTTCCTAGAAGCGGCGGGAATACTCTGTAATACGTCAGCAGCATCACCCTTCAATGCCATAAAGAGTGATACTGCCTTGTCGTTGTCGTTCCAAAAGTCTCTAGCAGCCACTGTCGCGAACTGTAATTTGAACACATTGAAAGGGGTAGAGCCGTCGAATACAGGAGGCTTGATTTTTAACGTGTTATGAATATCTCTCACTGGACCGCCTTTAATTTCCAGTTCCGACATTTTCTTTTCTATGCCCAGAATCTTCTCATCTTGAGCCAGAAATTTCTCGTCAACAGACAAAATCTTTTTATCCAACTCTTTAATTTGTGCCTCCACGTTTTCTACTCTCTTTTCAATCACTATCGTGATGCTCTCGAGTTTCTCGTTAATTTTTCTAGAATTCTCTTCCAACTCCATCCTAAAATTCTCTGCCATTAAGTTTTCGGTGATTTTTCTAGAGTTCTCTTCTAACTTTTCCTCTAATTTTCTGAAATTTTCTTCACTCTTTCTGGACATCTCTTCCAACATTTTACTGGAATTTTCTTCAACCATTCTACAATTTTCTGCCTTCATTTCCATCATAAATCTGGATGTTTCTTCGCTCATTCGACAATTTTCTGATTTCATTTCCATCATAAGTCTGGAAGTTTCTTCATTCTTCTTATTCATCTCCTGCATTATCATAGCCAGCATTGATTTCAAATCGTCACCCCTGGCAGCAACAGAAGAAACTTCCTCAACGCTGGATTCGCCCTTTGCTGATAACTCGACTTCCTCCTTACTGTCGAACTCATATGCGTCGATGTCCATTCCACGGCGCTCGAACTTTTCCAGTAAGCGTTTTTATAGTTCGGTCTTGTTGTCAGTAGAAGACAACTCCAACCTACTTAGCTCCTTCTTCAAGTCTTCCACTCGTATATCCTTAAACTTCATTGTAGGATGATCGTAATCTCACTTCCTGACACCAATTGTAACGGAATTAGATTTAACTAATCTCCGTGTAGACGTTGTTTTATTCCCCAGTACGATTTGTACCAAATAAAACAGGGCTCGTTTTAGATTACGTTTCTACAATGCTTTATTTACTTTATTACACTTATTCGGAACCGACTTTAGTTACTAACCACACAGCTTGTCTATAGTTAGAACGCAGCTCTTCTTTAACCGATCTGTTCAGTTCAACGCTTAAAACACAACTAACTCGTCGTTGCTAGTTTCACCTGTATTTACACCCCAAAATCTCCCTGTTCGAGAGTCCTCTAGAACACGTCTGGCAATACCTCGATTTGTACAACGAACACACAGGCGCACATTCACAATAAGCGAACAACCAGACTCACATACATGGGCGAAGATCAATACAAGTGGACAAACACACTAATGCTTAATTACAACAACAAACAAATGCAAGAAATAAAGAAGTAGCAAACTAAACGATAATTACATGATTATGGCAAAACAAAAGCACATCAAATGAAATGTAAATGGTCTGTTCCTTTACTTTTGAAAGTGGTAAAACCGGCAAAAGTAGCAAAAGTTGTAATCTGGTTCCATATGAATTGTATGGTGTCTGAAGTAAAGGAACGCTTTTCGAGTAAAAAGTTGTAAAACTTGAAGATTCTTGCACGTAAAGGAACAGAGTTAAAGTAAGAACTAGAATGATGAAGAGAATTCTACATGGTAGTTGTTGTTGCTTAAATAAAGTAACTGCGTAATAAAACTTTACGTTACAATTCAAATTTTAAAATTAAAGGACATTAAACTAAATTAACCTAAACCTATCAGTTAGGCTTGGTTTACATTTACGAAATCCACTCGATTTCAACTGTCAATTCCATTGCTTAAACGTCAAATAAAATCCAACGGATTTCAGATGAGTTTTCATTTGACGTATACGCAAAGGAATTGACAGTTGAAATCGAGTGGATTTCGTATATGTAAACCAAGCATTCGTAACAATATATTTGCAACAATTATCAGTTTGAACCTTCACAGGGGCAAAACTACTTGACAAATTAATACCATTATTCAAATTCCGTCAAATCGAAAAGTTTACTATCAATTCTCATCAATAAATTTGTATTCCGAAGTACTTGATTTTGAACATTTTTGACCACGGTCGTGACACTGTGAGCCGCTACCCATATATATGCCTGCTGGTGGAATAACGAAATGAGACCAAATTTCCCAGCAGAGACGACGGGGTTAGCGAATGAGATTCGACGTGGCAACGGTTGGTCATCTGAAGAGTTGCAACATTGGAGCCGGAATAAGTGAATTGCGGTCAACGGTTAAGTCACTCTCGAACTCTGGAAAGAAGGAATATAGGACCTAACCGAAATTTCTAGGGGTCACTTTTGACAGCATGTTCACGTCGCACAGTGTTGCCGCTTCCTTGTAAACGTCGACAAAAATAGAAGGAGTTGACCTAGGTCGATGCATTTTTATACAAGTACTTATGCGGGCATTAGAATGAAAAATTCCCATTTTGGACCATGTCGGTTCAGATTTGGATATATCCCCCATATATATATTTCTCCGATTCTGCTATAACTCAGCCAATTTTAATTGAACCGCCTTCAAATTTAATATGCGATATTTGCTTGGGCCTCTGATCAGTTTTACCGATTTTGTTAAAAATCGGATCAGATTTCGATATAGCCCCCACATATACACATATACATATTTCCCCGATTTTCCTATAACTCAGTATATTTTAATTGAACCGCCTTCAAATTTAATATGTTATGAATCGGATCAGATTTCTATATAGCCCCCATATAATATTCCCCCGATTTTGCTATAACTCAGTCAATTTTAATGGAACAAAAATAAAACGAAGCAGTTAAATAAAGTGAATTTATTAGGGTGTCCAAAACCTAAACCGGTTAACCGGTTTTGAATTACAAAACCGAAACCGGTTTTCGCCAAAAACGTCATTTTCGGTTAACCGAAAAAACCGGTTATTTGTGTCGGTTAAGCGGTTTTAAAAAAGTAGTAATATTTTTAAAATTTCATTACAATTGTATTCTTGAATGTAAACTAAACTCAAATAACAAAAGGTACGGCTAAATTATAAATGTCAGATACCTTTAAACTTGAAAATATTTTGTGTAAAATGGCACAACTCCAATATAGTTCAATTGAACGATCTATGAAAAAACTGCGTACACGTAATATCACACGGTTGTTTGAATGACGTTATTCATACGTTTTTGAATTATTACAGTAAACTAAGAACTTGTCTAATTTAAAGTTGTAAAGGGTAACGATAACAAAGTACATTTTGATTCCGGCACGATAATTTGAGGTTCTCAACGCAAGAAGGAGAATCCAGACTTGATAAAATGTAAATTTAATTTCTTTGATACACAATCGTATATTTGTAAGGGCTTTTACTATTCTTAGATCACAATTTCTGACTTATGTTTGCTGTCTCCACTTTAAGGTTGAATGTTAAATAACAAGGATATTATCAGATAATTATATAATAACGAATTAGTTATACTTAATTTACCCCTTGCCGCACATTTTTAATCAAATATTTATCAATTATGAGCAATTTTGTACCTGTTTTACAAAACCGGTTTAAATCGGTTAACCGGTTTTGAACATTTTTGAAAACCGAAAACCGGTTTTTGAAAAAACTGAAAATTTCGGTTAACCGAAAACCGTTATGTTTGGAAAACCCGGTTTTTTGGACACCCTAGAATTTATCCACTGAGGCAAAACAAGGATTCTTGCTCCTTTCGTACAAATTGTTTATCATAATATGGTTGTGGCTCCGAGAATCGGATTTTATAGGATGTAAACTTTGCATTTTTTAATTCGAAAGGGATGTCTGTTTCATGTACCAAATGGTCGAAACTGCAATTTGCTGCAATTTTAAGATACACTCCATGAAAGAAGCGAAATTAGTGAGTTTTGTATAACACGTTACTGTTTCAATCAACATAACGGTACTTTATGTATACACATTATATGTAAACTTTTTTTTCATAAATTGCAAGACTATCGACCACTCTTTAATTCCCTATTCAAAAGTTTTGGAATATGTCAATAACTTCTTTAAAAAATTTCCATGAACATGGGTTTCTTTTTAAATACATTTTAGTAAATGTCACATACGAAAAATGTTCTATGTTTAACGAGCTATAACTTTATAGTAACACCAAATATCGACAACATCTTTGAGGTTTGTCCTATTTGAAGTGTTCTCAATAAAATAAATCCATAAAATTATAAAAAAAGTCAAGAACACATTTTTCGATTTTTGTCCACTGAGGCAACACTGTGCGTCGTCTGCGCATGGCAATATCCGCAAATCCCTAGCCGGCATCACTTGGGGTGCAGATAAACACGATATAACGCGATAGGTTGGTCTGTGGTAAACTATGCAACGCGATGGAAAAATATTCAAACCTGTCTGAATGCCGCCCTAAGAACTGCAACAAAGACTCTTCCAGTACAGCAACATAATGCATGTTGCAATCCTCATCACCATATGGTGGATTGGACCCCCCGCCCCCACGCATGTCATTACAAGTGAGTACCTCTAGATCAACAAACCCATAAAGCAGGTTTAAATAGTATTCACACTGATGTAGTCGCAGTTGCCATAAACAATTATCGTGTGAATGCGGTTCTCGGAGAACATCCCCTATCTATCGTAGCTGAGGATCGCCAGAATAGAATAAATACCGATGACACCGTGTAAAACATTCGTGGCACAGGCCCGCACGACACACTCTACCTTTTCAACTGCCCTGCCAAACCCTACTCAACTAATAGGAAATTTTGATATGAGTTCATTAGCCGGATATAGCGCATTACCAGGACTTATTTGCTTAATCCGGTCATGTTCTACCAGATTTATCATACAAAAATAAATCCACGTATTGAGTGGATTTGTTTTAAATCCGGCTTAAAACCTCGTATACAACTCTGTTTGTTGCAACATGTTCCTAGGAATGTACCAAAAGTTGCTAGTATTACACCGCAATACGGATTCCGCTGTATCTGGTCGATCTCAAACCAAAAGAACGAGAATGAACGAGTCCTCAAAAATGTCCCAAAATTTAGAAACGACTTCTCAGAATCGTTTTGCCTTGCTAGTAGATATCGATAGATTCGAACCATCTGTTCCAAGAACAAAAGAACAAACCAATTCAGTTACTCGAAGCAAGACCTCATCTATAACGTTTAATAACCTTAACGGATTCTGTCCACCAATATTTCTATTTGATGTTGATGTATCAGACCTCATACAAACACTAAAATTTAAAAACTTGGTTTTTAAAATCATCAACAAAAGCCAAAGGAAATCTAAATTGTACCTAAAGATGATTCTATTCATTCCGAAATGATTGAACTACTTAAACTTAAAGAAGTTCCAGCTTATACTTATACACCTTTTAGAAGAAATAAAAAAACAATATGGTCAGTAATTATCTAAATTTCTTGTCATTTAATGTTAGGCCACTTATTGAAGTGAGCCGAAGGTTAGAATTATCGAGTATTTTAAATTTGAATAAAATATATTTCGCTTTCATACAGGAAGCTCATCTAAAAGATGCAGAGTTAGATCCGAAAATTTTACGTTCGTTAAAGACTGCAACTCCCAAGGTGTTGCTATTGCTGTAAGGAAATGTTACACATTTAAAAGAGTTAATATTACAAATGTTCATTTCCCTGGAGTGTTTATTAGCACATCTATATTTCCAAACGGGATTGAACAAGAAATTTTTATTGGTTCCTTGTATATTCCGTGCAATACTGATCGCATACAGTACGCCGAAAGCTTGACAGCTCTTTATCAGGATTATGGATTAATAATGGGTGCGGATTTAAATTCTAAACATATGTCGTGGGGTGATATGTGGGGGATATACGTGTCTGTTGATTTCACAAGAATTTCAGATACACTTCCTTCTTTTCCAAATGGAGCTTCCTTTCTTGATCATTTCATAGTAAGCACGAAATTAGTTGATCGCATACATATCTCCAAATTTTGAAAAAAGTAGTTTGCCAACACTTTCGTACCATTTTCCTCTTAAATTACATTTAAAATTAGCTTCACTGTCTTTCAAAAACACAAATTGGGATAATTTCAGAAATGATATGAAGAATTCTTTGCTATTAGATTCCGAAGTTGATGTTTTTATCAATAAATAGAGTTGTGTAGTTCCGGAACGAACTAGTTCCAAGGAACAATTCCGAATGAGGAACTATTGGAATTATATCCAGCTCTTTCTTTTATATAGTTCCTTTAGTTTACATAGTTCCTTTTGTTCACCTCATTCCTTTAATGTATCACCTCACCTACGTCGATCTTTTTTCGTTGCGTTCATTTTTCTTATTCCACATTGGCAAATAAACATAAATGACATACACCTAACATCGCTGCAATTCATTTATTATTATTATGTCAATTCCAACAAACAATGAAAACAAAAGGTACGATATATTTCGCTCACAGAACTATTTTTAAACGAAAGACACAGAAAGAACGGTGAAAGAGAAAGATTCATGGAACTATATCGCTCTCGGAACTATTTGGAACGAAGGAAACTGAAAGAACGATGAAAGAGAAAGATTCATTGAACTATATCGCTCTCGGAACTATTTGGAACTATGGAACTATATTAAGGAACTAGATCCTTTTGGGAAAAATAACTAGGAAGATCGATCCGCTCCGGGAACTAGATTGTCCAACTCTATCAATAAATTTACAGAAGTAATAAATAACACACAGAATATACAATCAGAAAATGGCATTTTCAGCAAAAGATTAAGGGCCTGTTTCACTATGTCGAAGGAAACACCTAAGCTTTGCTTTTTATGGTAACATTGACTTTGTTCTTGCTTCGAAACAACTACAAAATTTGAAAATCATACACAAGTTAAGTAGTTTTTCTTTCGTTTTCATTTTCGTTCGACATAGTGAAATAGACTGTTATTGTTTCGGACTCAATCAAAAATCTTTTTAAAATAAAATCTACTTGGCAAAGGAATTTAAAAAGAATTTTCAGTCGATTTCGTGATAGATCGGATCCAAATTAACGAATTTTATCAAAGCAAATTCAGTTATAAAATACTACATATTATAAAACGGCCAGACTATTCTCTGAAAGACTTCAGAATATTCAGCCGGGTCCAAGAGCCCATAAACATGTTTATAACATTAGGTCTCTCTGGTTACTTTCCCAGCAAGAATTGGCTAGCATGAACTTTCTCAGAGAGTAAGGAGATTTTATTCTCTTTTGCAAGAAAATAGTAAAAAGTAAACAGAAGGTGTCTGTATTTCCCAGCAAAAACTGGCAAGCAATCAGCTGATTTGCATAAACAGAACAATTAGTCGGCAAATAAAGGAAGCAAAAATGTTGTATTTTATTAAAAACAGAATTTTTCGACTTTACAACTTTGTTCTCCGAAAAAACAATACAATTAGGCTTGCTATTTTCACAATAAAATTGTTTTTAATTTTCACAAACATAAATCATCGAATAATTAAAAACAGCTGAAGAAGAAGAGTTACAAGTGCTTGCTAGAAGAAATTTGTCCAGGAAGAATTTGCAAACTCTCAGTAAAAAAAACTGTCAAAATGTCTATCTTGATTCGCTCACTTTTGTGTTAACAGCCCAGCAAAATGTTCGATGCCAAAGATGTCATTCAATCATGGGTGAAAGTGATCTGGCATGTCATCTTTTTAGCATCTTCATCGATGAATTTTATATGAGCGTGGACCACAAAAGATGCTATTCATTTTTGGATCCAAAGCATGTCATTTACACCAAAGCTTTATAATGTCATTTTACCAATGCTTTGGCATGTCATTTCCACCAAATGGAGTTTTAACAACGTTGGTTGTGATTTCGAGTCTTCGACAACTTCAAGTCTATTGTAAATAATATACATATTTAGAAAAATGTGTATAAATAAAAACACAAAATTCATCTCTATTGGATCGATGGAATGGGTTCAAATACTGATGAAAAGATCGGATCTTTCACGACTTTCTTTGCATGGGTTAAAATGTTGATGAAAAGAAAGAATCTTTACGACTTCCTTGGCATTGGTTCAAATGCTAATGAAAATATCGGATCTTTCACGACTTCGTTTGATCTAATGAAAAAGATTCCATGAAATCAGGTCATCGCATGGAACCCCTTCCTTAAAATTTTGCTAGGTTGTTACAAGTTTTATCCAATTATTGGCTATAAGAAGAGAATGAACAGAAATAGACACGCTGTTACAGCGTGTTTTTGTAAAAATGCTTGCCTGTCACACGAACCGTTCGTACTAAAACGTATACGTTTAAAATTTGGTTCTTGTAAAATTTTATGAACTATTCGTTTTTATCTGAAAGCTTTCGTCTATTTTATAAAAGCTTTTATATTTCAGGGTTTCCATGATACTTATTTTGTGAATTTTGCATAGGCACCTGCACGTAAAATGTGTTACTTGATGGCAACCCCGATACACAGATGTCAAACAAAAAATAAGAAAAAAATGTAATCAAATTTGTCCAAAAATAATTGTGATAATATGAAGAAACAGATGTACGCACAGTTTATACAGTTGGCCATTCAGAGTTCTGTTAACAACATTTGACAACAAACATAATAGATTGTTCATTATTGTGATTTGATTTCCTTTGTATTTTATCTATTTGACAGCAAACTAAATAGTCAGGGCTAACTAGTTTGGGCTGAATGGCCAACTGTATAAACTGTGGATGTACGTATACGCGTGTGCTTCTATGGAAATAAATAAAATTGCATTCCCTTCCAGTTTTCGTGTGTTTTGTGCCATTAATTACTCAAAATTTAATTTTCTTTCAAATTATTTAATTTTCTTTCAAAACGATGGGTCTTTGATTTTGTTACGAAAACCAAAAAAATTACGATAATAAAAAGCTTTCATTTGTTTGTCACACGAATACAAACGTCAACCGCTATGAAAACCAAATTGTGTCTTCGTTCATGAAATCGACGAACGAATGGGCAAAAACTTTTTACAAAAACACGCTGTTAATCCTACCAATAATCCAAGACGAACAACAATGGAAGAAATAATAAACATTATAGCTTCGTTCCAGTACTTTTTTAATGATAAAAGTGTAAAAAGGGCAATCTGACGAAAATGAGTTCCACATACACATTTTTCAAAACTGTGCGGGAACGGAAATATGGCAGAAACGTCAAAAAAGCTGGAATAAATGTCAAAGTCGGCGAATCAACCAATCAGATGCCGGCAAACATGTTGCACATTTTTGCTCGCACAAATTTGTCGTGTAAAAAGTTTCTAAAGAGAAAGCCATTCAGTGCCATTTTTGTTCAAAGAGAAGTGAACATTTTGCAACTTTTTTGGTGTACGGGAACGCATTTCGGTGAAAAATTTGCAAAATGTGTTAAATGTGTAAAAACTTTTTAGTTCTGGAACGAAGCTTGTAAAATATCAAACTTTATAATTAAGAAACTCCCTGCTAAGGCCTTCGAATACCTAAAGCTGAAAACAGATACAACGTTTGATTAAAGTTTTGCGTTGGGCGTCGAGAAAAAAACAACAACAACAGGGCGACGACGATACCAAAGTCCAGCGTTTATCTGTTTGTCGGCATATATTTCAAATGAATTTGAATTTTTCGGCATCATGCCCAACAGTGTAAAAACGGCCAAAACGACACAAAACTTTACCCAAACGTTGTATCTGTTTACAGCTTAAAGGTAATATTTAATATTTGTTTAAATAACTCGTACTTTCCTGAAAAGTGGAAGATCTCGAAAATTGTCCCAGTTTTAAAAAACCCAAATACCTCAGAAATTAACAATTTAACCCACTTAGCGCCGGGATTTTTTTTTTGCGTGAAAACTTAAAACTTTATATGAAAATGATATTTTTGAGGTTTTTTAACCATTTTTTATACCCTTCACCATATGGAGGGTACAATTAAATTTGTCATTCCGTTTGTAACACATCGAAATATTCGTCGGAGACCCTATAAAGTATATATATATTATTGATCAGCATAAAATTCTATGTCGATTTGACCATGTCCGTCCGTCTGTCTGTTGAAATCAAGATACAGCTCGCAATTTTAAAGATAGAGAGTCAAAATTTGGTACAGAAGTTTTTATTACTTGCAGGATGGTTGGTATTGAAAATGGGATATATCGGTCCACACCTTCATATAGCCCCCATAGAACGGTACCTCCCGATTTTCGGTATTTTGAAGGTTTTAGCTTCATTATCACACCGAAATGGCTGAAATTTGGTACTTAGTCTACGTTGGTGATATAAAACTTTCCCCCAGAACTTTGTCGGTATCGGTCCATGCCTTCATATAGCCCCCATAGAACGGTACCTCCCGATTTTCGGTATTTTGAACGTTGTGGCCTCAATATTCCACCGAAATGGCTGAAATTTGGTATTCAGACTTCGTTGGGGGTACTCAAACTTCCCCCTTAAATTTATCGGTATAGGTCCACGCCTTCATATAGCCCCCATGGAAAGGTACCTCCCGATTTTTCGTATTTTGAAGGTTGTGTCTTCAATATTCCACAAAATGGCTGAAATTTGGTATTTAGTGTTCAATGTGATATAAAACTGTTCGCCAGAAATATGTCTGTACAGGTCCATGCTTTCATATTGCCCCATTTCTGACTAAAATTCGTCGGTATAGGTTCACGTTTCGATATAGCCCCCATAGAACGGTACCTCCCGATTTTCGTAATACTGAAGATTGTGACGTCAATATCCAACCGAAATGGCTGAAATTCGTTATTTCGTCTTCCAAGAGTTATAAAATATTCCAGATGAGTATTATCAGTATACGTCCACGTCTTCCTATATCCCCATAGAAGTGTACTTCTTGATTATTGGCATTTTTTAAGTTTTAGCCACATTCTCTTACCGAAATATAGGAAATTTGGTTTTTATGTCTTCTTTGAACCTAAAAACATTCCGTCAGAAATTTGTTGGTATAGATCGACGTTTTGAAATAGCCCCCATAAAATGGTGCCTCACATTCTTTTACCGAAATTGATGAAATTTAGTATTAAGTCTTTTTCATACACGAAAGGAAACTAATTATTCCATTTTACTTCAATACAACTTGTGGTGGAGGGTATAACAAGTTCGGCCCGGCCGAACTTAACGCCGTTCTTACTTGTTAATATATAATTTTTTCTCTAAAACGTATAGTTTTCCTGTAATCCGGCCTTCTTTTAAAAATGCCGAAAACTTGGAAGGGTAATATCTGGGTATTCGTACATGGCAATCCCTTGGTTTTTGATGAAGGAAATACTCTTACTATATTCCTGACTTTATATGAAGGTAATATTTATGATTAAATTTTTAACGCATATTTAAATTTTTCATCAAAAAAATTACAAAAAAGTCGATTTTTCAGATTTGCTTGCGTTTTAGGCCAATTTCGTGAAAATACTTGGACCAAATGAAGCCTTATAAGCGTGGAATGATAGATAACACAATACTATAACAAAATGCAAAAAACCAAACAAAAAGATGCGAAAATACCCGAGTTTTACGTCAATTTTTGCAACCATTTTTGTGGCGTTTAAACGACCAGTGGCTTT
This sequence comes from Musca autumnalis, assembly GCF_047663935.1. Classification (NCBI taxonomy): domain Eukaryota; kingdom Metazoa; phylum Arthropoda; class Insecta; order Diptera; family Muscidae; genus Musca; species Musca autumnalis. The sequence goes on along the minus strand of NW_027411866.1, from coordinate 36,764,941 downwards.
AAGTGGGTTAAGGCCAATATCTTTGCTTTCTAATTTGGGAAAATTATTTGAGCGAGTTATTCGTTCTAAGATGAATTATGGGATTAACCCTATTAATATTCCAGATCTTCAGTTTGTCTTTAAATCAGGTCACTCCACGACAGACGCGTTGCTAAAATTTCATAATGACATTGTGTGTAATCTGCGAGAACGAAAGTGTACGGTTGCACTTTCACTAGATGTGGAAAAAGCATTTGATCACGCATCCCATTCAGGAGTTCTATATAAACTGATTCAATAACACTTTGATCGATTTATTATTAAACTATTCCACAGTTTTTTATTCACAAATATAAAGTTCTGCGTAGAATACCAAAAACAAGTAATATCTCATTTGCTTCATTTAGTGTTTTACTTAATTTACTATTATAATTTATTTATGTACTCTTTAGAGAATAAACACACACGACGCTCTGTGCTAAATCCCACAACCAAAAACAGTAACAATTTAATAAAGCCAGCTTTTGTCGTCAAACATTTGATGCAAGACAATTTTTGTTGTCATTTGGGAGTCAGCCGGGAACAGGGCAGTTTATTCATGCACACATTAACAAAAAGGGATAACTGTTTTCTTTTCATTCATCTTTTCCTTTTTACTTACAATTTTAATTTTTGTGTGTTTTAATATACATACATATTTTTAATTTTTAAATTATGTCATTTTATTATTTTTATTTTTCGAAGATATCTCACTGAAAGTGTATCACTGAAAACGAATAATGATGCCAATAGTGATCTCAGTAAAATCTTCAATCTAAAATTAAACTATAGCCGGAAACAGACAGCTGTATCTAAAAGCCGCATACTTTCTGGTGTCATTTTCAATAACAAAACTCCTTGTTTCCTTCCAATTGCCTTCCTTTTTCCTCGCATCATCTGTTGCGCACAACATTATACCGATCCTTTAATAAATTATGTCCTGTCTAAAGGAATATCACAATTTTCAAAGGAAGTGTAGCTGAACACACATATTTTTGTATGTAAATAAGTGGAGTTGTCATTGCTCAATGGTTATGCATGTATAAATCTTCTTACAAACATAAATACATACATATGTATTTATACCTATGCATGCATATCTCCCCATGTATCTAGTTAATCTAACTAAATATTCATGCCTTCATCCACACACATTCAATGATCTTTTTTTAGCCCATTGTGAACTTTAATGACCTCCTTCCCAGTTGTCTATTCCGTAATACGCGTAATACGGTAGGCAAATAAGGCTGCGCTGCACATTAGTAACATGGTGTGCCCAATGTAAACGGCCGCAATAACACCTAGTTGAATGCTACCGTTCTCAAAACATGGATATACCTCTCTGCTCTCGTTGCAGTTTACATTAACGTACTCTGTGCAGTGGCGTTGACTGCAACAACATAACAATTCTCTGCCTTCGTTTTTGTGTTGTATAGCAAATCAATTTCGAATCGAAATTCAAAACAACTTCGAATTCATGATGAAAATAAAATTGGTTTTCTCTCAGATTGTGATTTTTAAAAAGCGATCAGGGGTAATGGTAATTTATTGATTAGCAGATGATCAACAAGTAGATCAACTCTAAACTTTGTGGGGTATAGAAATAAAATTTTCCAATTGTTCAATCAGCTGGGGATCGTTTAATCGTTTATGTACTATGGAATTGACATTAGAAATCGAGTGAATTTATAAGTCTAAACGTACTACTAGTTCGAATTGGCAACTGCCGATCTTTATTCTCTTATCAGATATGACTTAAGCAATAATGTCATGCTGTTTATATACCGAGGGCTTCACTGTGACATTTTTCCTCCTTAAAAGGGCTGGACCTTAAAGGCCTGCGTACATAAGCTGCCTTGCCTGCCTACCTTGCTTACTTCTGATAAAAGAATAAAAAAGAAAAGGGCAACCCAGTTCGAAATTTCCAAGGCCTTCTTTATTCTTTTATTTTTATTATGTCAAAAATGAAGCAGGAAAGCAAGGCAATCAGACAGAGCAGCTTATGTACGCAGGCCTTACGGGCTGAGTACATAAGCTGCCTTGCCTGCTTACCTTGCTTGCTTCTGATAAAAGAATAAAAAAGGAAAGAGCAACCCAGTTCGAAATTTGCTCGGCCTTCTTTATTCTTTTATTTTTATTATGTCAGAAATGAAGCAGGAAAGCAAGGCAATCAGGCAAGGCAGCTTTTGTACCCAGGTACTTAGAATCAGAGCCCAGCTTTCAAATAATGTTATAAGTCCTACCCAACATGCCTACATCAAAGGTAAATCAGTAGAAACTGCACTGAATGAGGTAGTAGGCTTTATCGATAGAAATATGGAAGTTTCAAATTACACATTACAGCCACGTTAGCACAACGATTTTTCTATGTTGTTCGAGTAGAAATACTCTCCGAACGACGAATAAATACTTCTCATCCCTAACAAATGAGAGAATTTATCGAAAAAATAAATTATGACATGTCTAAATGCAAAAATTAAAAATTTATTAAAAACACAAAAATTAAAATTGTAAGTAAAAAGGAAAAGATGAATAAAAAGTAATCAACTAAACCTTTTATATACAGTTGTCCCTTTTTGTTAATGTGTGAATGTATAAACTGCCCTGTTCCCGGCTGACTCCCAAATGACAACAAAAACTGTCTTGCATTAAACGTTTGACAACAAAAGCTGGCTTTATTAAATTGTTACTGTTTTTGGTTATGGGATTTAGCACAGAGCATCGTGTGTGTTTATTCTCTAAAGAGTACATAAATAAATTATAATAGTAAATTAAGTAAAACACTAAATGAAGCAAATGAGGTCTTACTTGTTTGGCTCTATAACAAAAGGGACCAAAATAAGTGTCAGATGGGCCTATTTATAGAGTTAGAATCAAATTAAAATACAACTATAAAACAAAATGAAGATATTTAGTACTTAAATTAATAAACGAAAATATATTTGTCTCATCTTGGGAAATTTATGACATCTCAGCTGACAGGTTGACATTGGCTTCAAGCATTGGCATTTTTAAGGTGACAATCCACAACATCCCCACCCCAGTGAACTGGCCCAAGAGGGGGAGGATTCACCATTACCTTCAACATGCTCGACATCAAGGACCGCCAATTTCGATACGGGCCACCCCATCTTTGCCTCTTTTCCACTGGCTTCTGGGCAAGTCATTGTTGTGGCTGTGTTGATATGGCAAAAACGACGATGATATAAATCCAAAAGCAAATACGTAAATGTGGGGTTTTTGGGCAAGATTATAGGATTTCTCGATTCCGCGGACACACACAGCATTATATATCCTTCCGGAGACTCTAAGTAACTCATCTGGGCCAATGAACGGATTGAGTGTCTTCAAATCACTGCTGACGGATACATTCCCTTTTATGCGCACATCGGCCAAGTCTTCAACAAACGTTTGTTTTTGGACATGACGACAGAGAAAGATTTCCGCTATTTGTTCCTCCTCCAATGTCAATTCACCTGATGTGACCGCATTTCCCTTACATTTTAATAAAATATTCCCAACATAGCGAAACATCCATGCCATGGCTCGTCTCAGCCTGCGGTATTTAGAAAAGCGATTAATATTTGGAATACATTGATGTATCTGTCGTGCGGCTAATGATCGGTATCTCGAACGGATTTCAGATCTGCTGCCTTCTTCCATACTGCTATTATACACCTCCTTTGGCCAACACTCCTCGCCATTTTTCAGAAATCCGGGACCATTTTTCCATCTTCCATTGCAATTATATTTTTTACCAACTTTGACCCTGGTACCTTCCTCCGCTGGGTTCTCAGCTCCTGGACACCACCGCCAGTTTTCAATTTTGCTACTTTCCAAAATTTCTGACACTCGGTTAGCCACACATTGCTTATAAATTCGATGGTCGGATCATATCCAATGAAGCACCGTAGATGAGCCCGTCCGGAAATATACATTTTTTATTTCTTTAGTATGATTTTGGATAATCATTTCTTTTACTCTGACACCGGCCACTGCCGCTTGTAATTCCAACTTTGGTATTGTATGATTCCTTGTTGGGGCGCAGTTTGTTTTCCCCATCACAAAAACCACACTAACTCCATCAACATTTACAATGCGCCAATATGCCACGGAAGCTATCGCCTCCTCACTGGCATCGACGAATACATGTAATTAAACAGCGTTATTATAGAAATTGGTATCGTAACACCTAGGGACGTTGAATTCCAATAATTTTGGCTGCTCTTCTAACCAGACCTTCCATTGTCCATACATATCATCTGGTATCTTCTCGTCCCACATTACACCACATTTCCACACTCTCTGCATTAATATCTTTGATGTTATCATGAAATCGCAAAGAAAGCCAAAAGGATCGAAAATTGACATATTAAGCGATAAAATTTCACGTTTTGTTGGCACTTTCTTAAATTTCAAAATATCTTTGTCCACTTTGTGAAGTTTTAATTGAAAACAAAAAACATCTGGTAATGGTAACCATTACCACATAATGACGTTCTAAAATTCCGTGTACAGCTCTGGGCAGTTGTTCTACATATCGACGGGCATTGAAGTTTTTTTCATATTGTGCTATTGTGGGTGAGCAGGTGGCTCCAAAAATTAACCTCTCCATCACGTAGGTATCCACTGGTCGATTCTGGTCTCCCCCTCTCCATAGAAATCGGTGGATGTCCTGGTCTTATTTCGGTATAGAAATTTGGTGAAACTTTTCTTGTATATCACCGCACACTGCCACAGGAAGTTCTCTAAATTTGAGGATAATAGAAATAAGAGGCTTATTAAGATCCGGACCTGGAATCAAACATTTATTTAATGAGAAATCTTGTATCTCAGCTGCCGCATCGAAAACGAGTCGGATTCCTTTTTTATTCGCATTTTGTACCCCAAAGTGTGGCAAATAAAATGTTTTCGTGCTTCTTTTTTCTTTTTCCGAATCCGAAAGTTTTCTGCAAAGCCCTTTTCTTCATAATCTTGGATTTTCTTACAATATGCCATTGCATACTCTGAATCTTTAGCCATTTTCCTTTATATACTGTAAAGACGGTTTAAAGAATAATCATACGAGTCTGGAAACTTGAGTATCTGTTCTCTCCACAAAAGTGAGCATTCAAAGCGACCATTCACGGACATCGATGCCGACGGAGCCAGTGAAATTACGTCGGCTATACGAAGTCTTTGTTTTTATCGGCTGTGAATCATGAACAATATTGGCTAGATGTCGCAAAACATTCAACCAATTACTGAAGTCAATTATCGTAGCCGGTTGTTGTAGTTGTAGACATTTTTCGGCCCACTGCATTTGGCGACTTACCGGCAATTTCGACAATAAGTCACTTAAAAGGGACGGTTGTGTTCCTTAAAAATGTGGACATGTTGTAGATTTTGTTGGCGAAAACTATGCGACCCTCTAGATTGACGTTGGAAACTGGTGGAAGCGAACGGACTTTCTCAATCTGGCTCCGAATTAAAAGATCTGGACGAACAAAGGTTTCTTTCAATATTTCCATAATGGCTGCGACGTTAACCGAATTGTCCACAGCGATTCCACGGTCTCCTTTGCAACACTTTTTATCCAATATCTTAGGCGCATGATGTTATGAAGATTGGGGTACCCAAACTCGGCTGTGGTGCTTTCGAACGACTCGTGGAATGTTGACCACTCTTCTGGGAGGCCTTTTGTGGTATACTTGAGGAGGGAAGTGTTCCTGATGCTATCGGCAAATCCGAAATCAATTGTGACGGATGTGACTGATTCTGTGGGGCACTACTTAACGTTGGTAGCGGTGTTGTAGTAGGCAAGTTTGTTCTTGACACTTGTGACGTAGTTGCCGTTGCATTTGTTGGTGGTCGCTGCGCAGTTAACGTATGCTGTGGCTGATTTGCTTGCGAAAACGAACTTTGGATTTGTTGTGATGTTTGGAGCAGCTGTTCTTGTATTAATTTTGTGGGTTGCAGCATCTCGTTCTGTATTTCTTTCATTTGTCGCTGAAATTCACGCTGCATTTCCTCCATGTTTCGTTTAATTTGGCTTTTGAACTCCTGCATTTCTTTGACTGTGGCTGACGTAGTAGCTGGCGAACTGACTGCTTTTTGTTTCTGTAATGGCCGAGCGGCTAGGTTATGGGTACTTTACACGATATGTTTTTACATATGAGCTAAAGTGACAGCTCATATGTAAAAACATATCGTGTAAAGTACCCATTAGACTAGGGGTATTTTGTTTCGGCGAATGTGAAACAGACATTTCGTAAATATCGTTCTGAAAGCGAACTGGAGGAATTCCTTGTGCCGTTCTTTTGCTGGTACGTCTTGTTTGTTCGTGGTTTTCTGACATAAAATCGGCTTTTTACCAGGAAAGGCTCCAAAATTTGCAATTTAGGCCGATTTTTTTCTTTTTGGCGTACAAATTTTTGCACGTGTCTTCCCTGCAGTGTTTCTTTTTACCGTTGATCGTTGTTTATGTTGGGCAAATAACGAATACTTGACAAAGACGAAGATGAAGAATAGAACGAAACAAACTCCGGAATCAAAGAATAAAGTTGTCCCTTTTTGTTAATGTGTGCATGAATTAACTGCCCTGTTCCCGGCTGACTCCCAAATGACAACAAAAATTGTCTTGCATTAAATGTTTGACGACAAAAGCTGGCTTTATTAAATTGTTACTGTTTTTGGTTATGGGATTTAGCACAGAGCGTCGTGTGTGTTTATTCTCTAAAGAGTACATAAATAAATTATAGTAGTTAATTAAGTAAAACACTAAATGGAGCAAATGAGATCTTACTTGTTTTTGGCTCTATAACACAATAAAACAAAATGAAGATATTTAGTATTTAAATTAATAAACGAAAATATATCCGTCTCATCTTGGGAAGCTTATGACATCTCAGCTGACACGTTGACATTGGCTTCAAGCATTGGCATTTTAAGGTGACCATCCACAACAACATACATGCAGAAGGAAAAAGGTAGTGTTTCCCACTTAATTCCACATTTCTTATCCATTAGTTTAAAATCGCGTAAAAAGTCGGAAACAAAAACGAATAACTGAAAGTCTGTATACACAAACATTGTTTTAACATAACTCTCTCTCCTCAATTTTGAAAATAGAAACAATTAAAAAATGTATTGAAAATACCAGCAGAATAATTGGAAAGCGTGTAGAAACAGGTAAAACATACATTTGACTGCTAAACCTAAATAATGACGGGACGTACACAAATATTTCAACTTTCTACCACAACAACGCTCTCTAAGCGTACGTATTGCCAAAATACGTTAAGTACAAAATCACATTTAAAACACCAAATCCGCGACCAAAAATTATTTAAATGTTTTCATTCGTAAAATAAATAATTTTCCTTTACAATTAATTGGATTTCAGGTTTTGTTGGGCTTTTGTTTTTAAAATACAAAACACAGGCACATACAAACAATAACGTTCTGTCAAAGTTATACTTTTTCAACTTACAAAAAGTATACGCTCGACGTATTTCGGTAGTTCTCATAAGAATACATGTGTTCCACTTTTTTCACCACACACGCTCTGTGTATACGGACGTATATAGGTATGGGCCTGAAAGGAAGATTATTGTCTGTTCTGTTCAATTTAGTGTATATTATGTTCGTTTTTGTTCAAATTTCCCTATAAAAGAGGAAACAAGAAGTGAGAAAGATTGAAGCGTGTTACTATGAATGGTGTCGTGGAAACGGGTTAATTCGTGTAAATCGTTCGACAGGCGAACAACGTAATTCAAACACTCGTGGGAACATTTATCCCGATGGAAACGGGAACAAAAGCAGGCGACTATAGGTTTTCTCAAAACATACGGCTCTCATAAAAGTTGAACGAAAACTGTAGTGTCTTCCAAGTCAAAATCGTTGCAATAAAAAAAGCCGCCGAACTGGTAAGCAACATGAAAAGGTAGATAGTTGGACCGGTGATAATCCACGAAGAGAATGTTTCAAACGGCAATACTGGACATGGCTGCGACAAAAAGGAACTACAGCACGACAAATCATGGCAAACTCTCTCTTCATAGGTGACTGACCTTGGCTGTTCCGTTAAGCATGTGAAACCACATTTACTGTAAATTTTTCACTGCGAGGAGCGCTTTCGCTTTTTCGCTCTGAAACTGGTAAAGCACAGAATATTTATATCTGAAAGTGCAACCCACAGTCAATTGATGGTGAAGTGGGGATTTAAAATTCAGACATCGCGATAGACCCTACCAAGATATTGATCATCCAAGATGTGGAAAATTAAGCATGATACGTTCAGTCACTCGACTTATAGCTTTGAAAAGTCTAAAAATCGGAGTCGACATTTGGCTGTAGACAAAATCAAATAAACCAAAAAAATCTATCATAAAGCCGTTTTAAGGCGCCAAAAATGAAATTCAAAAGGACAAAATGACAATTTTTGGCGTCGGAAATAACAATTGACAGGTCTGAGCATTTTTTTAATACAGAACAAAATCCATTTTATGGGGCATTTTGAACGAATCTAACTTTCCGTGTGGGGTTAGCTAGAAACTCCATCGGGACCCTCCCATTGGCGAATTGGGGACACTCATCATATTCTTAGCAAATAACAAGGGTACCGGGGAAATAAAATACCCCAGGGTAACCAATCTAGCCCAAGGAACGGCAGCTGTTTCCTTGGTACCTCAGATAGGCAAATGTTGAAACAACTGGTATGGCTGTCTTTGGAAAGCAGGTGGCGTGGTGGGAACCACAGAAGCGGTATCTGTACAGCGACAAAGCGAATGTCGGTCTTGTAGCGGTTTGCAAATCTATAAAAAAATTATTAATGAGAATTAATAAAAAAAGCACGGGTGGATGCTTTGAAGTGGCAGCCCCACTACCATCCTAGGATACTATGGACTAATCACCCATTTATCCGAAACAAAACGATTTACAAATGAAGAAGAAACAACATATCCCTCGATGACGACAATTGGCACACGGAAAAGGACACGAATTGCTCAATGGAATGTTAGAACATTAAGAGAGGCATCAATTTTGGCGCAAGTGGAATCTCAAATGCAAAAATATCAAATTGAAATACTAGGAGTTAGTGAAATGCGATGGTGCAAAAGCGATAAATATTAAACTGCAAACGGCAACTTAATCGTGTATAGTGGAAAAGAGACAAAACACGAAAGCGGAGTAGCCATTATACTATCAAAAAATATAAAAAGTTCTCTGAAATCATGGGAAGCGGTAAGCGACCGCATAATATTAGCGCGTCTACAGACGAGACTGAAAAACAACTTTGCATAATACAATGCTATGCACCAACAGAAGATGCTGAAGAAAATGTCAAAGAAGAATTTTATGACAGGCTAGTCTCAACCATGAACAAAGTACCATCAAGAGATATTTTAGTACTCTCTGGCGACTTCAATCCCAAGATAGGAAACGACAACAGAGCACTAAACAATATATGGTCTGTCTGGTTACTTTCCCAGCAAAAGGTCCCAAAAAAGGATTTTCCCACTTTGCAACTTTGTTCTCAAAAAAAGCAATACAATTAGGCTTGCTATTTCCACAATAAAAATGTTCTTAATGTTCACAAACATAAATCAACGAAAATTTTAAAACACATGATTGATTGTTTTCAGGAAGAAGAAGAGTGCAAGTGCTTGCTAGAAGAAATTTGTCCAGCAAGAATTTGCAAGCTCTCAGTGAAAAAACTGTCAAAATGTCTCTCTCAAATCGCTCTCTTTTGCTGACTTTTTGCGTTAACAGACGACTTCCAGCAACAATTGGTACAAGTTGGTACAAATTTTGGGGTAACCAGACAGACTTATAATGGGGAAACATGGAATGGGCGAAAGAAATGATAATGGTGAACGCTTAATAAATTTGTGTCAAACATTTAGCATGGTCATTGGTGGGTCCATTTTCCCCACGAAGAAATACACAAATATACCTGGGCATCCCCCAATGGTAATATCAAGAACCAGATTGACCACATATGTATTCATCAGCGTTGGCGAAGCTCACTTATGGATGTGCACACAAAAATAGGTGCAGATATTGACAGCGGTCAAGATCTGATCGTAGCCACAATTTAAATAAAATTGAAAAAGAATTATAGAGACGCAAACATCCGGCGGCAAAGGGAACATATCGACGTTAGCAAGCTCAAAAATGAGGATAAAAGAAAAGAAGTAGGCGACCACATAAGGGAGAAATTGGCAGTGAGCAATAATCAGAACTGGGAACAATAGGATACCGAAGGAATACTGAGAGGAAGGTGTGGATCACAGATGAAACATGGAACCTAATGGAAAGGAGAAACCAACTTAAACAACAGATGTTAGACGATCCACGACAAAGTATAAAGTACAAAAACACACCCAAATGATAAAAGACGTTACCTAGAATCGATTACAACCGACGCAGAGAGTGCGGCTGGCGCGAACAACATGCGCAAACTTTTTGAGATAGTCAGAAAATTAACAAACTGTAAACTTAAAGGCAATAGAGGAATTAAAGATGAAAACGGAGAACTAAGAACTGACACGGAAAAGCAAACCCACATATGGAAACGGCACTTCGAAAAAATTTGCAGCACAGATGACAACGCCGACGAAATTCAACACATTAGTAATAAAAATACACATAATATCAACGAGGATCCCCCATCAATGGAAGAAATTATTAATGCAGTAACGGCCCTGAAAAGAAACAATTCGCCTGGAGAAGATGGTTTACCAGCGGAGCTATTGTCGATAGAATGGACTAGAGGAGCTATAATTAAACTGTCCAAAAAAGGTGATCTGACCGACTGTAATAATTGGAGAGGGATTACACTCCTAAATACAATATATGAAATAACCGCAGTAATAATTAATAAAAGACTATACGGCATTGATCAATCGTTACGGGATGAACAGGCTGAATTCAGACCACACCGCAGCTGTGTCGACCAATCAAACACCCTGCGGATAATAATCGAACAGTCGGTCGAATGGCGCTCACCTCTATACTTGTGCTTCATTGATTTCAAAAAAGCATTCTACACGATCAAACTTAGTGCAATATGGAAAGCACTGGGAGATAAAGGAGTACCTATAAAGGTAATAAAGATCATAAAAGCGATGTACGACAACTCCACTTTACAGGTTTGCCATGACAGTTTGTATAGTGACGCAAGGTTGTCCTCTCTCCCCTCTACTGCTCGCAGTTACCCTCGACAGCATAATGTCCGAAATCTGCAAAAAGAAAAGAGGAATCGTTTGGGGTCTCCACCAACAGCGCGAGGATCTAGACTTTGCAGACGATATCACATAAGCACCAAGACATGCAAAACAAATTAAACGACTTGGTACTACTTGCTAAGAATAGGCAGTCCATTAATATCCAAAAAACAAAAGCGATGAGGATAAACAATCAAAATAACAACAAACTATATGTAGAAAGCAAAGAAGTAGAATACGTAAATAGCTTCTGCTACCTTGGATGTGTTATGTCTGAAAACGGAGGAACGGAGGAAGACGTCAAATACAAGCTAGCTAAAACCCGAGCGACTTTTGGACGACTAAACAAGATTTGGAGATCGCCGCAAATCACACTGCATATAAAACAGCGGTTATTCAATGCATGTGTGAAAACAACACTTTTATATGGAAGCGAGACATGGTTAATAAACGATTCCACTATAAAAGCAATTCAAACCCAAATCAATAAGTTCTTGCGCATTATATGTCGAGTCTTCTGGCCTAACACGATTACAAATGCAGACTTATGGCAAAAACCAAATGAAGAGCCTATTGTCAAACAGATAACCAGGAAAAAATGGGGATGGATAGGTCACACTCTTCGGAAAACTCCAGCCAGCATCACAAGATACGCCCTTGAATGGAACCCCCAAGGAAGCAGAAGACGTGGCCGACCAAGAAATACCTGGCGCCGTACAACCATAGCAGATGTCGGTAGAATTAACATTTCATGGGAAGAAATAATATCACTCTGTCATGATAAAGCAAATTATAACCTTATTGTAGAAACCCTATGTTCCACATTGGAATAAATAAAGGAAAAAAACCTTCCGGACACAATCTCCATTAAAGTCTCTCAGAAGGTAGAGGGTGAAAATGTCACGAATACTCCGAAAATCAAAACAGATATTGGCTTTCTTGTAGACGTATCCGTATTAGATTTCTCCTCAAGGGTCAAAATTAAAGAAGATATATTTAGAAAATAATTGAGAAAGAATTAAAAGGCTTCTGCCTGCTATAGAAAACCTTAGAAGGTCTTCTGTCTGCTAAGGAAGACCTTAAAAGGCATTCGTTCTACTATGGAAGACCTTACAAGGAATTCTAGTAGACAGACGAACTTTTAAAGTCATCTCTAGTAAGCAGAAAACATTTTATTGACTTCTTTAGACGACTAAAGATCTTTTAAGGTCTTCTCTAACAGACAGAAGACCTTTTAAGGTCTTCTCTAGCAGACAGGAGACCATGTAAGGTCTTTTCGAGTAGACAGAAGACCATGTAAGGTCTTTTCGAGTAGACAGAAGACCATGTAAGGTCTTCTCTAGTAGACAGAAGACCTTCTAAGGTCTTCTATAGTAGACAGAAGACCTTATAACGTCGTCTATAGTAGACAGAAGTCTCTCTAAGGTCTTCTATAATAGACAGAAGCCATTTTAAGGTCTTTTCTAGTAGATAGAAGATCTTTTGAGGTCTTTTCTAGTAAATAGAAGATCTTTTAAGGTCTTCTCTAGTAGCCAGAAGACCTTCTTAGGTTTTCTATAGTTTGCAGAAGACCTTTTTCAATTTGTTAATAGTAGACAGAAGACTTTCAATGCCTTCTCTAGTAAACAAAATACCTTTTAAGGTATTCCTTTAAAGATATTATATAGTAGAGAGAAGACATTTTAATGTCTTCAATAGTAGACAAAAGCCTCTCTACGGTCTTCAATAATAGACAGAAGCCGTTTTGAGGTCTTCTCTAGTAGACAGAAGACCTTTAAAGGTCTTTTCTAGTCGACAGAAGACCTTAAAAGGTCTTCTCTAGTAGACAGAAAACCTTTTAAGGTCTTCTATAGTATAAAGAATATATTTTAAGGTCTTCTCTAGTTGATAGAACACATTTTAAAGTTTTCTATACTTGACAGAAGACTTTTAAGGTTTTCTATAATACATAGAAGACATTTGTAGTAAACAGAAGACCTTTTAAGACCTTTTCTAGTAGACATAAGATCTTTTGAGGTCCTCTCTAGTAGACAGAAGGTCTTCCTTATTAGACAGACGACCTTTTAAGGCATTCTGTAGTAGACAGAAGATATTTTAAAGTCTCCTTTAGGCGGATGACCTTTTAAGGTCTTCTATAGTAGAGAGTAAACCATTTAAAATCGTCTCTAGTAGACCGATACGTTTAAACGTCTGGAGTGGATAGAAGTCTTTTTAAGATCTTCCCTAGTAGACAGAAGGTCGTTTAGAGTCTTCTCTTGTAAACAGAACTCCTTTTAATGTCTTCGTTGGTACACAGAAGGCCTTTTAAGGTTTTGTAAGGTAGACAGGAGACCTTTTTAGTACACAGAAGGCCTTTATCTCCCTTGTAGACATATGACTTTTTAAGGTATTCTTTAGTACACCGTATTTAATAGTAGAGAGAATATCTTTTAAGGTCTTCTATAGTAGACATAAGCACGTCCGCCTTGCACTCAGACGGTTTGTGGTTCAATCAGTCAAATTTTTTGGCGGTGATATGCGAGATATGAGAAGGTATTTTATAGTATGCAAACAGTGGGAGTAATAGCACATTTACATGTAACCGGATTAAATAAATCCACTGGATTTCAAATATTAATTCCTTTTCATATACGTCAAATAAATCCTTATAAAGAAGGTTAACCCAGCAAAAAGCTCTATTGTAAACATTGTATAAGCTCAGTTTTTTGTTACGGCAACGTATATAATACCCCGGTTACACTTAACCGGATTAACCCAGTAGGTTTGGATTTCAACTGTTAATTCCATAGCGCAAACGTCAAATAAATCCTCTCGAAGTGGGTTAACTTGAGGAAAAACTCTAGTGTAACCGTACTATAAGATACGAATATATACGATCTTTATACTGTAGAGCACAAAAACTTTATTAAATTCACTCCAGCTTCAACAGACAATGAAATAGTATTTTTAGATTAACGAAATCCACTGTATTTCAAATTTAAAATCCATTGCATACAAGATCTATTTATCAGGTCACGTAAGTAGCACAACAACAACTCTATTTTGGCTGAAAATTCTTCAATATGTCAAAATGTTTGTTTACGTTTTCATACAAATGATTCACAATAACAAAAAAATGACAGATTGAAACCAATCAGCTGGTCGTTTTACGCCACCTTATAATTTCATCATGATTGCATATATGTATGTACGTTAAATAAATAAATCCTCGTCATAAAGCTACTGGATTTTATTTGACGTATGTATGTATGGCGCAATCATACAAGTACCTGCATCAGCCCAGCAGATGTACTGCGAGATGTCAAAAATGTTGTTGTAATTGAAAACAAAAAATAAAAAAAATATATGAAAAATTGATGGATTTTTCTAATAATTCTTTTATTAGCACCTGCCTAATGAAATTTTGTTGAAAAAATTGTGCGCATCGCTTTATATTTAGAAAACATTTTTGACATTTCACAGTACTGAACAGATTTTTGTTGTAGTTATTCTTCTTCAAATGCCAATTCCATTGCGTATATGTCAAATCAAATCGAGTAGATTTGAATCGAGTGGATTAATAAATCTAAACGTACTATAAACCTACTAATATGATAAATTTTCGTATATTCCAAGTGAAGTAATAGAATACATCTCCCAACTAACTATCGCATTATATACCAAATAATTTTTCATACCTAATGATCTTTTTTTACACACCATTAGCACTCGGTAGGAATGTCCCAAATCACGTTCTTCTTCTTGATTTCAACGACCAACGCTGGCCTGGCTGATCTACATAAGAAAAACAATTACGCTCGTACTACAAACATAAATCAAATGACAGACATATCCCCTGCACCATCCCATTCCTACCCCCCAAAATACACTTTACGTTGCGACGATTGATATTAAAACTATTTTCAAATCTCTGTGTCGTTGTTTTTATTGCTGTTGGTGTTGTTGTTTCTGTTATTTTCACCGATTTCAATACTAGAAATTTCAAAATTCGGAACAATAACAATAAAAGAGTGACTAAAAAAGATGTTTCATCGTTAAAATACACATACATATACACACATATAGTATAAATGTGTGCACGATTGTGTGTGTGTGAATATTCAAAAAATGAAATATACACAACTCTCTTGATATACGACGAAATAAACATTTTCAACAAGTTACTCTCGTTTAAAATTCGTTTATTTTTACTATTTCCCGAAGTAGGCAAGTAGCCTACCTCCCCTAGATCAGCGGCAGCGCATTTCCAATGTTTGTTGCTTCTTAAACTTTGTGAAACAACGGTGACGGCTCTTATTCTTTCCTGTAATGTTGTTGCTTTGTTTTGAATATTGTTGCCCAATCCGTCGTATAACGAACGTTGTTCCTATTACATTTTTGTTGTTTTTATTTTCCAACGTATCCATGCCAGTCATCGATCTTTTTTCTCCAACTACATATGAGAGAAGGTTTGCTGCACGATCTCTCCGCGTACTCACATTGCAGACGCCAACGTTTGTCGTATGTCGTTATTAGTTAGCCTGCGGAATACACCATGCACACACATGTGGTGTGAAAATCCTAAATCAATGTGAATGGTCGGTCGATTTGGTGGCTGGCTGGTAGGTTATTGCATCGGGCACAGTGCTGGGCCAAAGTATTTGCCCATATGTTAAACACATGGAAATATTTTTGTTTTTATTACTGAGGTTTAATAGGTGGGCTGAATTACCACTATGTTTGTTTGCTTACACACAAAAGGGTTTGACATACATATGTATACATATCTGCATATTTTCTGTACGGTTCTCAGAAAGTAATGATGTTAGGTTTGGTAACAAAGAAACAAGCATCACTCCTCCTTAAAGTAGTTGAATAAAATCTTAAAAAGAGTGGGACATTAACTTTAAACGCCACATGGAAATACACTATCTACCAAATGTTCTTCATTGCTTTTGTGTTGCATGACTTTGTCCGATGGACGATAATTTCTGAGATAAACAATTCCCTTTTTGGCGACCAATTGTTCGTCAATAAAACGTCCAAAAATAGCAATATGCATGATTGTGGCGCCCAATTAATACCGCTAAGACATAAAATTGCAACTTTATAAAGTTGGCAACATTATGAAACGAACGACTTACAGACAGGTGAAATTTTTCAGTGTTCACCTATTTTCAATGTCCAGTGTCCTGGAAACATCGAGTAGCAATGTTTCGAATTATCTCACTAGTTATCCAACTATTTAAGGTTGGAACACTTATTCCTTTGATTGTCGGTAAAGATCTCAATTTACAACATCGCTAAGAATGGAATAGCAAGATCATATGACTTGTCTACCGCTTAGGAAAGACTTAAGTTAAAAAATTGGTTCCTCTATGCAACGAATGACTTACAGAAGCTGTGACTCAGTAAAATTCCCCAATGTTCACCATTGGATCTTTGGAAATAGCCAGTAGCAATGTCTCATCCCTTAACCAACTATTAAAAGTTAGCTTATTAAGGAACGTTTTTCCCTCTGAATGTCGACAAAGATGTCAATTCACATGAATGTGGCGCCCAATTAGCATTAGACATGGAATAGCAAGTTAATAGAACTTGTCCACCGCTTTAGATGGACTAAATTAAGTCAGCATTGGTCACTTTATGCAACTAACAAATTACAGAGGTATCATTCAGTAAAATTCCCTAATGCCTTTAGAGACAACCAGTAGTATAAAATCGAATGGATGGTAGCACATGTAAACATACTCTCACAGTATTGTACTAAATAATGAAAACAGTTACCACATTTTTAGGAGTTATTCCTGTAATTCTTCGGGGAGACCTTGTGATCCATTGTGTTCATCATAATAGAGTACTTTCCAAGCCCAGTGGTAGTTCTCATCGCCCTAGAATTTCAGAGTGACCGTATTCGGAGCTGTGTCTGAATTTAGTTCCACTAGATAATAGTCAAACAGCACATTGAGGTCCACCTGTAGAGTGCTCTTCATAGCACTGGTAATTAGTATAGGTGATACTCTTTGGACATTGAAGATACGATGCCTAGCCTTAAAGCTTATCACCATAACAGAGAACTATAATGGAGAATTGGGCGTACGATGGTCCGATGAATCCAATCCAATGGATGACCTGTGGTCTTAATGTCCACCTCTTGCCAATGGAATTCTTGCATGAACACAGCTACAAGACCTGTCTGACGCGTTCCACGACGCTCCTTTTTCACGTCAATTGTTGGTCCAGAATGATGCCGAGGTACTTGTCTTCTAAAAAGCGCCCAAGGGTGACTCAATTTTAGTAAGGGTCCATAGAATCACCCTTTATTTTAGTAAGGTTCCATAGAAACACCTTTTCTTTTAGTAAGGGTCCATAGAAGCACACTTTCTCTCAGTAAGGGCCTACATAAGCACCCTTTATTTCTGTAAGGGTCTATAGAAGCACCCTTTCTTTAAGTAAGGGTCTATAGAAGCATCCTTTCTTTCAGTAAGGGTCTTTAGAAGCATCATTTCTTTCAGTAAGGGTCTATAGAAGCACCCTTTCTTCCTGAAAGTGTCTACAGAAACACCCTTTCTTTCAGTAAGGGTCTATAGAAGCACCCTTTCTTCCTGAAAGTGGCTACAGAAACACCCTTTCTTTCAGTAAAGGTCTTTAGAAGCACCCTTTCTTTCAGTAAGGGTCTTTAGAAGCACCCTTTCTTTCAGTAAGGGTCTTTAGAAGCACCCTTTCTTTCAGTAAGGGTCTTTAGAAGCACCCTTTCTTTCAGTAAAGGTCCATAGAAGCACACTTTCTCTCAGTAAGGGTCTACATAAGCACCCTTTCTTTCTGTAAGGGTCTATAGAAGCACCCTTTCTTTCTGTAAGGATCTATAGAAGCACCCTTTCTTCCAGAAAGTGTCTATGGAAGCACCCTCTCTTTCAGAAAGGTCTATAGAAACACCCTTTCTTTTAGAAAGGTCTATAGAAGCACCCTTTCTTTCAGAAAGGGTCTATAAAAGCACCATTTCCTTCAGAAAGGGTTTATAGAAGGAACATTTCATTCAGAAAGGGTCTATAAAAGCACACATTCCTTCAGAAAAGGTCTATAGAAGCACTCTTTCTTTCAGAAAAGGTCTATAGAAGCACCCTTTATTTCAGTAAGGATCTATAGAAGCACCCTATCCTTCAGAAAGTGTCTATAGTCAATGTACCGTTTGTCTTCCCGTTTGAGACTACTTACTGATGGATTTGGGGTCCTCAAAAGGACCCTACGGAATGTGCACAATACATATCCTGATAGAAGGGGCTAACCAACAGGAACAAAATCATTTATAGCATAGACTAATGAAAACATAGACGTCAGATCTCTCTCACCGAGTATGTTCGAATTGAGTGTGGTAAATAAGAAACTCAATATAAAATGCCAAAAAAATTCAACTTAACAAATATTTTGTTCCGACAAAAGGCTACATCGGGATAGTTTTTGATGGGGACTATATCCTCAGATAAAAATATCCAAGAAAATATTGCCATTTTCCCCAAAAATCGTATTCGAACTTTTTTGAGTTTTCGGGTTGAAGTGACTTGACCGCGAAAGAATTGAGTGATCCGTCGTCTGTATATTTATTAGTCTATGTTTATAGTGTGTATACCAGAGTGAGGCAGAGAACATTTTTGGGTCTCTCTTGTGCTCTCAATGAGCGTTAATTTGTTGTTGTTCACAACGTGTTAGCATCTACACAGGCTGTGAGCGATAAGAAATTTACGCTCACTTAGAGCACCTGGGCTCTCTTGTGAGTCACAATGCCTCCTCCTGGTGTATACTTTCGTAGATCACTGTGCACTGCAGTTTGACTACTAGAGTATCTGAATGTGTTGTGTGTGAATGGGGTTAAGTATACGAGCACAGCACCTCATTCTGAAATTGTGCGGAGCCCATATGCAATGCGATGACATTCTTGAGAGAATTACAAAAAACTATTTTAAAAGTCGAGAGGGAGAGACAACTCGTGATTCCTCGCTCCTCAGGTCTATAACGGTACTCATGCAAAAATACCATCAAGAGAATTCTAGACACGGTGGGTGGGAGGGAAGTAGGCAGAACTATTCCTAATGAGCGTAAAGAATAATATGGACAATTCTTTGTTTTGGGGACGACTAACCGAAATACAAACCGAATGCCATACAGCTAAGTAGCTTCGTCGTCATAAAGAGTAATGTTATGAGTTTGACTCTTGAAAAGATTTTCGTTCTGGGTGTTTATTCGTATGTTTTGTATAATGCAGGAGGCTGGTGGGCTGGCTAGCTGGGGAATGGTTGGTTGATGGCAAAAGGCTACAGCCAGGCCAGGCTGTTCAATATTTTAACGATCAACAAATAACGTTGGATGGGTATACGGTTGGTTGTTGTTGTTGTTTTTAGCATAGAACACATTTTTCTTATAGCTGATACTAAAAACGTAAATTACACACAAACACACACATGGGACCATTTGGACGAAGGCGCAACAACGACAAACGGACTGACGACGACCCGACCCACCGCACTATAGTATGCAGATGATATCCACAAACAAAAACCCAACACATGCAGAGAGTGAGAGTGAAGTGTTTACGAATGGTGGACATTAACGGTACATGCTTCTTTGTTGTATGTTATTTGGTGTTGCTATTATTATTTTTGTTGTTATTGTTGTTGTTGCTGTAATTGTTTTGGTATGATGATTTAGTTTCTGAAACAAATCGACGAAGAAGAAAAAAAAAACAGTTTGTAATACTATTTTTAAACACACAAACTTAGCGCGATGTTCGTAAAAACAACATTCGAATAGAAGAAGATGAACGTACGGAAAGATGGCTGGTTGGCTGAAATGAACACATGGATGTCGGTATGACAGACGGACGGATATGTGTGTTGCTCACATTGAACAACAACCAACCAGAATATGAAATCGAAATTCACATGAACGGCACGAAAAAACGTAGACTATTGAAACAAACCAAATTCGAAAAATGACTGAGAATATGTATAATGAATATGAGAAAAACGAAATAAATTTAGTACATCAAAATATTTTTGTTTTTAACCAGACAGCAAGCAGCATCCAACCATTTTCACTAGTATCAAGTAGTCAAATTCACAGTGGGTTTGGTCGCTGAAAAAGGGGAACTAAAATTTAATTTAAAAAACCGAGATAGGTACATACATAAAGGGTGCTTCTATATACCCTTTCTGAAATAAAGGGTGCTTTTTATATACCCTTCTGTAAGAAAGGTTGCATTTTATATACCGTTTCTGTAAGAAAAGGTGGTTTTCATATGCACTTTCTGAAAGAAAGGGTGCTTTTATAGACCCTTTCTGAAAGAAAGGTTGCTTTTATAGACCCTTTCTCAAAAAAGGGGCTTCTATAGACCCTCTCTCAAAAAAAGGGGCTTCTATGAACCCTGTCTTAACGAAATTGTGCTTCTATGGACCCTTTTTGAAAGAAAGAGTGCATTAACAGACCCTTTCTGAAAGAAAGGGTGCTTCTATGGACTCTTTCTGGATGAAAGTCAGCTTCAAAGGACCTTTCCTGAAAGAAAGGATGCTTCTATAGACCCTTTCTGAAAGGGTGCTTTTTATAGAAAGGGTGCTTCTATAGACCCTTTTTGAAAGAAAGGGTGCTTCTATAGACCCTTTTTGAAAGAAAGGGTGCTTCTTGAGACCCTTTTTGAAAGAAAGGGTGCTTCTATAGACCCTTTTTGAAAGAAAGGGTGCTTCTATAGACCCTTTTTGAAAGAAAGGGTGCTTCTGTAGACCCTTTTTGAAAGAAAGGGTGCTTCTATAGACCCTTTTTGAAAGAAAGGGTTCTTCTATAGACCCTTTTTGAAGGAAAGGGTGCTTCTATAGACCCTTTTTGAAGGAAAGGGTGCTTCTATAGACCCTTTTTGAAAGAAAGGGTGCTTCTATAGACCCTTTTTGAAAGAAAGGATGCTTCTATAGACCCTTTTTGAAAGAAAGGATGCTTCTATAGACCCTTTTTGAAAGAAAGGGTGCTTCTATAGACCCTTTTTGAAAGAAAGGGTGCTTCTATAGACCCTTTTTGAAAGAAAGGGTGCTTCTATAGACCCTTTTTGAAAGAAAGGGTGCTTCTATAGACCCTTTTTGAAAGAAAGGGTGCTTCTATAGACCCTTTTTGAAAGAAAGGGTGCTTCTATAGACCCTTTTTGAAAGAAAGGGTGCTTCTTGAGACCCTTTTTGAAAGAAAGGGTGCTTCTATAGACCCTTTTTGAAAGAAAGGGTTCTTCTATAGACCCTTTTTGAAGGAAAGGGTGCTTCTATAGACCCTTTTTGAAAGAAAGGGTGCTTCTATAGACCCTTTTTGAAAGAAAGGATGCTTCTATAGACCCTTTTTGAAGGAAAGGGTGCTTCTATAGACCCTTTTTGAAGGAAAGGGTGCTTCTATAGACCCTTTTTGAAAGAAAGGGTGCTTCTATAGACCCTTTTTGAAAGAAAGGATGCTTCTATAGACCCTTTTTGAAAGAAAGGGTGCTTCTATAGACCCTTTTTGAAAGAAAGGGTGCTTCTATAGACCCTTTTTGAAAGAAAGGGTGCTTCTATAGACCCTTTTTGAAAGAAAGGGTGCTTCTATAGACCCTTTTTGAAAGAAAGGGTGCTTCTATAGACCCTTTTTGAAAGAAAGGGTGCTTCTATAGACCCTTTTTGAAAGAAAGGGTGCTTCTATAGACCCTTTTTGAAAGAAAGGGTGCTTCTATAGACCCTTTTTGAAGGAAAGGGTGCTTCTATAGACCCTTTTTGAAGGAAAGGGTGCTTCTATAGACCCTTTTTGAAAGAAAGGGTGCTTCTATAGACCCTTTTTGAAAGAAAGGATGCTTCTATAGACCCTTTTTGAAAGAAAGGGTGCTTCTATAGACCCTTTTTGAAAGAAAGGGTGCTTCTATAGACCCTTTTTGAAAGAAAGGGTGCTTCTATAGACCCTTTTTGAAAGAAAGGGTGCTTCTATAGACCCTTTTTGAAAGAAAGGGTGCTTCTATAGACCCTTTTTGAAAGAAAGGGTGCTACTATAGACCCTTTTTGAAATAAAGGGTGCTTCTATAGACCCTTTTTGAAAGAAAGGGTGCTTCTATAGACCCTTTTTGAAAGAAAGGGTGCTTCTATAGACCCTTTTTGAAAGAAAGGGTGCTTCTATAGACCCTTTTTGAAAGAAAGGGTGCTTCTATAGACCCTTTTTGAAAGAAAGGGTGCTTCTATAGACCCTTTTTGAAAGAAAGGGTGCTTCTATAGACCCTTTTTGAAAGAAAGGGTGCTTCTATAGACCCTTTTTGAAAGAAAGGGTGCTTCTATAGACCCTTTTTGAAAGAAAGGGTGCTTCTATAGACCCTTTTTGAAAGAAAGGGTGCTTCTATAGACCCTTTTTGAAAGAAAGGGTGCTTCTATAGACCCTTTTTGAAAGAAAGGGTGCTTCTATAGACCCTTTTTGAAAGAAAGGGTGCTTCTATAGACCCTTTTTGAAAGAAAGGGTGCTTCTATAGACCCTTTTTGAAAGAAAGGGTGCTTCTATAGACCCTTTTTGAAAGAAAGGGTGCTTCTATAGACCCTTTTTGAAAGAAAGGGTGCTTCTATAGACCCTTTTTGAAAGAAAGGGTGCTTCTATAGACCCTTTTTGAAAGAAAGGGTGCTTCTATAGACCCTTTTTGAAAGAAAGGGTGCTTCTATAGACCCTTTTTAAAAGAAAGGGTGCTTCTATAGACCCTTTTTGAAAGAAAGTGTGCTTCTATAGACCCTTTTTGAAAGAAAGAGTACTTCTACTACTCGTACTAGAAGGGCGCGAAATGTACTAAAAATGGTACCATTTGTATAGCTGACATAATAATCAACGCCCAGACGAAACGGATAAAGCTCGAAACTTGAAATGTTGAACGGGTAGAGCTAATAGCTTGAAATTTGGAATGTCAATCAAAATGGGGAAGAAGGATTGATATAAAGAGGTGGTTTTGGAAATGTGTACTAAATGGTACTAACAATTTGGTACAATTTGGATTTGGGTGAAGCCTAACAATCTACGTATGTATATCGTGACTATCCTATCTGCAAAGTCTGTATTTCACTGTGTTAGTTCTAAGGCTTTAAAAACTGCATAAACTTCTGCCTGAAAAACATTGCAGTTGTCGTTAAGTTTATACGAGCCTCTGTGCCGATCCATCAGTGAAGATGGATAGCTTATCAGGAAGTGGTCTGCCCTGCACCCACTCACTGCTATCGGGAATTAATAGCTCAGTTGTGTCGAAGTCACCCACCTGTAGAACGCTTACATGTCCAGGCCGTGAACTGCTTCTTCTTTATTTGCACATCCGGTATTCGGATATAAAGCGATCATACAATATGATAGATATGTTCTTTATACATTTTATTTTATATACTTCATTTTATGTTATGTTAGTGGTATTAGTTCTCTATTTCTTGCAGCGTGTATTAGATTTCTTTCATTACTGTATCCAGTCCAATCCTGGATGTTTTTAATCCAAGATAACTCTTTTCTGCCTCGAACTCGATTTCCTTCAACATTGCCTTTAATAATGGTCTGGAGAAATTTTACTTATCGTTCCTCATGAGATGTCTAGGTATGCAATTTTACGGCTTTTGACAGATTGCAGCAATTCTCGATCCAAATTCATTTTTCTTAAGACTTCTTCATTTGTGACCCGCGCAGTCCAAGGCATTTTCAAAATGCGACGGTATACCCATATTTCAAAGGCTTCAAGTTTTTTCTCATCAGCTTTTTTTATTGTCCACGCCTCTACTGCATATAATATGTCGACCAAATATAACATTTTACGAATCTGGTCTTTGTCGAGAGACTCAAGTCATGGTTAGTAAGAACTTTCTTATATTTGTAGAAAGCACCTCTGGCTAACTCCACACGACGTTTTATTTCTTTTGACATGTTCCATTGTTCGTTCAACAGTGTTCCTAAGTATAGGTGTGTACGATAACCCAATAATTTGTACAAATTCGTACAAATTTTTTGCTGTATGCTGTTCGATAACAAAATTATCCAGCAAAAGAGAGCGAGTTTGGAGAGATTTTTGGAGAGTTTTGTGACTGAGAACTTGGAAAATTTGTCCCGCAAAAATTTGCAAGTCTGATCAGCTGACTTTTAATCACCTGTTCAATGTAAACAAATCGAAATGTTAACATTTTTGACCAAGAAAATTTCACAATTTCACATTTTTTTAGATTCTAAAGCGTTCTGGATAGGATTATAGCATTAAATAAGTCAACTGCAATTTTAAAATTTATGTTTTTGTTCCGTTTGGTTTAAAATATCAAAAGAAACAAAAACAAATTTCATATATTTTCGGAAACAGCTGACTTTCTTGAAAGTTTTTGCAAAATGCTGTTCGATAACTTTCTGCAATTTTTCTTGCTTGTGAGAGTAAAATTCACTGAGAGAGGTTGCTGGAACTGACTGAGTAATTATTGCTGGGAAAGTTATCGTACACACCTTATATAAAGTTTTTAACGCGTTCGATTGTATCTTTTATTTTGAGTATTGTATTGTAATTTTGACCCTATCTGCCGATTACCATATACACTGCACCCCGGTTAACTACCTCTCATAAAATTCCAAACAATTGAGGCACTTATGCGGGAAAGGCAGTTACGAAAATCGAAATTGGTTATCTCAGAAATAAACTATTGCGGGTAATAAACCGATAAAAATATTATTAAATGTTCCTTTTGGGGAAAATATTTGAGGGGGAAAATATTTTGGGGTTTTAATTTGTGAGGCAATTAAACGGGAAAGGCAGTTAAGCAGAGAGGTAGATAACCGGGGTGCAGTGTATTTTGTCTTCTTTATATTTATTTTAAGGCCATATAGCTCGTTTACGCATGTAAGTCTATCTAATAGTTTTTGCAATCCTGATAGGCTTCCAGCTATTAGTGTGGTGTCATCAGCATAACGTATATTATTTATTAATGTTCCATGCACTTTTATACCTATGCGTTCAGTTTCAATCGATTCATGAAATATCTTTTGTGAGTATATGTTGAACAGCAGAGGTGATAAGATGCATCCTTGTCTGACCCCCTTAGATGTTGATGTTTCATCAGTTAGTTTGCCATTTACTTCTATCCGGGCTTTCTGATTCCAGTACAGGTTTTGTATGCATCTTACTTCATTTTCTTCAATACCAATGTCTCTCAGAATAGTCATTAATTTATCGTGCTGGACGTTGTCAAAAGCTTTTTCATAGTCAATGAAACATATAAAAACGTCCTTATGCACATCCTACATTTCTGAACAAGTACTTGTATGCAGAGAAGGGCTTCTCGGGTACCCATAGCCTCTTTGAACCCAAATTGAGAGTTTCCCATAGCAGCTTCACATTTGGCATATATCCGTTTATGGATAATTTTAAGAAATAATTTTAGAATGTGGCATATCAAGCCAATAAGTCTGTAGTCGCAACACTTTTTTGCATTTGATTTTTTCGGTATTGCAATAAAGGTTGAGATTAGCCAATCATTTGGATATTGTCCTGTATTATATATGTGATTAAGTAATTCCACTATCAATAGTATATTATTTCCATCTATTAATTTCAGTATTCCTGAGGGGATTTCGTCCGGCCCTGTAGCTTTCTTGTCTTTTAGAGACGTTAGAGCTTGTTCCACCTCAGATCTCGTTATAGGGGTTCTAATCGATTTTCATCTGTGAACATTTGTTTAATATATCTTTTCCATAAATTCTTTTTTTCAGTTGCTTCGAAAATCGGCTGGTTATTTTCATCTTCGAGAATTGCTGGAGATACTTTTCTGAAAATTCCTGCCGTTTCTTTCAACTTTTTATGTAGGTTGAAGTCGTCATACATGTATTGAAGGTGTTAAATTTCTCGGCATTTTTGATTAAGTAATACATTTTTTGCAGCCCGTGTCGCAGTGCGGATTTCCTTATTAGTTTCCCAATATTTTTCGTAATCTACGTTTTTATACTTGCTTCGTTCTTCTCGAAGTTTTATGATTTCATCTGTCATCCATTCCTCTTGATTTTTTCTTATATTGTTTCCTATGGAGTTGTTTGCTACAATTGTCTCTTTGACGTTATGCCATACATTATCCATATTGTTCACATCAATATCTTCAAGTTTATGGTTTAGGAGGTGCTTGATTTCATTTTTTGTTGTTGGATTGTTGAGTTTCTCTGTGTTCAATTTACGGGATGTTTTCTTTTTTCGGATTACTGCCAATTTTATTCGCATATTCATCATCAGTAGGTTGTGATCTGAGGGTACGTCCGCTCCTGGATAGGTTGAGCAATTTGTCACAGAGGATCTAAAACGTCTATTGATGATTATAAGATCGATTTGGTTCCGTACTATGTTTCCTCTATTATCTTGTGGCGATTTCCATGTGTAAAGCCTTCGGGGATGTAATCGAAAAAGTGTGTTGGTAATAGTCAGATTATTTTCTTGACAGAACTCTATTAGCCTATCTCCTCTATCATTTCTTTCTCGCAAGCCATATTTTCCTGTTATACCATATACCTTCTCGCTTCCAATTTTGGCTTTAAAGTCACCTTGAATAATCGCCGCGAACAACGCCACATATTAAGCTCTTTTAGCCTCAAGACACATGGGGATACTTGATACTCAACTAGAATATCTAGAGGTTTGATATCCAATATAGCCCTTAGCGTTACTTTAAAGGTGCTTTTTTCTACTCCAATAATGAGAACTGACACAGCTCGTTGCACAGTAGCTAACTTGGACGGGTTCGAAGTACTATTTAGGGCCTGCCACCACATGAGGCAGCCATAGTTTAAGATGAGGTAGACCTATAGAGTTCCGTTGCGATGGTGAAGGACCACTCTCAGGTATTTAGCTTCCGTAGAGGGGTTTAATTGCACACCATCCAGTGTAAGCGACACAAAGTCGGCAATATTTCTTTTTCTGGCGAATAATACCAACATTGTCTCTGAGCTCAGACAGCGTAGACAAAAATTTGCCAGTGATTAGTATGACTAAGTGATCTGCATAGGCAATTACCCTATTTCATAGTCTATCAAACTCCTTGAGTATTAATCACATTCACCACCAGGAGCCATAGTAAAGAAGATAAAACTCCTCCCTGTGGGATACCTCTGTAGTGGAATTCTGTAACACATTTTTTGAGTTACCGACAAATGTCGGTAAAATTAAAACGCAAAATTATGAATGAAAAGTGTGAAAAAAGTTGACAACACTGTTGCTATCGGTAGAACTTAGCGACGGCTTTATTTTGGTTGTTAACTCACCGAAAAATTTCGTTAATTACCGAAATTATAAGAATTTTAATTTTACCGATTTTTGTCGGTAAGTCAAAAAAATAAGTTACAGAATTCCACTACTGGTGACTGACTTTTCCAATGTTAGAATTCATTAGTTTGATTTCCAGCATTTTAAAATGGCGCCCAATGTTGGCATCAGTACTTATCAGAACAGCAATAAAAAAATAGATTATGAAGCCGATTTTAGTTAATATTTGAGTTGAAGCATGTTTACTTTTATTAAATTCAGTAGATTTCAACTGCATGTACCAAGATCTATTTACCAGGTCACTTAAGTAGCACAACAACAACAACTTTATTTTGACCGAAAATTCTTCAACATGTCAAAATTTTTTCTTACAATGTTTTATTCAATTTATTCACAATAACTATAAAATTTTACAGATTGAAAGCACGACGCTGGCGTTTTACGCCAATTTATAATTTCATCATGGTAGATACGTTGGATTTCTTAAATGTAAACATTTCTTGGCCAGAAAAATCGGAAATCGAGCTTTACCTGACTTGTCAAAATCGAAACGGCGGAAAGTGTACTTTTTGTTTGTTTTATTGTAATGAACTGAAAAGGACAACTTTCCAACAGAATTGCCATGCCAAATTCGAACTTTGTCTTTTATTCTTTTACTAGAAATGACGCAAAACTTTACCCAAACGTTACTGTGTTTTCGGCTTAATTTATATGTCTGGAAAAGCACACATATCTTTGGGGCTTTATCATTAAAGCCCCAACGTTTGAGTAAAGTTTTGTGTCATTTCTGGTAGAAGAATAAAGAAAAATTGGCAAAAAGAGCAAGCATGATTAGATGCTCATGAAGCAACAATACGGGTAAAAAACTGGTAAAAAAGAACTTTCACTTTTATTCATCTACCAGAAATTACACAATATTTTACTCACCAGAAATGACACTAAATTTTAATCAAACGTTGGAAGTGTTTACAGCTTAAAGATTGCTAATGCTTGGTTTACATTTACGAAATCCACTCGATTTCAACTGTCAAATCCATAGGTTAAACATCAAATGATATCCAGATGAGATTTCATTTGACGTTTGAGCTATGGAATTGACAGCTGAAATCGAGTGGATTTCGTAAATGTAAACTTAGCATAAGATATCCTCAAATTACTTTTTTAAAACTTCGATCACAACAAAAATCAGGCGAAAAACAACACTTGCCACCATTCGAAAACGAACCGGCGTAAAGTTGGCTTTTTTGTTTGTTTTATTGTAATGAACTGAAAGCAACAACTTTCCAACAGATCCTGGTTAAATATTTAGCCGAAAACACAATAACCGTTTGAGAAATGTTTTGCGTCTCTGGCAAAAGAATAAAGACTCGACCTCTCAAATTCGAACTTTTATTCTTTAAAAGATCTGAAACCTGCTCTTTCTTCACGGATAGGGACTTTTCCTGTCTCCAGATTGTATCCTGAATAGAGGATGTGAAGGAGGTTTTCGTTTCGGCAAAATTGATATTTTCTCTTATTTTTTAATTAAATTGACAATCCCCTTACCAACCACTGTGCAAAATCGTGAATGACTACGACTAAGAGCATCCAACCAAGAACATCAACAAAAATCCGAAAGGAAATTAATGTGCAGGGGGTTATTTTTGGGATACACTTATTTTTTTTTTGTGTATGTCGATCGGGGTACTGTTGTCAGTGAGAATGACTGTTGCTCGTTCTGCTGCTACTGCTGCTGCTCTTACCGACGACGTTGTTGTCGTTCGTCGTTGTTCTGTTGCCCCATAGCTGTTGGTTGTTGCTTTTGATGTAGTTATAATTTTTGTTTCGAAAATATACATACACTTTAACCGTTTATTGTTGTTGTTGTTGCTGCTACTTTTCTTTTCATTTTCATACAGTGAGGGGGCCATACTTATTTCTGTTTGCATGTGAGCGTGTGTGTGTGCATTAGTAGTGTTGTTCTTGTTGTTGTTTACTGTTGTTGGTAGTGTCGTAGCCGTAGTAGTAGTAGCAGCAATAGTAGGCTAGCAAAAGTAGTGGTAAACGACAACGATCGTTTCGTAGCCAGTCACAGTCGATAGATATGTGAGCTAACGATCGTTACGTCGAGAATCTGTGTTACGTTAGGAAAAGCCGAAACGGATTTCGTTGTTATTTTTTTGTATTATTTCTTTTTCGGGGTATACGAAAATAGAACGATCGTATGGTTTTTGAACGGTTCGGAGATTGGACGTCGGTTAAGCGGTAAATTTTTGGAATAATAAATAAAATCTGCAACGAAAATAAAGGAAGAGTAAAAGTGATTGAAGAAAAATAAAAAATCAACAAAATTAAAAAAATATATAACGTGTAACTCATCTAGTCCCAGTCGCAGCAGCCAATGTGTTGCATTATCAGAACGTGATCTTTATACAACGACAAAAACTGCACTCGCTCATCTTGTTAAGAAAAGCGGTATCAACCATTAAATAAAAAGCAAAAACAAAGCAGAAACATTGCAAAACCGCAAGCTCATCAAAAAATATTCTAATGTAAAATCTCCTCCCACCGAAACCGCTCACACATTGGGTGAGCTATAGAGTGCCACAATAATAATACTCAAATGTATGGAATATAAGCAGCAAACAGCTCTCTATTTAAGTTAATGTACTTAAGTCTCAACAACAACAACGAAATAATAACAAAGGCTCAACATTTGCACGAACCATTAATCCCCTGGTGTCTCAAAAATTAAAAATTTAAATAGGTACCTTTTCTCTAAAATTTTGAACAATTTTCAATGATGCTCTTGGTTAGCGTTCTCCCAGAATGAGAACAAAATCCGTGAATGAAGAGCATCCTCATAGACTAAAAATATATTTAAAAATATTTTGTATGAAAACAAAAAGAACAACAATAATAACAGTGACATTTAATTATAATAATGATTAATAATAATAACAACAGCAATAACAACATCTTCATCATAATTATATTTTTTGCTGAAATTTTGCACAAAAAATCGCAATACAAATTATTCATGCCATACACACAGAGGGAGAGAAAATAACAATAACATTTTTTGTCACATGTGCTCCTCGGCAATTCATTCAGCGTCAGAATGCTCAGCTCTTTGCTATTTCCCATTGATATAGAAGACAATCACTTTGCACACTCACAAGACGCAGTAATCGGAAGAAAACACATGTTTTTTTGCAATGAATATAGCGCGGTAATTACACGTACACAGAGTATACATAGGTGTTTAACAATGGTGACAAGTGATGTTTTTTTGCACCTGATTTTTGTTGTGATAGAAGTTTTAAAACAACTTTTTGCGGATGGATATCTTAGCAATATTTAATGATACAGTTATTGCCTCAATGAAATGTCTGGAAATCAACAAAAAATCGAAGTAGCAAAAGCTGCCCAGCAGGAAGCAAAGCTTGCATCCAAAAATGCAGTTTAATCTCTAGTACAAGTGCCTTACCTTGCAATGATTTTACCATGATGAAAGCCGTTGCAAAATATCCCAGAATAAATAAAATGAATTTATTATTGCTCTGTTCCAGAACCTGCAAGAAACTAATATTGTTTACTACGATAACAATTGATCTGTTCCAGAACCTGCAAGAAGCTACTATTTTTTACTACGATAACATTTTTTCCTTTATGTTATCGTAAAAAATAGTAAAAATTAGTAGATTCTTGCAGTACTGGAACAGACCATATTTTTCCTTTATGTTATCGAAGAAAATAGTAGATTCTTGCAGTTCTGGAACAGACCGTATATGTGTAAAACAAGAATTTTACTAGGCGTTTACACCAGACAGTTTGTCTTCAAATACAACTCTGATTTACTAAGTCCCGGGCCACACTAGAGTAATTTCACTGAAATTTTGACATGAAATTATGCGTCTCTAGATTGAATTACATAGTAGAGTAAAATCATGAATATGCTGTAGTAATGAAATTCACTGTAGTGTGGACCGGGACTAACACATACATACATTTGTCGTTTGTCTCCCAGCTGTCCATCATTTTTTCACAGACAGTAAGGAAGACACATTTTTTGGCATTTTTGTAAAAATAGGTGAAATAATAATTGAAATGTGTTGAAAACAAAAGAACATGGACATAAACAAAATATGTGAATGGAAAATAAAAAGAAATCGACGATTTTCATTCAAAATTTTAAAACTGTTTTTGCAGTTGTCGGGACTACTACGTCACACAGGCAAGTTGTGGGATTTTGAAAATCAATACATGAACTCAACTGTCCTGTCATTTGTAAATGCAGGGTCTAGGTTTTAGACCTAGTAGGCAGAATACCTTTGGTCTATTCCAGAACTGCAAGAATCTACTAATAGCTCATTTAGACTAGCCATTAATCCTCAACTGGATTTAATAAATCCAGTACAAATCTCATTGCATTTAGATATACCTTTGGAGGATTCACCTGATTTTTGTTCATATCACAATTACCAAGGTAGATGCATTAACCCATCTGATCGAATTTGAAACGTTCAAAAAAGTTGTTGTAAATTGAATTTGTATCAAAAATATACGACAAGACCTTTTAAGGTCTTCCCCAGTAGACATAAAACCTTTAAAGGTATTTTATAGTAGAAAGATATGTCCTAATGTTTTCTATATTAGACAGAACTCCCCTTAAGGTTTTCTACAGTAGACGTAAGACCTTTCAAGATCTTCACTAGAAGACAGAATACTTTTTAAGGTCTTCTTTAGTGCACAGAAGACCTTTCAAAGTCTTCCTGGTAGACAGAAGACCTTTAAAAGTCTTCCAGGTAGACAGGAGACCTTTTAAGGTCATCCCAAGTAGGCAAGACCTTTTAAGGTTTTCTTTAGTGCTTAAGGTCTTAAAGGCCTGGGTACATAAGCTGCCATGGCTGCTTGCCTCTGATAAAAGAATAAAAACGAAAAGGGCAACCCAGTTCGAAATTTGCTCGACCTCCTTTATTCTATTATTTTTGTTATGTCAGAAATGAAGCAGGAAAGCAAGGTAACCAGGCGAGGGAGCTTATGTACCCAGGCCTTAAAATCTTCTCTAGTACACAGAATATCTTTAAAGGTCTTCGTTAGTACACAGAAGACCTTTTAAGGTCTTCTAAAGTAGACAGAAGACCTTTTCTAGTCTTCTATATTAGACAGATGAAGGAGAGGAAACGTGGTGCAGCGGTATGCACGTCCGCCTTACACTCAGAAAGTCTGCGCTTCAACCCGTGGTGTTGTAAGACATGCCGTTCGAACTCGGCGATAAAAAGTAGGTATTGAAGAACAAAAAAATTTACACTTGAATCGAACGCCTTTTTTAAAAAAGCTCTATAAATACAGAATAAAATTAGAGTTTTTGCCAGATTAACCTTAATTAGGATTTATCTACTTTACCATGGTTTTACTATTAGACAAAACCGTTATAACTAGGCGTTTACACACAGACGGTATTGGCAAGGCAATAGCAAAGTTACAAACCATTTTCACTAATACATTCATACTTTTCTCTATACATATTTAAAAAATTATAAATGTGTTTGTGAAAAAAGGTTTGTATTTTTGCTATTGTCTTGCCAATACTGGCATTTGTAAACGCCGGGTTAGTATTGTAACAACACCATGGGCTCAAATTCTGTTTCTATGAAAATGTGAAATTAAAACTTTTATAAAGGAGAAAACTGTCAAATGAAAAAAATTACAGAGGAAATATTTTTCATTTCAAATTTTCATAGAATAAGAATCCAGCCCCAGGGGCTCAATTCTGTTTCTATGAAAATGTGAACTGAAAACTTTTATAAAGGAAAAAACTGTCAAATGAAAAAAATATAAAGGAAATATTTTTCATTTAAAATTTTCATAGAACAAGAATCCAGCCCCTGCTGATTTCACACAATCTGTCAAATTAATTGTTATTAATCGTTTTAAAAGGTAAAAAATGATGTGAGCTTATAGTAAGTTTACATTTACGAAATCCACTCGAATGAAATCCAATGGATTTCAAATTAGATTTCATTTGACGTATACACAAAGGAATTGACAGTTCAGTTTTAAATAAATCCTCACAAAGGAGATCAACCCGGCAAAAATCTCGAATGTAAACATTCTATTACCCTGCCATTACACAGGACGAGACAGTTGCATTCATGTATTGATTGTCAAAAAAATAACAATTGTAATTGTGACATTGTTGGGGATACAAGTATTGATATCATAAGTAGAAATATTGATTTTATACATTTTGTTTAATATTACATAGTTTTCAAATCTGTAAACACCAAGTAATCAAAGATGTAAATGTACTAAGATGCCAAGCAAAAAAGTTTGGAAGTAGTGCAATGCAGAGTTATTATTTCAATACATCTTTCGATGAAGTCCACACGGAGTTATGAAAAATGCACTCCGCTCGATACATTTTAGAAGCACTCGCTTATAGATCCCTGGCCAAGCAAGCCAATTTTTTGATCCCTACAGTCGCAGTTTTTTTCTGAACACAAGAGTGTCTAAAATTATAAGAATTTGTTAAAAAAAATAAAGAAATACAAACTAAAGATACGAACATTGCTGTAATTAGAGTTAGTTTTTTTTTTTTTTTTTTTTGAAATCTGAACTGGAGTTGCAGGAAAAATGAAAAACCATTTGCAATATCAGTTGCGGTGTCACAAAAAGCAGAGCAGAGGAATTAAACTCAGTTATGATCAAATTTAATGGAGAGTTTTTATCATTTGTATTAGTATAATAAAGTTAATATTCTTGTTTACACGAATAAGCAATGTATATTATTTATTTTGGGATATTTGCAATGGCTTGCATTTTATAGCATCTTTAGACTGCATTTAAATTCAATCCAAAACACTACATCAAAGGCTGTGATTTGGATCGAAAATGGAGTGCATCCTAGCTGTGTGCCGTGGAAGCAAAATTGAGTGCATCCTAGCTGCGCGCTCTCTTGTAAAATTCATAGGTGAATTCATAGGAAAAGATGTACTCCTGCGGCAATTGTTCTAGTGATTTAACTGCATCCGCGGATGCAAACTTTTTGCTGGGTGGGAAAAGTCAATTGTTAAGATATCATAACAACATTCTGTTAAGTAGTTAACTATTTCAGGAGTTTTAACCGCTTGGTTCATATTCAATGAACTGGAAACTGCCTAGGAATACAATCCTAAGTCCAACTTTTTGTTTTCCTACACTTCGTATAAGCCAAAATGCGCTTTAATGGAGTTTTTAACATTAACATACCCCTGTTGTTGATAAAATGTTTATATACTTTGTTTCATAAACATATTTGCATTATGCACCTTTTCCAGTCTTTACAATTCTATGTCTTTGAAGTAATGAAAGCTTGCAGCAACCAAATAATACACAAATCCGGTGTTAACAAACGACAGTTTTGGGCAGACAATAACAAAACTACAAACCTTTTCCACCAATACCTTTACCTTTAAAGTATGAATGTATTGGGGAAATGGTTTGTAACTTTGCTATTGTCTGCTCAAAATTGTCTGTGTTGTAATCTTTAGGCTACTTATAGTAGGTTTGTCTGGATACCCTACAATTTGTACCAATCGTTGCTGGAAGCAGCGTTGTCAGTATTTTTTAGACTCTTTTCCCCAACTTGCCCAAAACTTTTCCCCAAAATTCCCCAGATTTTATTGAATTTCCTCAAAAAAATCCCCAAAATTTTTTAAACAAATAATTGCAAAAAAAAAAAAAATCGAAAGTAGTTTTATTTTACTATTGAAATTCATATCATTAAACTTGTAAAGTATTCTATACACTTATATATGAATTAAATTAACGATATTGAAACATACATAAAAGAGTTGTAACATTTCTTTAGGTGGGTCAAAATTTATACAACAAATGGAGTTGTTAGAAAATTGATTATTTATTCTAGTAACTCGTACTGCATTTTAAGAATTACTTGTTGGAACGGAAAGCCTATTTTGTCCCGGCCCACACTAGAGTAATTTCAATGAAATTTTGACATGAAACTTTGCATTTTTTGGGAAAAATGCATAATTTCAAGAAACTAGTGTACACGGTTTCATGTGTTCTGCAGTTTTGCTTTGTTGCAATATTCGTATGAAACAAACAGATCGTTTTATTTTACATTTTATTTTACTTTCATGTCAAAATTTCAGTGAAATCACTCTTAGTGTGGCCCGGGACTTAATACCATTTCCAATTTACGAATCATGGTAGAATAAGAAAAGGTAGCAGCAATATACAGCTGACTGAACTGGGTTGTAACGTTAGTGTCAAATTTCATATGACATTTTATACATTTATTTCTATTTCGATGTACATTAAGGACATACATATATTTTTTGAGAAAAAAAAATATATCATTCGGAAAAAACATTTCCCAGAAAGACTTCTTCATATCAATGATATGTAACCTCCACCAAGTTCGTACGATAAGCCGCGCAGTAAATCCCCGGTTGTAGAGGCGATACAACGTTTGTTAATATGTGAGGTATTTTGTTAAAATTTAAAAAAATAAAGCCCTAATAAACATGTCCTTCTTTGATTTCTAAAACAAAACATTGAAACAGCTTCTCCTTTTTTTATGAATTTCCATCGACCCCAAACTTTTCTGCAAGAATTCTATTTTCTGCGAGAATTTATGCATTTAGGGGAATGATGTGGAAACATAAAAATTGAAAATGTTTTCCAAAATATTCAACCAAATGTGAAAAATTATTAGTTTTTTAAATTCCAATAATTTATAGACATTTCCTTGTTTTGTTTACAAATACAACTGGCAGTAACGTTACAAACAAAAACAAATTCCTTTGTGGTTGTTGTTCGAGTTGTATTTGTTGTAGTATTTACTTTATCTTATATTTGTTCTACCATGTTTACGAATTATAACTTTCTCCATTGCGATTCCTAAACAATCGTGGAGACTTGTGTTGACAACTGGTTCTAAAAAGGTTCGTATATAGCTAAAATTGTGTTAACCCAGTGAATTGCTGCAAATATAGGGGTATAATTGCTTGTATGTTTAATAATTGCATATTGGTAGTGTATTAACAGCGTTTAAGATATTCGGCACTGGTCTTTTTAGCTTTAATAATTGTTTACTCAAAAAAGTACAAGTCAAAATTAAAGCCTAGGTCCATGGCTCCTCATGGTAAATATGCCGAGTCGTTTTCGATCAATTCCACTATTTTTTCAATATCTTCTTAATTGTTTTATAAATGGTTTCAATATTCGTGTGCACAGGGAAAAATGCATATTAGCAGTGTGCATCGGTTTAAAAACTTAGATTAAGGCCCGTTCTTATATCTTTTCTTTAAAATCCCTTTTTGTTATACCTTACTTTAAGAAAAATAAGGAATAAAGTTCGCATTACCAGGAATTTGTTATTACATCTTCCATTCCATTTCAAGCAAAACAGTCTGTATATATAAAATTTACTCAAATCGAATTGTTTGATTTGAATTTGCTCTCAATTTTTTCTTGTTTTTGGGCGCACTTTAATTTTTAAAAGGAACACAAAGTTGCTTTTAATTTATCTGACACTTATTATTAAAGCAAACTTGTAGGAATATAAAACGGGTTATCTGTCCGATATCGGCTAACATTTAACTACAAAACAGGATATAATAACGGGCCTAATTATAATTGTAACCATGAATGTTAAATAAAGTTTAATTTCATCATTGCCCATCAATCTAGAAATCATTTCTGCAGTTAAGTCCCCGCAGTAGAAATTATGGAAAATGTTATTTCAATTCAACCCACTCTTCTAGTACGCTGTCAGTCGTCGAACCGCATGATAACTTTTCAAATCTGTCATAAATTATTACAGCTGCGACCAGTTAGTATATGATGCATATAATTTGTGCATCACGCGTGCGCTACTACTATTCACGTACTGAAATTAAAAAGATCAGATAATCTGAAGTAATTAGTCAAAAAAGAAATTCCCCAAAAATCCCCAAAGATTTATCAGATTTCCTCAACATTTTCCCAATTCCCCAAGTCGAAATTTTTTTCCCCATTTCAAATAAAAATTCCCCAATTTGGGGAAAAATCCCCAATACTGACAACGCTGGCTGGAAGTCGTCTACTAACACAAAAGTCCAGCAAAAGAGAGGGATTCGAGAGAGACATTTTGACAGTTCTTTTACTGAGAGTTTGCAAATTTTTGCTGGACAAATTTTTTCTAGCAAGCACTTGCAACTCTTCTTCTTTTTGCAAACAATAAATCAGCTGTTTTTAATTATTCGGTGATTTATGTTTGTGCAAATTGAAAACATTTATATTGTGGAAATAATAGGCCATTTAGATATGACCTCATTAGCCGGATTTAGCGCATTATCAGGATTTATTTGCTAAATCCGGCGATAATCTACCAGATTTCCCATACAAAATTAAATCCTCGTATTGAGTGCATTTGTTTTAAATCCGGCATAAATCCTCGTATACAAACAACTCTGTGTTTTGCAACATGTTGCTAGAAAATACAAAAAGTTGCAAGCTGACACAAGAAACAAGGTAGATGCATCGGTAAATTGCAGTTAGCATTAGTAGCATAATGTGCTAACATTTTAATGGGCTGGTGTATCTATCTTGGTAATTGTGCTATGAACAAAACTCAGCTGACTGTCATTTAAATCCTCGAAAATGTATATCGAAATGCAATGAGATTTGTACTGGGTTTATTAAATCCAGTTGAGGATTTAAATGACATCATGAATTAGCGAAAAGGACGAAAAGGACATTGAAGGAAGCGAGTTAGAAGGTCGATGTGCTTTACGCAAATAATCCTCAATCGATTTGACTGAAGACATGTCATCTCAAAAATAAGCTAAAACAACAGTGAACAAAGATATAACGCTAATTCCTGATGCTTACAGGGTCTCTAGCAAAAACTTCATCACGCTATAACGCGGAAGATTGACTCACGGCGGATCTGTACTTCGGGGTTCTTAATATACTCACCAAGGACATCCATCCCCAAAAGGAATTATCTCTTCCCCAGACTTCCACCTCCATTTTGTTGCATAGTGTAATAGGTACAAAAATATTTGTGTTTTATACGTGGACCTATACCGGCAAATTTCAGGTGGAAGGTTTTATACCCCCAACGCAGATTTAATACAAAATTTCAGTCATTTCAATGTTATGTTGAGGCCACAACCTTAAAAATATAGGAAATAGGGAGGTTCCGTTCTATGAGGGCTATATAAAGATGTGGACCTATTTGGAGAAATTTCAGATGTAAAGTTTCATACCCGCAACGAAGACATCAGGCCACAAATCCTTGCATATGTATTTACGTATGGTTTTGCATATGCTAATTTTATGCAAATATGTCAAAATATGCACGATATGCAAAAATTTCTGGGCCAAATTCGTTTTATTTTGTGATAAAACGTGTTTCTGTCTAATCAGATTTTATCTACGACCATCCTAACCATATATGCATTTGCATAGAATTCCGCTATGTAACCATGACGTATACATAAAATAAATCTTCATAAAGAAGGTTAACCCGGCAAAATGATATAATATAAACAGGCTATTACTCCAACTCCTCGAAACAAAATCTTTCAAATGACTACTTTTTGTGAGTTTTCTTTTTTGAAAAGTATGTATTTTGCGATAAGAACGAACAACTGGTTTTTAGTTCTGGAAGTTTTTGTTTTTATTTTTTCGATTGTCTACGGATGCCATGCAGTCAAATAAGGGTGTACGCTGCATGACCTACACACTGGTTATACAAAAAGATAGTCTACTGATACGATTTCAATAGAATTGTATTAAGCTATGGATTATTTCTTATTATAGTTAGATTTCGAATTAATTCGTAACTTGAGTACGAGTTAAGCGTTGCTTTGTGGTTCAAATAGGTCAGTTTTGTGTATTTGGTGCGGTAATGGTTGTTGTTTTCTGGTCGTATTTGAATTTTATAACCCTGCAGTGAAACATTAACATTGTCATTTGCGTAAATAACATACATATCTACATACATTTCTAGGTTTCTGTGTATATACGTTTGTATGTAGATTTATAAGTAGTATATTTAATGACTAGCCAATGATATACCACTGTTTTTTTAATTCTGTAGCTACTTTCTTAAGTAGAATGTTATGGTTTGTTGTTATTTAATTATTTCGTCGTAGTCGCTCTTGTTTTTGTTGTTGTTGCAGCTGTTGTTATTATTGTTCTTGTATAATTATTTCACAAGAATATTGAGTATACAGTGGACAACGAAAAAAAAAGAATAAAACAACAAGGCTAAAAGGTTAACTTCTAAATATTAATAGATTCTCTTTTTATTTGTATTTCCCTTCCTTTGCAGTAAAACGAACGGCATTTTGTTGAAATTTGAATTTTTAAGTTGACAACCTAACTAAGCGGCGGAACTTTTTGTTGTTGTCACAACTATCTGTACTATGTATGCTTGTGTGGATTCATATAGTTAACTAGACTTCAGACTATATGCCTTATCTCATCAATCATCAACCAATCATCACTTTGCAGCAGTATAAAAATCTGTAAATAACTAAACATTTCGAAGCCCATAACTGGGGCTTCCTTATATTAGTTAGTTTTACATTCGTTGGACCATCATCATCATTGTTTTATAATGGTAAGTATAGTTTCCTTTTAGTATAGCTTTATAATATATTTTAAGGAATAAATTTGATGTGTGACCAGGCCGCATAGCTATCATCATAATATGCTAATGCTACATTTACATTAGCACATATTATAATGAGCACTGCCCTTTGTTGACTCAATTGACGCCTATTCCCGCACATTTTATGTAAAATCAAACTAGGTACGCACAAGTCTATCATGTTATTGCCCTATGTAACTGGCGTTTATTGCTAAAGCGGATTTTACACGGTCTGCCTTTTACAAACATATTTATCCATATCAACAGTCACTTTTTTCGCTCATATGCAATTCCTTCTGCACGGCAAAATTTTATTTTTCATTCGTTTTCTGTTGTTTTCGTTATTTATATTGCGAACAAACAAAACAGCTGTTTCCTTCTGTTGTACAGACGAGAGTAGAGCGCGTTCTATTCGTAAAAAGTACATAAGTCTATCATGTTATTGCCCTATGTAACTGGCGTTTATTGCTAAAGCGGATTTTACACGGTCTGCCTTTTACAAACATATTTATCCATATCAACAGTCACTTTTTTCGCTCATATGCAATTCCTTCTGCACGGCAAAATTTTATTTTTCATTCGTTTTCTGTTGTTTTCGTTATTTATATTGCGAACAAACAAAACAGCTGTTTCCTTCTGTTGTACAGACGAGAGTAGAGCGCGTTCTATTCGTAAAAAGTACATGTGTATTATCATATCACTTTGATGAATTGAAATTACTTTATGTTTCACACCATGAGTACAAAATTATGATCTCAACTCAACAACATAAAGAACATTTTGACGTAACATATTAAATTTTACAATACCACTACCTGGTTAATTGTGCCATGATACCAACTGATTTCTTCATTTCCTGTCAAAACTCTAAAGAATATCTGTGTACAGCATCTTTATTTAAGCTTCGCGAAGAATATTTTATACTACATTTATATATGTATAACAGGATTTAACAAACCCACAGGGTTTCAAATGTCAATTCCATTGCTTATATTTCAAATAAATCCTCATAAAGAAGGGTGGCCCAGTAAAAGGCTATAATATAAACATGGCCTTATAGTACGTTTATATATAACCGGATTTAACAAACCCACTGGGTTTCAAATGTCAATTCCTTTGTGTATACGTCAAATAAATCCTCATTGAGAAGGTTAACCCTGCAAAAAGGCTATAATATAAACATAATCTTACCGTTTTGTGGGTATTTCGAGAAAAAAATTTTGACAGCAAATGAAGATTACGGCCTGAATTTGCCTTTTGGATCACCTTCTTAAACTCGCTTTGCAACTCTTCTTCTTCCTGCAAACAATAGATCAGCTGTTTTTAATTACATATTCGCTGATTTATGTGGAAATAAGCAGGTCAATTGTTTTTTTTTTTTTTTTTTTTGAAAAGCAAGTTGCCTAATGGAAAATTTATTTTTTTCGGGTCATTTTCTTTTTTATTTTTAATAATATACAACATGTTTGCTTGTTTGGTGCCTTTAATGGCGAATAATTTTTCTGTTTTGACAAATCAGCTGATTGCTTGCAGGTTTTTGCAGGGAAGGTGTCTGTTTACTTTTTACATTTTTCTTGCAAAAGAGAATAAAAAACTCCTTAGTCTTGTGCCAGACTATGAAAATTTTCATGAAAATGTTTTGAGCTTATGGGTAAGAAGCATGGTAGAACAAGAAAAGGTAGCAGCAATACCCAGCTGACTGAACTGGGTTGTAGTGTTAGTGTCAAATTCCAATCGACATTTTATGTATTTATTTCTATGTTCAATGTATATTAGGGATATATATTTTTGAAGAACAAATTTATTCATCAGAAAAAAAAACTATTTCCCATAAAGACGGTTTCATATCATTGACATGTAACCTCCTCCAGGTCCATCTTCTCTTTTTTCAATGAATTACCAGCGACCCGAAACATTTTTGCAAGTATTCTACTTTCTGCGAGAAATTATGCATTTAGTGGAATGATATGGAAACATTCAAATTGAAAATCTAACGAGTTTTCATTCATGTTTTCCAAAATATTCAATCAAATGTGAAAAATTATTAGTTTTTTAAATTCCAATAATTTATAGACATTTCCTTGTTTTGTTTACATTTACGTTGACACTAAGGTTTACAAACAAAAACAAATTCCTTTGT
The DNA here is from genome assembly GCF_047663935.1 of Musca autumnalis. NCBI lineage: Eukaryota > Metazoa > Arthropoda > Insecta > Diptera > Muscidae > Musca > Musca autumnalis. Next base: position 36,722,687 of record NW_027411866.1, on the reverse strand, counting down.
GGTTGTTGTTCGAGTTGTATTTGTTGTAGTATTAACTTTACCTTGTATTTGTTCTACCATGGGTAAGAAGGGAGAAAGGGAGCTCCTTCACCGCCGCTCTCTCCTAAAAGCTAAAATATTTTCATGTGTTATTTTCAGTGTCTGGCACAAGAGTTACTCTCCGATAAAGTTCTTGCTGGGCAATTCTTGCTGGTAAAGTAACCAGACAGACCTATTGTAACATAGCTCCCCTTGGAATACAAATCTCTTTATGACATTCTGCATCCAGGCATTACTGCCACCACATCTTTGTGTGTGGGATTTGTGCGGTGATTTGTCTTAACAACAGTGACGATAATTGTGGCTAGTAAATTGTCATCTATTGGCCAATGATTTAATGTCATTACCCCCGCAGAGAACTACCGAGTCGTTGCTTTACATGCGTGCAAAGTACTGTGGGTGTTTATAGGTCGTAAACAAAACAAATTGCCTTGTTGTTGTTGTACATGATTTTGTTTTTGGTAATTAGGAGAGCGAAGAAAAGTAGAATAGAATAATTAGTTTGGGCTTAATTTTTACGAGGCAGTTTTGTTATACACAAATAGGTGTATCAGGAGTCGACTTTCTTCTATCAGCGTTACATCGGAAGGTTTTAGTTGGATAATTAAAGAAATGCAAGGTATGATAGAATTGCAGGGTATCGTCCAGTTATTGACAGACCTGTGAATTTTCCGGGTCCATGCTGGACTGCTGGTGAACTGTTTCCCACCAAGGTATTTTTTGCTTAAATTATTTCTGGTTAAAGACTATCACCAGTTCTAGGAATGTTGCTGCTTCGATAGATTGTAAGCACAAAGCTACTGGAGTTAGTTGAGTAGGTTGAGGAATCCCGAGCGTAATTGAGCTAAAACTACTTTGTCGTGACAGCTGACGCTCCTCAGCTGCGATAGATAAGAGACGTTCTCCGAGAACCGCATTCACACGGTAGTTGCTTATGGCATCTGCAACTCCATCTGTGTGAATGTTATTCAAACCTGCATGATAGGCTTACTGATCTAGGCGTTAACTTTTGTAACGTCTCTTTAGATCATGAAGATCCATCCTGGCTCTATCTCCAGGTCTGGGAATGTGACTGTTTCGATTGGTTGTAACCACAAAGCAACTGGAGTTAGTTCAATAGGTGTGGCAAGACCGTTTTAAAAGGTGTAGTGCGTCGTACGGACCTGCGCCGCATGTTGGGCAGATGTTTTGCGCTATGTCATCGATCCTTGCCCTACAGCAATTTAGTAGTTGAGCCAAAACTGTTCAGGTTTATCATTGCAGAAGTCTTGCCTAGTGGGGAAGTCTTATCCACCATATGGTGATTATGATGACTCTCACGGTAACACCCGAACAAGTACTGCAACGACAGTATACCATTGGGTTGATGCACTGGAAGAATCGTTGTCTCCTCATGTAGATGGTCCACTGACGACATGTTGCAGTTCTCAAGCCGGTACTCTAACAGGTTTGGATATTTTTTCCGCCTTTCACAAATTACATCAGGGAAGAATAGCCTTTTCTAACGCTGGGGTGGATTAAAGCCTCAAGGGTCTTTGCTACAGGCAACAAAAGCGAAATCGGTCTGTACGGTTCATCTTTGCTGATCTTCTTGCCTGGCTTCAGTAGCGGGACCAACCTGCCCATTTTCCAGACTTCGGGAACGATGTGGGTGGCTAGTAACGGGCTGAGAACTTTAGTGGGATACTCGACTCCCGGCTCATCTAGCTGTTTCAACATTACCATGGAGATTCCTTCAGGACCCAACGCTTTGGATTATTTGGCGTTCCTGATGACATTCGCAACATCATCCACTGTAAATTGTGGTGGTTCATCTTTGGCAGGAAGAAATCTAATGCGACATAGTACTCTTCTCTTCGCCCTGTCACTCCCGAGGTTTCGCGACAAGCTGTCTATTAAAATAACTTGCGCACCTCTTTGAATCAGCCAGCGTAACTTCGCCAAAGGTGACCGAGGTCATATCATCCTTCTTTTTTTGAGAGTTCGAGAGTGACTTAACCCTTGCCCGCAATTCACTTATTCCGGCTTCAATGTTGCAACTCTTCAGATGATTTAGCCACTTGTTCCGCTTATGCTTACCGACCTACCTGTTTACTTGCAATGTCAGCTCCCTGACTCTGGGTTCACTGGGCTTGGCACGACCAAGGTCATCACGCTAATCCTTTCGCCTCTGTTGGGAAAGTTGACGTCTCTTCGGGTTTTCGACCAGCAGGTATATGGGGAGCGCCTGCAGTAGTGATGATGTCTCGGAAAGTCCTCACTGCTACCTGAACATCAAAGGGTTGGGCAGATCTGTGAAGCGCTGATTAGGAAACCCTCTGAAAATAGGTCAGCTAAAAGCACCGCGTTCAGAGGTGATGAAATTGGGAAGTCTGCTGATGGGGATGGTCTGACCATGCCAGGTGATCTCATTTGTCAGACTGTGTGACACAATGATTACGTCTAGCGAACTATGACAGTCTTCGCTAATTCTGATAGGTTCTTCCTCATTGACCACGTGGACATTGCCGAGAACTGAATGATGAGCATTAAAGTCACCAGTCGGTTATGACCTTCCAAAAGCGGACTATGTTGGGTCTATAATCTGAGGTACAGCTATTTATCGCCTGAATGTGTTCCACAACTGACTGCTACCCCCATACATTCTATTTACGGATCATTAAAGCCTGGCTCAAGCGTGGTAGGTACATATGTGTTGTACAGACTGGTCCTATAGGAAGGCTAAACTCCCACCTCCACTTCTGGTGCTATCCTTCCTCAGTATGTTGTAACCCTCACAACGCTGTAAGCTGCAGTTGTTGTGAAGCTTAGTTTTTGTACCGCCGCGACCATGATTTTCTTCCGATTCATGAAATTCACTACTTCCTCGAGCTTAACTCGGAGTCCATTGCTATTAAATTGCAAAATGGATTAATTTTCAGGGCTTGCCGTATCAACGGCTGATGTTAAGTATATGTATTCTGATTCCGGAGAAGAAAAACGATACAAATCCAAACATGTGTACACTGGCCGGAACACGTGTGTGGTTTCGGGACAATCCGGTACCGAAGAACCCGCCGGCGGGAATTGAGTTTTCAGAGATAATGAAATCTGGTTGTCAGTTTACGGACGGTTATCTAAGTCAAGAGAAATGACGTGTTTACCACGACACATTACTTATCAGAGTCCTGCAGACTCGAGTCCAGCAATGGCTTTGTCTAACAAACTGTGACAATCTTCTCTTATCCTCATGTGAGGCTTTTTGATCATAAACAGTTGACTTTTTGTATTGATCCTCAAATCCCATCCCAGAATAGATCTTTATTAAGGTCCAAAGGTCCAACCAACGGTCCATTGTGTTCATACTGAAAATATATAAAATCTAACTTGACAGATCCAACAGAATTCAATATTGTTGACATCCCACTTGCTGGTCATAGATCTTATGCAGCAGTGGTGGGGTCCTCACCGACCACTGCTGCATAAGTAATTGTATTGTCAGAATTTCTAAGCTACAGTTCTTAAATTGTGGCCAGATTGGCATAGGTGTGTTGCATCTTTTTTCTTCACGCCAAGTCCTTGCGGATTTCTTTAAAGTGACTTAAATCCATTATGATAAATTTCATGTTGCACACCTTGATTAGTGTTGGGCGCCATTCTCTTCCTAATGTCATGTTCACACGAGCGTTTCAATTACGTTGTTCACCTGTCGAACGACGTACACAAATTAACCCGTTTCCACGACACCATTCGTAATTAACAGAAACATAAACAAAATTTCCTTCATTTTTGTTTCCTTGTTTTCTCGAAAATTTGAACCGAAAACACATAAAATATACATTAAATGAATAGGAAAAGCAATAGACTTTCCTTCAAATGTATCTTCTATATTTAACTATACACATTTCATTCATTTTTTCCATAAATTCTGAATAATTTTGTATATTCAATATATTTTTATATGTTTCTATTTTCAAAATTGAAGAGAGAGAGAGAGAGACATGTCAAAACAATGTTTGTGTATACAGCCTTTCAGTTATTTGTTTCTGATTTTTTACGCGATTTTGAACTAATGGACAAGAAATGTGTGTGGAATTAAGAAGGAAACACAATCATCTTCCTTCTGCATCTATATAAAATGTTTAGTTCATTAATTTTCATTCATCTTTTTTTCTTTTTTCTAAAAATTTTTGTGTTTTCAACAAATTTTTCAATTTTGAATTTAGACATGTCATAATTAATTTTTTCGATAAATTCTCTCATTTGTTAGGGATGGGACATACTTATTCGTCGTTCAGAGAGTATTTCTAATCGAACAACGTAGAAAAATCGTCGTTCGTTCATAGAATTTTGTGTGGGGAAATAAGTAACTTATTCGTAGTTATGGGTCGAACAACGAATAGAGAACGAACGACGTACCGTGGAAACGGGCTATAATATTAATTTGTTTTATCTTAGCAGAACTAATGTCCAGAACAATTTCCTTTGGTGGTACTATTGAATACTTAGCGGAAAGTTGACCATAGCTCTGTTTCATTACCTTTTAAATACTTTCCGGTTTAGGTGATAGCTTTATGTGTGAAAAATAGCAAAAATTGAGGATTCTTGCTTGTATTTGAACAGAGCTCATATGGTCTGCCGGAGAATCATACTGCAACGTTGAAACTCCAACTCCAACTCCAACTTCTCCTTTTCATTTCAGATTGGAAGACTTACGAATATTAAATTAATCCGCTTCTCCTTTTTTCCTTTTGCAGAATACAGAAACAGCATCAAATTCGTACCAGCATCATCACCATACCCGGGCAGCTGAGAATTTTTTCAATGTTCCAGATTCAATATCTCTGATAAATATTGTTAAACCGGAACGTTTACAAAACAATCCCATGACAAATTCAACAGAAGATGAAAATCAACACAACAATTCCGAAACAGTAAGATTTCAAATTTTTCAAAAAAATACCTCTTCAAATTCTAATCTCTCTTTTTCTTTCTGTTTTTTTTTTCAGGAAACCAAAACCTCCATAAATTCCTATCATCATCATCGGGCGCCGCGTACCCCTGAAAGTTATTTCAATGTTCCCGAATCAATAGCCCTGCTGAATATTGTCAAATCCGAACGTATCCAAAGTGCATTTCAATCGAATCGTAAAAATCATGCCAGCGTTTGGGAAATGGTCGCCGAAGTACTTAATCGTTATAGTGCCCGCAAACGTTCGGCCAAACAGTGTTGCAATCGTTATGAAAATCTCAAAAAGATCTACACCCAGCTGAAAAAGAATCCCGAGCGGCATGTTCGACGCAATTGGCCATATATGTTTCTGTTTAAAGAAATCGAAGAGCAAAGGGGTGAATGTTGGGGTTCGAATAGCAAAAGAATTGCCTTGCTGGCCAAAAATCAAGATGAACTTTCCTATTATCATCGTAGAAGGCAGGCGGCAGAATTTGGCGCGTTGCTGGACAAACAAACCCAAGCCGCGGTGGTGGCCCAACATAATCTCCTACAAAGCCTGGCAGCAGTTCATTCCAATGATTCAAATTCGAATTCAAAATTGGAACGCTTTTTACCCAATCATTTTGTAGAGGCTCAACTGGGAAATGATAATAGTGCAACAACCACCATGAATGGTGGAGGCGGTGGAGAAAGAGGTGGTGGCGGGGGTAGTAGTAATGGTACTAGTGGTCCTCCTGGCAATGTAAATGGTGTAGGTGCAAATGGCAGTGTATATGATGAATCTCCCTCACCCTTACCTCTGCAAATATCACGTAAAGATCAACATGATTCACACAATATCTCTGGAGATTTACCCGAAACGGCGGCCCAGACACTGCTGCAAGCACATCTTAGTGGTAATGTGGCGGCAGCTGCTGTTGCTGCCGCGGCAGCCAACAACCTAAAGGAGGCTTTAGCACAGCAATATGAAAAAGACTGTAATGGGGCACTGAATCTGCAGACAAACGACAACAACAACGTGTCAATGAAGTAAGTAATCGATTATTTAGTTGTAATGAGCGGAAAATAAATGGAACTAATTCTAAGTGATGCGGATTCTTACAGATCAGAACCAATGTCAGATGGTGAATTTAATCCCGATGATATTCAGCTAATGCAAACCAATTATAATGGGTAAGTTTAAAGACACATGACATTGATGTAAGAGTAGTTAAGAAGAAAGTTACGGAGAAAGACCCGCCATAGATTGAATTCTTCGTACCCACTTCATGGGAGATAGGTAAAGGAATCAGGGAGGTGATCTCGCATTCATTATCCAGCGTCACATATTGTCTGTCGCCACCTTCTTCCTGTTCCCTCCCATTTCGACCCCTTGCTTGAAGTCATGAACATCTCAGTTCATTCAGATGACACTGATATGGAGATCATCAATGTATACATTCCACCCGTCATTCCACAGCATTGGGCCAAGTAATCAACCTAGCATAATCCATCTGTTGCAGGGGGATAATAGATCTGTCCTTGGCGATTTTAATGCTCATCACGAGATATGGCATTCCCAATTGCCGATCAACTTGGTGTTCTTATAGCGAACCACATAGACGAATCCGACTTCGCTTCCATTAATGAGTAATGATAATGAGTCACAACCAGCCGTTTGAGATCTCCGGACATTGATATCGTAAGTCCTTCACTCCTTCTACTCACATCCTGGCAAATGTATGTCGCACTAAATTTTGACCATTTTGATCCTGGCAACCGTGGAGAAACATAGCGATTTCATTGAGCCCTACAGAGAACATTCCTGAACTATAATAAAGCCAACTGGCATGGCTAAACTGTGCAATTGATCGCAGAAAATGAGAATCCTGTTCTCGAACAAAGGCGTTTCCAGTGGATACAACATTCGTTTAAATAAAATTAGACATTACTGTTTCTGTCGGTAGAGCTTAAGGCCTGGATACATAACCTGCCTGTCTTGCTTGCTTCTGTTAAAAGAAGCAAATTTTCGAACTAGGATGCCCTTTCCTTTTTTTATTCTTTTACCAGAAGCAAGCAAGGAAAGCAGGCGAGACAGCTTATGTACCTAGGAATTAATTTGCCGAAAATATTTTAACACACTTTTTTATTGAGCAACCATTCTTATAGAAAGGTCCGAGCAAGTCGTATTTCGGAGATGCAAGTCACTTGCTTCTGTTAAAAGAAGCAAATTTTCGAACCTTTTCTTTTTTATTCTTTTATCAGAAGCAAGCAAGGAAAGCAGGCGAGACAGCTTATGTACCTAGGCCTTAATTTGCCGAAAATATTGCAATTTTATTGAGCATCCATTCTTATAGAAAGGTCCGAGTAAGCAATTTCGGAGATGCAAGTCACTTAAACGTGATATACGGCCCTTCTCTTTAGCACCCAGTGAAGTTGAGAGCATTTTCTCCCAGTCCTAACCATTGGTCCAGACGGCAAATCCATGGTAATGTTAAAGAAGTTGGGAGCAGTAGGTTTGAGCTAGCTGAAAAAAGTCCTGGAACTATAAATTTCTCGATTGGTAAGACCGGACGTTTGGAATGTGGCTCGCATAATTCCCATTCTAAAGCCAGACAAAAGGGGAATTATCTCCCTTCTTTCACCTGTAGCAAATGTTTTAGAATCAGTATTACTTCCATCCCTGAAACAGAATTTCCGCCTTGCTTCATTTCAACATGGTAAAGGCCTGCGTACATAAGATGCCTTGCCTGGTTGCCTTGCTTTTCTGCTTCATTTCTGACATAATAAAAATAAAAGAAAAAAGAAGGCCGAGCAAATTTCGAACTTGGTTGCCCTTTTCTTTTTTATTCTTTTATCAGAAGCAAGCAAGATAAGCTGCCTCGCCTCCTTGCCTTGCTTGCTTCTGATAAAATAATAAAAGAGAAAAGGGCAACATAGTTCGAAATTGGCTCGGCCTTCTTTATTAATTTATTTTTGTTATGTAAGAAATCAAGCAGGAAGGCAAACATGCGTGGCAGCTTATGCACCCAGGCCTTTACTATTGTTGTTGTTGCAGCATATGACGCTGGCTTGGCAGTATAATTTATATATCCATATATCTTTTTGTCTTGTGTCCACTTTGTTGTTTATAACTTCCAGGAAAAACTTCTGAGCATGGTTTAATTAGAAAAGTTCGCTAAAGCTTTCTGTCAGTTTAAATTTTTTCTTTCGAGTGTTCCTAAAACTTCACAACAATGTATATACACAATCTGTGTATGTATGCCCAGCTAACATTTTTCCGAATTCGGAACGAAACTCTGCACAAGTTTTCGATTCTGATGCCGAATTCGTTCCGAAATTGGAACGAAATTGTGCAAAGGTGCCCACGAAATCGGAAAGTTTTGTGGGAAGGAATATTAGAGTTTCTTTCCGAATTCTAAACGAATTCGTAAAAAAACTCGTGTGAAAAAGGGAAATTTTAAGGGAATTTTTGATTATCTGCACAACTTCGTAAAAAACTCTGAAGGAACATTTGAAAATCAGCAGAAAATAGAATGATTTTCGGATGCTTTTTCAGAACATCGAAAAAAATCGCTTGCATCATAGATCATAAAGCTCGATTAAAAAATTAATACTAAAAAATGATCTTCGCCTAAAAAGGCAAATTTTCAAGTGAAAAAAATTCTGATGTTTGATTCGAAATTCGGAAAATTATCGATTGTTTAGTCCAAAAGGCGGAAACTTTTCGGATGTTTGATTCGAAATTCAATTTTTTTTCGGTCAAAATTTTAAATCGGAAAATGGGAACAAATCGGATGTTCAATCAAAAAATCGGATGTTCAATCAGAAATACAGTTCATTTTTGGGGATTTGATGTAAATACGTCAATAATTAACTTCTTCATTTATTTGTAGAACTTTATAATGTGGATTAAATAGTATTAATTGCTGCTGCTCGCTGACATTGTATATCTGCAAAATTATAAAACATAGCTGTTCTAACCGTAGTTTCCGTATGCCATCACGCTGTTGTTGTTTATTAGACTTATCTAAAAGAGAATTAACAATATTAATTGTTATAAACAACTTATTAAAAAATGTGTATCCATTTTCCCTTGTCATTTGTTTTTGAACACAACATTCAAAAACAAACACAAAATTTCCCTTTAGAGCAGTGTCGCCCATAATATTTCCATCAATACTAACAGGGTGTTTTTGTAAAAATGACTGCCTGTCACATGAACCGTTCGTACTAAAACGTATACGTTCAAAATTTGGTTCTTGTAAAATTTTACGAACCATTCGTTTTTATCTGAAAGCTTTCGTCTATTTCATAAAAGCTTTTATATTTCAGGGTTTCCATGATACTTATTTTGTGAATTTTGCATAGGCATCTGCACGTAAAATGTGTTACTTGATGGCAACCCCGATAAACAGATGAAAAACAAAAAATAAGAAAAAAATTTAATCAAATTGTCCAAAAATAATTGTGATAATATGAAGAAACGAATGTATACATATACGCGTGTGCTTCTATGGAAATAAATAAAATTGCATTCCCTTCCAGTTTTCGTGTGTTTTGTGCCATTTATTAATCAAATTATTTAATTTTCATTCAAAACGATGGGTCTTTTCCATTCGTTTATTTTTGACGTATTCGTTCGTCTGATTTTGTTACAAAAACCAAAAAAATTACGAAAATAAAAAGCTTTCATTTGTTTGTCACACGAATACAAACGTCAACCGCTATGAAAACCAAATTGTGTCTTCGTTCATGAAATCGACGAACGAATGGGCAAAAACTTTTTACAAAAACACGCTGTAAAGCCTGTGTGTATGCATATGTGAAAAAACAACAACCACATGCTGTTCATCGTTTGTTTATGTACGCGTACAATGTACGTGAGAGAGAGAGAGAGAAGCAAATGCAAAAACAACTCAGTGGGCGCCCTCACTATACAAAGAAGCGCGTCCCTGTTTTAGAGTGAGTATGTGCATATTACTCGGAAAATTTTCGGAAAAAACGTTAGAGAATCTCGAAAAAAATCTGATATCAGAGCCTTCGGCAAAAATTGCTAGCTGGGTGTGTACTGTTTGAATAATACGTCAAACAATTTAAAAACATTCGAATTCTATGATTTTTCATTTGTGTGGAAGGAATTCTTCAGTTTTGCATTGGAATAGACATTTAATGATATCCACAACTCGATTAGGTGGAGAAACCTTGACATTTCATTCATTTTTCGCTCAAAAAATATGTTGTTAACAAACCCACTTGTTGCTTTTATGTTTAGTAATTTTGACGTTTTAGGAACTCAGGAAAAACCAGTGTTCTATAATTGGTTTTCGTCTAGATCTACCTCTTAATTATACCATGCTTCCGAGTACAACCGAATTGTTACAACAACAGCTGCTCTGTTCCTTTACATGCCTGAGGTTACCATTTTTAACCTGTAAAGTGTTCCTTTACTTTTAATAGCATACAATTTATATGATAGCAGTTTACCACTTTTACCATTTTCTGCCACTGTTACCATTTTTAAAAGTAAGTCCGTGTTTATACAGGGAAAGTTAATGGGAAAGAAAATTGAGTTTATGGGAGAGGGAGTAGAGAGGAATAAGAGGGGGTACACACACCTCTGTACTGGCAAATTCTGTTTTGTTTCGTTTTTCTTCGTATACAACTTGAAGCTGGCTGCAGATTTGTTTTTGCATTTTCTTTAATTTTATTTTCTCTGTCGAAAAACAAACAACAGCGAAGACAATTGAAAAAAACCTTTTGGAGGAAAAACTATTTTTTAAGCAAAAACAATTCGAAGTAAGTGGATATATCAAAATGAAAATGCAATTCAAGGGTTCCTTTAATAATTAATTGTTTATCACTCACGTCCATTTTTACTTTTCATTACAATTCTGCCTTGGCTTTGGTTTTGAACGGAGCAAGAGAAAATGAGTGTGAAGAAGAATAAGAAAAATTGACACAAACATGAGCTGTGTTCCAGAACTAAAAAGTTTTTACAATTTTTACGACTTTTACATATTTTACTCGAAAAAGCGTTCCCGTACACAAAAAAGTTGTAAAATGTTCACTTCTCTTTAAACAAAAATGGCGCTGAATGACGCTCTCTTTAAAAACTTTTTACACGACAAATTTGGGCGAGTAAAAAAATGGTAACATGGTTGCCGCCGTCTGATTGGCTGATACGCCTACTTTGACATTTGTTCCAGCTTTTTTGACGTATTTTCCATTTTTCTGTTCCCGAACTATTTCAAAAAACATGTGTGTGAGAACAAATTTTTTGCAGTTCTCTCTTTTACGAGTTTTACTATTAAAAAGTACGGGAACGGAGCTATGATTTCCGTGTCTAAACAACAAGGAAATTTTAAAAGAAATTGAGAAGAAAAATTTTCTTTCCAGTTTGAATGTCTAAACGCGGTCTAAAGGAACAGACCAAGCAATTATAATACCAAAGAAAAGAACAATTTGACGTGTGACCATGTTGCTTAAGTGTACAGCAATACACAGAGTTGATTTTGTATTACATTAATAACAGATAATTAGTGCATACCGCAATAACGTAACGTACAGATTGTAACGGATAATTAAAGTGAAAAAAACGCGAAATGTTTAGTTTTTTAGGAAATAAAAGAATATAACGGATAAATTAACGAAATTTTGACAAAAATTATATTTTATTACAGAATTTTTAATGATTTTATTGTTTTTTTTTTTTACTTTTTAGCTCCCAAAATTTCTACCCTAATAACATGGATCACAACATTCTACATCCTGATGTCATTGTGGATACTGACAATTTAACAGAATGTAGCAGTGGTCAGACACCGAAAACCAAGCGTAAGCTCTCCACATCAACCGACGGTGACAGTACCAACTATGAACTAATCGAATATCTAAAGAGACGTGAGAAACGTGATGAAGAATTGCTGAGGCGTATGGATGCACGAGAAGAGAGACTATTGAATTTATTGGAAAGGACAGTGGTGGCCATAGAGGCTTTAACACAACAATCACGTTGTACACATAATTCACCAACGCCACCTGCGGCACCCATAAGATCATCAACTCCCAAACCGGTTGAAAAACAAGAAAAACTAATGGAAAATAAATTGGTGAATGGCAATGCGTTTAAAGTGAAATTGCCACCCACCAATATAAATAATAATAATTCAATATCTGCTGCAACAGATACAGCCACAGTTAATTGTGATGAAGAATCGTCCGAGAAAGAGGAACAAGACCATGAAATGCCAGAAGACGACCTGCAAAATGAAAAGAAATCTTAAACACCAAAACTAAAGTGCCATTATGAAACTTTAAAATGCAAATACTCAAAACTACGAATCAAATGACTTAATTATGGAACCAAAGATTGCTACAAACTTTTTTTTACTATAAATGAGATTTATTTTTAATTTTAAACCCAGTAACTTTTTTTTAAGTTGTAATTCTTAATTTTAATTATGTAAGAACCAAAAACAAGAACAGCGAATCCCAAAGATATTGGAAAGAAAACAAACCTATTTTAAAGCTATGCCAAATCGAATCAAAGTGCCAAACAATTACTTAATTATTTATAATGAATGCCAAATATTTTTATATACATATGTATGTATTTTTAAGTTGTATGTGTTTTGTTAGTTATTAATTAATTGCAAGAAAAGAAAAATTAATTTTACTAAGTATGATTTTTATAAAACTATATGGAAAAACAAACGTAATACTTAAATTTTCTCAATATAGTTTTTTGTGTGTTGTGTCCATTGTGTGCCTTAAATATAACCTACAAATTTTTATAAACATATTTTCATTTAATGGAATGAAAAGGAAAGAAGAATGAAACATATAATCTCAAATAAAAATATTCATTTTTTGTAAATCCCAACATTTGAAAATGCTTTTTGTTTAAACTTATTTAATAGTAGAATTGTCAGAAAGTGTATATAGTGGCACTCTTTCTCTCAGAAGGCGTTTATAGAGGCATCTGTTTCTTTCCATAGGGGTCTATAGAAGCACCATTTTTTCAGAAAGGGTCTATAGAAGCACCATTTTTCAGAAAGGGTCTATAGAAGCACAATTTCTATCAGAAACGGCCTAAAGAAGCACACTTTCTTTCATAAAGAGTCTACAGAAGCACCCTTTCGTTCAGAAAAGGTCTAAAGAAGCTCCCTTTCTTTCATAACGGGTCTAAAAAAAGCACCCTTTTGTTCAGGAAGAGTCTAAAGAAGCACACTTTCTTTCAGAAAGGGTCTAAAGAAGCAACCTTTCTTTCAGAAAGGGACTATAGAAGGAGCCTTTCTTTCAGACAGGGTCTAAAGAAGCACCCTTTCTTTAAGGAAGGGTCTAAAGAAGCACCCTTTCTTTAAGGAAGGGTCTAAAGAAGCACCCTTTCTTTCAGAACGTGTCTAAAGAAGCACCCTTTCTTTCAGAACGTGTCTAAAGAAGCACCCTTTCTTTCAGGAAGGGTCAATAGAAGCACAATTTCTTTCAGAAACGGTCTATAGATGCACCCTATCTTTCATACAGGGTCTACAGAAGCACCCTTTCTTTCATAAAGGGTCTACAGAAGCACCCTTCCTTTCATAAAGGGTCTACAGAAGAACCCTTTCTTTCAGAACGGGTCTACAGAAGAACCCTTTCTTTCAGAACGGGTCTACAGAAGCACCCTTTCTTTCAGAACGGGTCTAAAGAAGCACCCTTTCTTTCAGAACGTGTCTAAAAAAGCACCCTTTCTTTCAGAACGTGTCTAAAGAAGCTTCCTTTCTTTCAGAAGGGTCTATAGAAGCGCAATTTCTTTCAGAAACGGTCTATAGATGCACCCTTTCTTTCATACAGGGTCTACAGAAGCACCCTTTCTTTCATAAAGGGTCTACAGAAGCACCCTTTCTTTCATAAAGGGTCTACAGAAGCACCCTTTCTTTCATAAAGGGCCTACAGAAGCACCCTTTCTTTCATAAAGGGTCTACAGAAAAACCCTTTCTTTCAGAACGGGTCTACAGAAGCACCCTTTCTTTCAGAACGGGTCTAAAGAAGCAACCTTTCTTTCAGGAAAGGTCTATAGAAGCAACATTTCTTTCAGAAACGGTCTTTAGAGGCACACTTTCTTTCATAAAGGGTCTACAGAAGCACCCTTTACTTCAGAAAAGGTCTAGAGAAGCTTCCTTTCTTTCAGAAGGGTCTAAAGAAGCACCCTTTCTTTCAGAAAGGGTCTAAAAAAGTACCCTTTCTTTCAGAACAGGTCTAAAGAAGCACCCTTTCTTTCAGGAAGGGTCAAAAGAAGCACCCATGCATTCAGAAAGGGTCTAAAGAAGCACCCTTTCTTTCAGGAAGGGTCTAAAGAAGGACCCTTTCTTTCAGAAAGGTTCTATAGAAGCAACATTTCTTTCATAAAGGGTCTACAGAAGCACACTTTCTTTCATAAAGGGTCTAAAGAACCGGTTAAAAATTTTTTAGATCATGTGGAGCACCACTTTCCATGAAAAACACGATTTTAAATCAATTTTTTGTAGTCAGTTTTATTATCCTTACATTAAAATGTAAACATAATCCTCAAATATGTAAATCAAACTTAAAGTTTAAAATAAACAAAAAAAGTCCTTTTTAAAATTGCCACTAAATTTAATTAACCTTCTTTTTGATTTTATAGCCTGACTTGGCTAAACTATTCTTCGTCTTAGCAATTTTAGTTTTAATAATACGTTTCAGACGTTCACGCACCTCCATGTAACTCTCTTCAGTTGCCGCATCATCCGCCTTCTTATAAATGAAGAACGAGGCACCTTCTTTAAGGCGTGCATCCGTTTTGGGTATAAAAAATGATTCGACGGTAATTTTTGTTTTATTTTTCGTTTTGCTCTTAGCCTCTGGCGCTGCTTGTTCATTAGCTTTGGCTGTGGAATTTTCCTGATCATGCAAATCCTCCGTTTCTGATTCTGAAGAAGAGTCATAGGAAAAGGGATTGGCAGCAGCTGAGAACATTTTATCCAGCTTATTGTTGACCAAAATCTTTTCAGTACCCAATTGTTTGAGTTTTTCATCTCTTTCCTCAAGTTGGTCATTTTGTCCAAACATACTCAACAAACTGAAACCTTCACCACGGGTACGCAGGGATTCATGTAAACTATCCTTGACCACATAGAAAACTTCTTTGGACACCTCTGGAGCAGGTGTTTCAGCGGTAGCTGTTGTGCCAGCGGTGGTCTCTTTAGTTTTTGTTTGTTTTGTCTTCTTTGCAGCCTGTTCTTCTTTGGAGCGTTCGAATTTTTGATGTTCATCTTTGGAGGGATCATAACGTAACATTTTCTTGTTTTTGTGATCCTTATCTGATCTTTTGCCAGAGTCTATTTTGGTGCCCACCACTTGTTCCAATATATTCATTTGCCAATCCCTTTCATTGTCTCCGTCTTTTTGTCCGGCTGCTTTGTGAGCTCCTCCTTCACCCTCCCCCTCTTCTTCCTCCTCCTCATCATCTTCCACAAATTTGGCATCAATGCGGAATCGTGGATCTAAACTTTGATGAGCCTGCATTTTAACTAACTTTTCACCTTTCTTTCCCGATGGCAAGGTTTTAAACTCAATATTGTCATCCTCTTCTTCATCATCGGATCCAAAGATATTGGTTTTCGATTTCTTTACGGATTCCAAAGGTTCCTTTTTCACTTCCTCCGTATCACTTTCAGCATCGCTAAATTTAATCTTTTTGGATTTTTTACCTGCATCCTAAAATTAAACAGGTCTTTAGACTTAATTTCACCTAATACTTGTAAAGTATACCTACCATGCCCTGCAGAGCCTGTTGTATAGCCGTCTTTTGTTGCTGATATTGATTTTTCATTTTATTCAATGATTCCTTGCGCTTTTGATCAGCACTAATGGACTTATCATCCACCAATTGTGTCTTGACGTTCTTCTTCTTCGTCGCCGTTTCAATAACATGTATAGGTTGGACATCCTGACTCTGTTGTATAAAAATTCTCCCATTATACAATGAATTGGCAGCCCTCTTCTTGGTAATCATCAAATCCGCTGGAATTTCATCATCATCCAATTCGGCATCAACATCAAATGTTTTCCGTTTGTTTGATTTGGGAGCACTTAACAATTCCGACTGTTCTTCTACAGGCTTTGGAGTCATCAACTGACTGCCATCACTAGCTGCTTTGGCCTCTTCACGTTCTCTTTTCAAACGTTCCAAAAATGACTCCTTGGCCACAGATACTTTTATCTGTTGGCCATGGACCTTTTGCCAGTTAAGGTCTTTCAAACCTGCAACAAGAGATACAACGTTTTTAATAAATTCTTATTATTTTGGTTCCATTCATGATCAACTCACAATAATTGGCATCATCAGCTCCAATATTTAGTGTCACAAAGGCAATCACCTTCACATCATTTGGATCCACAAGATTCTCCTTGGTTTTCAACTCAATATTCTTGATTTCACCATAGTCTTGAAAGAGCTGACGCAGATCCTTCTCCTTGGTATTGGTTGGCAAGTTTGCCACAAAAAATCTTGACGTTTCCATGCGGAAAAATGTTTTTCGTGTGTTTTGTTTATTTTCTTCTTCTCCAATAAAAAACGTGTTGGCTAGTGATGGCAAAACTATCGATGACATACGTTATCGACAGTCTCGATAAATTTTGATCAGCTGACCTCATGGTACAATTACTTAGGTAGATGCCTCAGCCCAGCTGATCGAATCTAAAACGTCAAAAAAACTAGGAATTCGCTATGAAAAATCAAAACAAAAAACCATATGATTCGGTAAGTAAGAGATAGCATGTGTTCACTTCACTGTACAAACACAAGCGATAAAAAGAGACAACAAGAAACCACTCGGCGAAAATTTTGACAGTTTACATTACAAAAAAAGTTGCTTTGTTGTAGCAATTCGCCGATGTTTCTACCTAAGTAATTGTACCATGGCTGACCTTTAGCTGGGTACTATATAGTAGAGCTGGCAAACCATCGATATTTCCAACATTAGATATTTTCGATATAATGTTTTAAAATATCGATTGCTATCGATATTATCGTTAAGTTGTCATCGCCATTAATTTGGAGATGAAAATGGCGGAAATGGCAATGATTTTCTTGAAATTATGCAAAAGTAGTTTACAGAAATGTAAAGGAGAATGAACAACTGCTTTTAATTGATAAAAAATGTAACAAAAATACATTTTATTTTACCGAAAAATGTGTACGTGTGACTACGGATTAACTTTCTTACACACACATAACCGAAAAGAAGCGAAATTTCTATTTATTTCAATGGATTTCAAGTTAGGGGTTTTTATTCCGATAATATCGATAGGCAAAACTATCTATCGATATTGAATTTTTAAATAATAATCGATATTATCGATAGCGCCATCGATTTTTTGCCAGCTCTACTATATAGGGCTGCCAAACCATCGATATTCCCAACATTAGATATTTTCGATATAATGTTTTAAAATATCGATTGCTATCGATATTATCGTTAAGTTGTCATCGCCATTAATTTGGAGATGAAAATGGCGGAAATGGCAATGATTTTCTTGAAATTATGCAAAAGTAGTTTACAGAAATGTAAAGGAGAATGAACAACTGCTTTTAATTGATAAAAAATGTAACAAAAATACATTTTATTTTACCGAAAAATGTGTACGTGTGACTACGGATTAACTTTCTTACACACACATAACCGAAAAGAAGCGAAATTTCTATTTATTTCAATGGATTTCAAGTTAGGGGTTTTTATTCCGATAATATCGATAGGCAAAACTATCTATCGATATTGAATTTTTAAATAATAATCGATATTATCGATAGCGCCATCGATTTTTTGCCAGCTCTACTATATAGGGCTGCCAAACCATCGATATTCCCAACATTAGATATTTTCGATATAATGTTTTAAAATATCGATTGCTATCGATATTATCGTTAAGTTGTCATCGCCATTAATTTGGAGATGAAAATGGCGGAAATGGCAATGATTTTCTTGAAATTATGCAAAAGTAGTTTACAGAAATGTAAAGGAGAATGAACAACTGCTTTTAATTGATAAAAAATGTAACAAAAATACATTTTATTTTACCGAAAAATGTGTACGTGTGACTACGGATTAACTTTCTTACACACACATAACCGAAAAGAAGCGAAATTTCTATTTATTTCAATGGATTTCAAGTTAGGGGTTTTTATTCCGATAATATCGATAGGCAAAACTATCTATCGATATTGAATTTTTAAATAATAATCGATATTATCGATAGCGCCATCGATTTTTTGCCAGCTCTACTATATAGGGCTGCCAAACCATCGATATTCCCAACATTAGATATTTTCGATATAATGTTTTAAAATATCGATTGCTATCGATATTATCGTTAAGTTGTCATCGCCATTAATTTGGAGATGAAAATGGCGGAAATGGCAATGATTTTCTTGAAATTATGCAAAAGTAGTTCACAGAAATGTAAAGGAGAATAAACAACTGCTTTCATTTTATAAAAAATGTAAAAAATACATTTTATTTTACCGAAAAATGTATACGTGTGACTACAGACTTACTTTCTTACACACACATAACCGAAAAGCAGTGAAATTTTTATTTATTTCAATGGATTTCAGGTTAAGGGTTTTTATTCCGATAATATCGATAGACAAAACTATCTATCGATATTGAATTTTTAAATAATAATCGATACTATCGATAGCGTCATCGATTTTTTGCCAGCTCTACTGGGTACAGATTGTCAGTTTTGAATGACAGCTTTGTTGTTGCTGGCTAGTGTGGCCGTTCATTTTTGTCATTCCTCATGCAACCACAAAATATTTTGTGGTTGCTGGACGGTTGGACAGTTATCGATAACTGCGAAATATCGACAGTACAGTACACATTTGGTATGTTCCAGTACTGCACATTTCTACACATTTTTACTATTTTTTCGATAACATAAAGGAAAAATCGGTTATCGGAGTAAAAATGTGTAGAAATGTGTAGTACTGGAACAGACCAATTGTCAGTTTTGAATGACGATTATTTGCAATTATCGATAACTGTCCAACCGTCCAGCAACCACAAAATATTTTGTGGTTGCATGAGGAATGACAAAAATGAACGGCCACACTAGCAAGCACCAACAAAGCTGTCATTCAAAACTGACAATGTGTACCCAGCTTTATGTTTCCACAATAGGACTGGCAAAAAATCGATGGCACTATCGATAAAATCGATTATTTTTTTAAAAATTAAATATCGATAGATAGTTTTGCCTATCGATATTATCGGAACAAAAATCCGCAACCTAAATTTCATTGAAATAAATAGAAATTTCGCTGCTTTTCGGTTTTTGTGTGTGTGAGAAAGACCGAAGTTACACGTACACATTTTTCGGAAAAGTAAAATGCATTTTTTATAAATTAAAAGCAATTGTTTGTTCTCGTTTGCATATCTGTGGACTACTTGTGCAAAATGTCAAAAAAAGCATTGACATTTCCGCCATTTTCATCTCCAAATTAATTGGTCTGTTCCTTTACTTTTGAAAATGGTAAAACCGGCAACAGTAGTAAAAGTTGTAAACTGTTCCCATATGAATTGCATGGTGTCAAAAGAAAAGGAACGCTTTTCGAGTAAAAAACGGTAAAACTTGAAGATTCTTGGACGTAAAGGAACAGAGCTAATAATTGCTCTGTTCCAGTACTACACACTAGCTCTGTTCCTTTACGTGCAAGAAACTTCAAGTTTTGCCACTTTTTACTCGAAAAGCGTTCCTTTACTTCTGACACCATACAATTCATATGTGAGCAGTTTACAACTTTTACTACTTTTGTCGGTTTTACCATTTTCAAAAGTAAAGGAACAGACCAATTTCTACACATTTTTACTCCGATAACCGATTTTTCCTTTATGTTATCGAAAAAAATAGTAAAAATGTGTAGAAATGTGAGTACTGGAACAAACCAAATGGTGTTGATAACTTATAGCCCGTTTCCACGGTACGTCGTTCGTTCTCTATTCGTTGTTCGACCCATAACTACCAATAAATTACTTATTTCCCCACACAAAATTCTATGAACGAACGACGATTTTTCTACGTTGTTCGATTAGAAATACTCTCTGAACGACGAATAAGTATGTCCCATCCCTAACAAATGAGAGAATTTATCGAAAAAATTAATTATGACGTGTCTAAATTCAAAATTGAAAAATTTGTTGAAAACACAACAATTTTTAGAAAAAAGGAAAAAGATGAATGAAAATTAATGAACTAAACATTTTATATAGATGCAGAAGGAAGATGGTTGCGTTTCCTTCTTAATTCCACACACATTTCTTGTCCATTAGTTCAAAATCGCGTAAAAAATCAGAAACAAAAAGGAAACAAATAACTGAAAGTCTGTATACACAAATATTGTTTTGACATGTCTCTCTCTCTTTAATTTTGAAAATAGAAACATATAAAAATATATTGAAAATACAAAATTATTCAGAATTTATGGAAAAAAATGAATGAAATGTGTATAGTTAAATATAAAAGATACATTTGAAGGAAAGTCTATTGCTTTTCCTATTCATTTAATGTATATTTTATGTGTTTTCGGTTCAAATTTTCGTGAAAACAAGGAAACAAAAATGAAGGAAATTTTGTTTATGTTTCTGTTAATTACGAATGGTGTCGTGGATACGGGTTAATTCGTGTACGTCGTTCGACAGGCGAACAACGTAATTGAAACGCCCGTGTGAACATGGCATTAACGATGATATCGATAGCAATCGATATTTTAAAATAAATTTTTAAATTTTATATTTTTTCTGACATAAGTCGATGGTCAGACTAGCAAGGTTTCATGAAACCAATTTCGTTAAAGTTTCTTTTCAAATTTCTTTAATGTCCACACACGTTAACGTGAAATTTAAGATCTTTGCGTGCCCTCTTTATTTTACCATTCGCGTTTGTTGTGTTTCTCATACCAATAAAAACAAAAAAAGACATAAATAAACCAAAAAACAACACAAAATAATTAACATTAATAATTAAATTAATATTAATAGTTAAATTTTCACTATTTCATTAATTAAATGTTTTTATTAAATATATTTATGTTTGTTTTGTTGTTAACGTTTGCTTGAGAAAGAAAATTGAAGAAAAAATCTTGCAACGAAGAACAAGAAGAGGCAACACAACAAACACAGAAAACCATGTACATGGGTTTCACTACTTCATACCCCTCGCCTATAAACTTGACGTCGCCATGTTGAAATCGTGTTAGTCTGACCATCGACTAATTAATTTATTTCGATAAATTCTCTCATTTGTTAGAGATGGGACATGTTTTATCGTCGTTCGGGGAGTAATTTAAATTGAACAATGTACAAAAATCGTTGTTCGTTCTTAAAAGTTTGTATGGGAAATGAAGTAATTATATCTTAATTTGGGGTCGAATAACGAATAGAGAGCGAAATGCCGTCAGTCTGAACTAGGCATAAATAAACTTCATTTATTTCTAGGATTTCGTAAAACGAATGCGCTAATCTATTTTTTTTTTTCATTTTTCCGTTCCCGTACTTTTTGAATAAAGTTATGTGTTTCTCATTTTTCACATTTCGCTCTTTTAAGGTAGAAATACAATGGATTTTTCTTGCTTGCGTGGCTTCATTTCTGGTAGAAGAATAAAGAGACGAAATCGAAATAGGTTGCTTTTTTCATTTATTCTTTTACTAGAGCAAATCGAAGATAGAACGAATGAAATTACTGGATTTGTACCATGGCACAATTACCCAGGTAGTGGCATCGTAAAATTTTGAATATGTTATGCCAAAACTTATTTTATGTTGTTGGAGAAATTACAACAAAAATATTTTTTTATAAAGGGATTTGACTTTTCATATTCGATCAGCTGGTGTGATACCACTACCTGCATGGTAGAATAAGAAAAGGTAGCAGCAATACACAGCTGACTGAACTGGTTGTAACGTTAGTGTCAAATTTCATATGACATTTTATACATTTATTTCTATTTCGATGTACATTAGGGACATATATTTTTTGGGGGAAAAAATATATCATTCGGAAAAAACCATTTCCCAGAAAGACTTCTTCATATCAATGATATGTAACCTCCTCCAAGTTCGAACGATAAGCCGCGCAGTAAATCCCCGCTTGTAGAGGCGATACAACGTTTGTTAATATGTGAGGTATTTTGTTAAAATTTAAAAAAAAATAAAGCCCTAATAAACATGTGCTTCTTTGATTTCTAAAACAAAACATTGAAACAGGTTCTCATTTTTCTATGAATTTCCAGCGACCCGAAACTCTTCTGCAAGAATTCTACTTTCTGCGAGAATTTATGCATTTAGTGGAATGATGTGGAAACATAAAAATTGAAAATGTAACGAATTTCCATTCATGTTTTCCAAAATATTCAACCAAATGTGAAAAATTATTAGTTTTTTAAATTCCAATAATTTATAGACATTTCCTTGTTTTGTTTACAAATACAACTGGCAGTAACGTTACAAACAAAAACAAATTCCTTTGTGGTTGTTGTTCGAGTTGTATTTGTTGTAGTATTAACTTTACCTTCTATTTGTTCTACCATGCACTACCTGGTAGTTCTGCCATGATTTGTACGAATTATTGAGTAACGAACACACCCAATATAGGGTGTCATTTCCAAACTTGTGAAAAGTCGAAAATAGATTTTTCGATTAACCAAAAGTCATCATCGATTACTAGACTTTTCAAACCATACATTCGACTATTCAATTTATCGAAAGTTGACTGACTTGCGTATCCCTACTACTGTGAAAAAGTGACGAATTATTTTTATTCGATTGGGAAAAAAACTAAATTCATCAAGAAATTACATTTTTTGCTTTTCGATTATTTCGCGGATATACGAATTAATATTTTTCAATTTAATTGAGAGAAATTAAAAAGATTCAAAGAATACAAGCGCCGCATAACACGAGAAAGTGAATTCAAGTCCCAAGTAAAAGTTACTCAGCAAAAAGAGGCAAAGCAAAATGGCTGAAGGTGGAAATAGAAGAATTATTGTTAATGTAAAAACACCAAAAGAAAAGAAAATGATAGAAGTGGATGAAGATTCTGGAATTAAGGATGTAAGTCAAAAAGTAAAGAAATTCAGATGAAACTTGGAATTTCATTTGGTTTTACAATCGATTGTAAAGTGTCAGGAAGTCAGCTCATCCATTCAGGCAGCAGGCAGAGGTGGCGGTATTACGCGTATTACGCCGGACGGAAAGAATTTGTAATGAATTAAAAAGTAGATGATGATGGTGATTGTGAATGATTCTCATTTAGTGGATTATTGAGTGTGTGTGATTAGAGTAAATTGTTGTTTGTCAAGGGGAGGGGTGAGGTGGAAGAAGTGAGGGGTGTAAGGTCGAGTAGGGGAGGGTGAATGTGGATTTTACCGAGAGAATAAAAGGTGGCGGTAAAACATATCATGTGTGTCAAAGTACAGTGAGTGCATTCACCAACCAACCAACCGTGCTGAATGACGACAAAACACAACCATCATCACCTGAAATGATGAAATGCTACCAGATATGCAATTGGAAAAGTTCTCTTTTCGTACTTGTTTTAAATACAATGACCCAGAAAGCAATGTGCAAGATAAACAATCATGACGTGTTCTTGCAAAATGTCAATGCCAGAATAAATCTGCTGCTAACACCTCTATTGACCTTAGCTAACTCAAACCATTAAAACGCAAACAAGTAGCACATGCAAGTTTAATTTGTTTATTTATCAAAATCGTATTGCTTTTCTTCTCACATTGTTTTCTCTTTTTCTTGTTGTTTCATCTACAGTTCAAGGCCTTGGTTGCTGAAAAATTTGAAGCAGAACCGGAACAGCTGGTTTTGATTTTCGCCGGTAAAATTATGAAGGACACTGACACCTTGCAAACGCACAACATCAAGGATGGTTTAACGGTACATTTGGTAATCAAAGCCAAAACACGTAATAATGAGACGACCCAACGTCCCCCAGCCGATGTACGCCAAACTCCATTTGGCTTGAATACTTTGGGTGGTCTGTCAGGCATGGAAGCTTTGGGTGCTGGTTCTGGTACTTTTATGGATCTACAAGCACGCATGCAAAGTGAACTAATGAATAATGGTGATTTGTTACGCACCATGTTGGATAATCCCATGGTGCAACAAATGATGAATAATCCTGATGTTATGCGTCAGTTGATCACTTCAAATCCTCAAATGCAAGATTTAATGCAACGCAATCCAGAAATTTCACACATGTTAAATAATCCTGAGCTACTGCGTCAAACTATGGAGTTGGCCCGTAATCCTTCGATGTTGCAGGAGTTAATGCGTTCACATGATCGTGCTTTGTCTAATTTGGAATCGGTGCCTGGTGGCTATAATGCTTTGCAGCGTATTTATCGTGACATTCAAGAGCCAATGATGAATGCAGCAACGGAGTCGTTGTCACGCAATCCATTTGCTGGATTAGTTGATAATGGTGGAGGTGAGTACGCATTTGTGGATATATATTTTGATACAATTCAAAAGCAAAGAAATGTAAAACGTAAGGTCGAATGTAGATGGCATGGAGGTGGTCGTTATTGGCGGCCTGGCGGTGGTGTCTTGCACGGCACGGTCGATTTCCGCCCATGTGTAGACGGTCTGGTGGTAGTCTTTTTAGACGGTCTGGAGATCGTTATAAACATGGCCTGGAAGTTGTCTTTATAGACGGCCTGAATGTAGTCTTTATAGACAGCCTGGAGGTTGTTTTTATAGACAGCTGGAGGTCGTCTTTATAGACGGTCTGGAGATCGTTATAAACTTGGCCTGGAAGTTGTCTTTATAGACAGCCTGGTTGCTGTTTTTATAGACAGCTGGAGGTCGTCTTTATAGACGGTCTGGAGATCGTTATAAACATGGCCTGGAAGTTGTCTTTACTGACGGCCTGAATCTATTCTTTATAGACAGCCTGGAGGTTGTTTTTATAGACAACTGGAGGTCGTCTTTATAGATGACCTGGAGGTTGTTTTTATAGACAGCTAGAGGTTGTCTTTATAGACGGCGTGGAGGTTATTTTTATAGACAGCTAGAGTTTGTTGGGGGTTGTTATTATAGACAGATGGAGGTCGTTATAAAATCGGCCTGGATTTTGTCTATATTAACGGCCTGGTGGTTGTTAGCCGGAGGTTGTCTTTATAGACTGTCTGGAGGTCGTCTTTATAGACGGTCTGGAGGTCGTCTTTATAGACGGCCTGTGGTCGCTTTTATAGACGACCTGGAGATCGTGTTTATAGACGACCTTGAGATAGTCTTTATCTGCGTCTTATGGAGGGCCTGAGGACGGGTTGGAAGTCGTTCATAGACGGCCTGGAAATTGTCGTCTTTATAAACCGCATGCAGGTCGTCTTTACAGAGGGCATGGAGGTCTTCTTTGTAGACGGGATGGAGGTCATCTTTATAAACGGCCTGCAGGTCGTCTTTGTAGATGCCCTGGAGATCGTCTTTATGGGGATCCTAGATTTTGTCTTTATAAGTGTCCTAGAGGTCATCGTTTAGATGGTCTGGAGGTTGTCTTTATAGGCGTCGTGGAGGTCGTATTTATAGACGGTCTGGAGATCGTGTTTATAAACGACATTGAGATAGTCTTTATAGAAGGCCTGGTTGTCGTCTTTATAAACGGCCTGCAGGTCGTGTTTGTAGATTGTCTGGAGGTCGTCCTTATGGCAGCGATAGGCACCATCTACTTCTATTGCGTACTTTTGGGGTGTCATTGTGTGAGTGCATGCTTTTTCAATTAGTTGAATTGTGTGTGTGGAGAGAGAACCGTTTACTGAGAGCACGTGTGCACTCTCTTGCCTGGTGCTGCTTTAGGGCATTCTAAAGGTTGTCTTTATAAGCGTAATAGAAGTCATCTTTTAGATGGTCTGGACTTTGTATTTATAGGCGTCCTGGAGGTCGTCTTTATAGATGACGAGGGGGTGCTTTTTATAGAAAGTTCTGTAATCCGACTTTATAGACTACAGGTCATCAATAATGACCTTCTTGCCCACCCTGAAAGATTACCTCTAGTTGCCCCATTTATTCGCCACTTTGTTCGTTGTCACTTTACTTATCATTTTTTTACTTTATTCCAGGAAACAATCCCCAAATGGGCACTGAGAATCGTGAACCCTTACCAAATCCCTGGGGTGGACGTGGCAATACCACTGGTACTGGTGCCAATAATCCCGACTTGCCACCACGTGGTGTACTCAATACCCCTGCTATGCAAAGTTTAATGCAACAAATGTCCGAGAATCCTTCATTGATGCAAAACCTCTTGAATGCTCCCTACACCAGATCTATGTTTGAAGCAATGAATCAAGATCCCGATATGGCTGCACGCTTGCTAAGCACCAGTCCCATGTTGGCTAATAATCCTCAGCTACAAGAACAAATACGTCAAATGATGCCACAATTTATGGCACAAATGCAAAATCCCGAGGTAATGAATTTGCTTTCCAATCCCGAGGCCATCAATGCCATTATGCAAATACAACAAGGCATGGAATCATTGCGTTCTGCCGCCCCAGGATTAATGGGTTCATTGGGTGTGCCACCACCACCACCTGGTAACACCAATACAGATACAAATACCACAAACACAACTAGCAATACAACGGCCTCGGATAGTCGACCTGCCACAGCTCCCGGTGGTGGACCCAATGCCCAGCTATTCAATGATTTTATGACACGTATGTTAAACGGCATGACTACCACAGCGGATAATACACAACCACCAGAGGTGCGTTATCAATCGCAATTGGAACAATTGACGGCAATGGGTTTTGGTAATCGTGAAGCTAATTTGCAAGGTAGTTTGGATGATTTTGCACTTTTTTACTTAAAGACGTAAACTAAAATGTTTTCTTCTTTCAGCATTAATTGCCACTTTTGGAGACATCAATGCAGCTGTTGAACGACTGTTATCGCTTAACCAATTGTCCTTAAGTTAACAAACCTAAACCCCGCCTCCTACAACTACTACAATTTTCCTAACAAAAACAAAACAAAAAATATGATACAACCCTGTTTGTGTATGTGAGCGTTTTTTTCCATATTTTTCTTCATTCTTCTTCTTATTATTATTTTATATATAAATATAACTAAAATTCTATATATAAATATATACAACAGTACTATATATAAAACAACATCAACAAGAACAACAAAAAAGACGGAATTCACAATTACACAAAACATAGATTATTGCAACAAAACAAAAATAGCAAAAACAAAAAAATGTTTAAATTTACATAGAATGGATTTTGAGGTTAAAATTTTTAAATAATAGTTTACATTTGCTTTCTTTGCAAAATGTTAATAAGCATCAACCACATAACAATAAAAATGGAGGAAGGCAGCAAGAGAATACCATGAAATGCCTTTCTCGTCATTTGCTTTTGAGTTTTGCCCCCCAACAACACAACATTCGTTTTGGGTGGTGTTGATTAGAAATTCTAAATTATACTTTGCTTTGCTTGTTGGTATTGAATAATTTCATTAATTCTAATTTATATGTTTAAGTATATATGGGTATATTTCAATAACATGTTTTGTTTAGTTTATAACGCTATAAATAGAAAGGGGAAACAAAAGGACTTTTTCATTTGATTTTGTTTGTTCTTTTTTTTGCAATGTAATATTTCTTTAAGCCTCAGCGCTCAGATGAGGGTGACAATTTTTATATTTTCCTTTTTCCTTTCTTTATTCCAAAAAACAATTTGATTGTTAAATGTATTTTGATTTTCGTTCTATGGTATAATGAAAATAAAACATAACTGATTTTCAGTTTTAAATACTATTAAATCATACAAAATAAGTTTGTTTTGAGTCATCACACAACCCGAATCCCATTTTCGTTTTATTGGTCAGTTTATTATAATCCCTCTTATTTGTTAGTTGCCAACTTTGTAGTTGTATATAAAGTAACAATAATTAAACATTTTTTGTTTAAATTTATTGCAAACCCAAACACATACACACAACCTTTATTTATGTACTAATTTTGTTGGTGCAAAAACAAAAAATCTTATGGGGTTTATATTTGAAACATTCAATCATTCATTATAGGTTTAACGATAATGGGATATATACACACACACGCATACATAGAGAGAAAGAAAATGAAGATTTGTTCTTTATTTTTAAAAATTAAAAAAGAAAAAATTATATATACAACAGTAAAATTATAAAAAATAGTGTTTTATTTGGAGGGAAGAATCGTGGCTTTGTTTTTTTCAATTAATGGAGATCTTTTTTAATGCCAATAAAATCTAGATTTCATAAAAACGACGGTGACTGAATTTTGAATAGTGTGTTATGTGCTACATAAACTTAGTTGTAATGATCCAAGTGGTAAAGGAACCAAGTGTAGAAACACAGGCTGACTTTCGTATCGTCAGATGCCTTGTTGTCTCATGACATTAGGCGTTATTAGATCAAGTGGGGACACTACCGCAATTTCATAAAATTACTGTAGTATGGAACTCGAAATAAGAGCGCATAATTTCATGAGATTTATTTCATGACAACAAAGCAGCTGACTTTATGAAAATGTTCAACAATCATGCCTTTCCACTATTTGGCTTCCATCCGTTCACTCCCACAATCCCAAAGATTATTGCTGCCACTTTATAGCAAAAAAGTGAAGTTTGGTTGGTTCTATTCCCGAGAGTGGCAGATACCAGTGTGCCAGAGGCCACTTCTGGCAAATTCGTGGGTCGATTCCGTATTGCGACGCGAGTTCTGTCGCATTGCCAGTTGCAATTTTTCCATTACGTATGGCTAAAGTCGCCCGACGACGTCAAATTCAAAAACGAAAAATTGAAACGTAAGTAACATTTTCATTTATTTAAAGTGAATTTATTTAATATTATATTGGTGTTTCAGTACTTCGTTAATGCATCCGAAAACGCCCGGTAAATTTGTTTTTGAATAAAATTTTTTTTTTTTGAGAAAAATTCTTTTAATTTGGAAACAATCCAAATTGTACACAGTTTTTCCTCTACTAACTCCAGAACTTCGCTTAATACCTTTAACAATGTGGGTTGAGCCATCCCGAGGTTAAAGTCATTGCCATGAGATTTTTGAAAGCTTCCTTCTGCAAAAATCTTAAAGCAGCACACACTTTAAGTAGTGGCTGTATTGCTGTTGATCTGTGGGTTTTTTAAGTCATTTTTTAATGCCTCTACTATATAAATAACAGCGTCTTTTGGAAGCCGAAAGTAGGCTTTAAACCAGCATTCGGCACACAACAACAACAATTTGAGCAAACACTGTTGTCAGTGCATGGTGTTTCAATTAGTGAGTGGAGAGAGAAGCTCTCTTTGCTTGCTCGCGAGTAAAGAGGTGCCGCATTCTGCTTTAAACCTAAAAAAATAATTCCAAAGGATTCGATTTATCTCTTAAGTCTGGCCTGATAGATGCTACGTTAACTATAGCACTGTTCCAGAACTAAAAAGTTTTTAAAATTTTTACCACTTTTACATGTTCCGTACACAAAATTTATATGAAAATCGTTTAAAACTTTTACAACTTTTACGATTTTTATCACTTTATAAAGTACAGGAACAGGCCATATATTTTCTTCACTATCATCAAAAAATAGTTCCACTGACCTTCTCATTTTAGAAAACATTAACTTTTGTGTACAACTT
This sequence comes from Musca autumnalis, assembly GCF_047663935.1. Classification (NCBI taxonomy): domain Eukaryota; kingdom Metazoa; phylum Arthropoda; class Insecta; order Diptera; family Muscidae; genus Musca; species Musca autumnalis. The sequence goes on along the minus strand of NW_027411866.1, from coordinate 36,693,039 downwards.
GATATTTGATATTTTTTCTGATTTATTCAAATCAAAACAAAAAACGCTCCGTTACATCACCGATAACTTGTTATCGATGACGATTATTTTTTTACCGCTTTGCGTAGTACAATTTTTAAATTTTGTCGCAGAGACGATTGACGACGCGACATGACTCGCGTCGCAATACGGAATCGACCCATTGGTCTTCATTTCTTACTGATGATGTCCCGGAAATGTTTTCAGTTACTCGAACATCGGAAGAGTTGTGCAATTCTCGGAAAGTCAGTTGGGTTTCTCACGATTGACGAATGTGCGCGGCTACAAGAGTTGAAAAAATCGGGCTGATGGTGTCGATAATAGAAAGATTGTCAGACTCTAGTGAAATGGGTGCTGAACTACGTATGTCGTTGTTAGGATGCCATAGTTGTTTGATATGCTAGCAGGTGAACAGCCGATTATGCAACCTCCTTGGATCCTGATGCAAATTGTCGGCACACGACATCCGGACATTGTTTTGTGTTGCTTGCAAAACTCCCCTCTGAAAACGTTGACCACTAGACTTATGACTTTTTGACATTTTTCTCAAATTTCCTGTAGTGATAATGAACTTTGTGCATTAATGCCTAAAATAACACTTATTTCATTTTATTATAAAAAAGGTTCCGCACAAATCACTTTGAAATTTTTTTTTGTTGAAAAAATTCTATGAAATGAAAATTTTTTTACTCAAAAAATTATTTCCTTTTGCACGATTGAATGGCCGTTTGCCTATTAATGACTAAAATAACTTTTATTCCATTTAAATTTTTAAAAAGGTCCCGCACAAACCACTTTTAATTTTTATGATATATAAAATAAAGTTATATATAATATTAAATGATATATATGTTATAAAACGATGATAAAATTAGTGAGAAACAAACGGTTATGTCATTTTGGTTATGTCGTGTGTCCCCATATATATGTACATAGTTTTCAGTGAAATATCTGCTTGTAGTGATTGTCAAAAGTTCTAAAAACTTTAAAAACTTTTGGGCGGAAACATTTTATCGAATCACTTTATAATTAAGATTTTATGCAATCTTAGGTAAAAACTCATCAAAATATCATACAGGGATAAAAAAACGTCATAACACTATCTACCACACCCCACTGTTTTATACTTAGTCAGCAGGATCCACTTGTCCTTTTTTCATTTTTATCTTGCTTTGATAGGAGGTTGTCGATGGCAAATTAAAGGTCCTCCACTGATTGACGGACTGAAATTAATTTTTATGGACGGCCTGAAAGTTATTCTTTATAGACGGCCCACACTGGTCGAAGCACTGATCTAGCGGCGCGAAAGTCCAAAAATCAAACTAAAAAATTGCGAAATATTTTCCATTGTATCGATTACAGACACTTTGCTGACAAAAATTTTGTTTTTTTCATTTTTGTTGTTGCAAATATTCACTCAGTTATTTACTATCAAATACAAGAAATTTTGCTGCATCAGATTTTAAAACATTTGTTGCTAAAAAATTTTCTTCATATTTGTTTCAATGTTATCAATTTTAAATAAATTCGAAATAAAACTGAACATAATTTATTTTTAAATTATAGCGGAGGGTGTGACTTAAATTATAAAAAATAGTTTTGTGTCAGGAGGTACATAGTTATATAGCAATCAATTTAACAAAAAAAATATATAGGGTTTTTATTGGTTTTACGCGCTTTTTCCATAGAGTGCATCTTGTAAACTTGGCCGAACTTGGGTTCGATTTTTTTGGAGAATTAATTTGGACTCTTTGGATGCGGAATAACCACATTAGGGCTGCAAATATTTGCAAATCTTCTGATAACTGCACTTTTAAAATATGGGATTTTGCTTGAAATTAATACTAATTTGTATTTGAGCATTTGTATGTGAACTATATCAAAATATGGACCTATCATGAGAAATTTTTGCAATGTGTAATTCTACCCCCGGAGACCCTAAAATACCATATTATAGCTAAATCCGGTAATAAATATGCGATAACAAATAAGAATTCAGTGAATCGGGGGTAGCATAAAAGGGGACTACATCAAAACATAAATCCACATTGAAAATTTTTTGTAAGAAGATTTTACACGCAGTGATAACACGGAATGCAAAATAACAGCCAAGTCGGTTGAAAAATGTGGTCATGATATTCCAAATACCTTAAATCGGGAGGTACGGTTGGTTTGGTTATAGGACGCGCAGCTACCGTTGTTGGCAGCTACTTCACTCGGAGACCTTGAGGTCCATTGTGATCATCCTTAGAAAAAAGTTGAGTGTTGTGGTAGGTCTATTGTAGAGTTTGAAGTATTGCTTGTTCAGGTTGTGATGGTGATGTGTGCTGGTGTATATGGTGGATGGTATGCGGTGGTTTGTCTATTGCTGATTCTGATGAGGTAGAGTTTTGGTTTTATAGATGTGATTAAGTTATGGATGTGGGTGTGTGGCTGCTGAAGTTGAAGATATGGATGTGATGAAGTTATGGATGTGGGTGTGTGGCTGCTGTAGTTGAGGATGTATTGATGTAGTTGAAGATGTGTTGATGCAGTGGAGGTGATGTAGTATGGATGTGGTTTAAAGCTGAGCCGGTTTCTATCCCCTTGTGTGAAGAAGAATAGAAAAGTGGTTGATTAGTTTTGTTTGCCAAGCCAATTAAGATTTTTGGCAAATTGATAAATGTAGATGGGATCTATGTCGGAGAAGAAAGTCAGAGTATTTATCTCATGTCTACCGAAGAATCGATGTCTCCTCGTGAGTAGCGAGGGGCACCTACACAGTAGATGTTCGACCGTCTCTGTTTCTTCTGGGTCTTGACATAGTCTACAATAGTCTACACTATTGTTGTCCCATTTAGAAGTTAGGGACCTGACCATGTTATGACCCGTAATGAGTCCTACAGTGGTCTTTATCCCTAACTTATTAAGTGAGAAGAGAGAATTGGTTCTATATTGAGAGTAGCTAGGCCAGATTGCCTTGGATACCTTACAACCAGGCTCCCTGTGCCATCTTTGCCCTGCCTTCTCAAGAAAGAAACCGCGAAGTTTCCGGATGTAGTAGCACTTTGGTGGTCTGATAGATGACTCAACTGGTAAGTCAGTCGACTGAGATCCACCCCTTGCTAGTTCATCCGCCTCTTCGTTTCCCTCTATATCACTGTGTCCTGGAACCCAGCAAAGGCCAACGATATCACGTACTTCAAGCAAAGCGTTTTTGCAGTCGAGGATAGATTTTGAATTTATGGTCCTCGACTTGAGGGCCGCTTGACTATAAGGCTGCTCCCAAGTTCTTTGACATCTCCACTGCTTTCCTAATTGCAAAAATCTCTGCCTGAAAAACGATGCAATTATCATTGAGTTTGAAGGATTGTTTAATTTGTGGATTTTCGCAGAAGACGCCAGCACCTGTGCCATCCTCCATCTTAGAGCCGTCTGTGTAGATGGCCAGACCGCCAAGAGGAGGGCTACCACTAGACCAGGCATCTCTGCTTGGGATTGTGATTTTTATTTGGCTGAAATTGAGTGCAGTGGGTATATAATCACTGATGTGATTGGAACCACTAGACTCAAGTAAATCAGTGAAAGTGGAGAGGACCTTAGCATGTCCAAAACGTGAGCACTGCACACACCTGCCTCTCTAAGCCTAAAAGCCGTCCTCGCCGCCTGAAAGTGTATAGTGATGTCCAAAGGTTGGAGATCAAGTATCACATTCAAGGCGGCTTGAGGTGTTCTTCTAATGCCGCCAGAGATTAGCAGAGATGCGGCTCTTTGAACACTTGATAATTTGGACAGAAGTGCACTGTTCCCGAGAGCATGCCACCAGACAAGCCCACCATAGGTAAGAATAGGGAGGACCACCGTATCGAACAGCCAGTGTACGATCTTTGGTCTCAGACCCCAACTTTTATCAGTGGAGTTCTTGCTGGAATAGAGTGCCATAAAACCCCTCTTGACCCTTTCTTCAGTGTTCCTTTTCCAATTAAGACTTTGGTCCAGGATAACACCGAGGTATTTGGCTTCCGATGAAAGTTTTAGGGCAACACCGTCCAGTTTTGGTAGCGGAAAATCGGGAATTTTGCGCTTCTTCGTGTAGAGTACGAGCTCAGTCTTCGTTGGATTCACACCCAGTCTATTGGCGCGAGCCCAGCGAGACAGCTGCACTAAAGCACGCTGCATTAGGTCTGATATGGTCGGCAAGAATTTGCCGCTTATGAGGATAACAACATCGTCAGCATAGGCTATCACCTTCGTCCTTAGTTGATTGAATTTCACAAGAATTTCGTTTATTACAAGGAGCCAAAGGAGGGGTGATAAAACTCCTCCTTGCGGCGTACCCCTGCAAACCCTTTTCCTTACGGAACTCTCTCCTAGATGGGAGTTGATGATCCTACTTTTCAGCATTTCATCAACCCACCTAACAAGGACAGAGGAAACTCCTGCGTTAGTTAGTGAGATATGAATGGATTCCAGATTCACATTATTGAAGGCTCCTTCTATATCGAGAAAGGCTGCAGGTGTGAAGCAAGAACCCTCCATATTTCTCTCAATATATCCAACCACCTCGTGTAAGGCGGTGTCCACCGACTTGCCTTTAATATAGGCATGCTGCGAGTTACTTATGATTTTGGAATCTAGATGAGACTGGATGTCGTAGTCAAGTAGTCTCCCTAGAGTTTTGAGGAGGAAGGAAGAAAGACTAATAGGTCTATAGTCCTTAGGTAGTGAGTGACTAGGCTTCCCAGCTTTGTAAGTCACCGTTACCTCCTTCCATGGGTTAGGAATGTACGATAGACGCAGACAGGCCCTGTAGATTTCCTTTATGGTTGCCAGTACCGCATCAGCTGCGTATTGCAGCATGGCCGGTATAATGCCATCCGGTCCAGGAGATTTATAGGGCTGGAAGCTGTCTATCGCCCATTTTATTCTTGGGATACTAATTATGCTGTCGATCAGTTCCTCCTCCTGTGCCGTGCAGCCCAGATTGTGATTCGTATGCTGCAAGTCGCTCTCTAGACCAGTATAGAGCCTGGAAAATTAACTTCTGACAGCAGGTTTAGAGTCTCTAGACCAGAGTTAGCCCACGTGCCGTTTCCTCGTTTGATGCTACCCATGGGTTTGGGATCCTTGGATAGAATCTTACGAAACCTGGCAGCTTCGTTAATTCCTTCTATAGACTCAGCAAAGCAAACCCAAGATCTTTGCTTAGCCTTTTTGATTTCACTCTTGTATTTATTGAAGTTAACCCTGTAGGTATACCAATCTGTACTGAGTGAAGATTTGCTGGCTTTGTTGTATGATTTCCTGGCCCCCTTGCGAAGACTGGCCAGGTCTTTATTCCACCATACCGGCTGAGATTTCTTCCCAGGGTAGGTTATTGGGCAGGAATCCTCGTAACACCTCAGGAGGGACTTACTTAGATCATTTACAGCAACCTCGACTTCCTTTGCTGTAGACAATCTTTGAGGATTGCTTAACACCGAAGTCGTTTGTAAGCTGTAATTGTTCCAGTCTGTCCTCCTGGGATTCCTGCATGGTGTTTTTTTCTCCGAACTTATGGGGACTTTGAAGAGTATCATCTTGTGATCTGAAACAGAGCAATTTTCAGATACCTTCCAGTCCATAACTTCGGAGTCTTCCAAATTGGTTACGGTGATGTTAATTACTTCGCCTCTAACTCTATTTTGGAAAGTGGGTGTGGTACCCCTATTACCAATTCTTAAATTATTTTGCAAAATGAATTTGAAAATTAACTCACCCCTAGTGTTGGTATCGCTGCTTCCCCAATGGAAGTGATGAGCATTTGCATCGCATCCAAGAATGATGTGGCCTCTGCTCCCCATTTCGTCCATTAGAGTATTTACGATGCCGCCGGGTGGGTCGGGGTCTTCATAGGGCATGTAGACAGAGGCCATTATAAAGGGTTTTCCATGCCCTCTGTCCATCCTTATGGTGGTGATGTCTCCTCTGCTGAAATTAGAGAGAAGCATTTGTCTCCGTTCGAGGCAGCGAGGACAGTGTAGTTGTTATTACTCAGTCCAGCAACCTTATTATTGTATTAATAAGGCTCCTGGACTAGAGCAATATCAATTTTGGAAGTCGAGAGAGTAAGTAGGAGCTCGGTAGCAGCAGCTTTACAATGATGCAGATTAATCTGCACCACACTGTGCTGCTGTCGCCTATCTCCTACTGTTGCTTTGGTGGGATTTTGAAGCATAACCTTCCCAATCCAAAGTTAAGCAACCCCTCTCGACTGCGTAGGTAAGATTCCCCGCTAACATCCGTTGCAAAACGAATGATAAGACCGCCGTTCTTCGGATAGGAACTGAGAATTCTCCAGTTTTCCATCTGAAGACCGACGTTGTGCCTCTCGACTAACTTCAGTATTTTGTCCAGCTCCATAGATGGAGGGGGGACCCATACTGAAGTCACCATCCCACGCGGAATCTCAGCAATGCTGACAGCAGCCAGATCGCTCCCCTCCCAAAGAGGATCAAGGTTGTTAAACGTAGATTTAAGGAAATCTGCAGATTCCTTATTCTCGCAGTTAACAACCATTATCCCCTTATAGGGGGCAGACTGACCGAGTCTGACTTTACTGCGATCCACCTCGTCTGAGGTGAGGACGTCTCTAAGATGACCCTCGATTTGCAACCAGTGACTTGTGCTGATCCTTCCATTAGGGTCTGCCCTGTCAATGATGGCCACTCTCAGGTCATCCGGAACTGTCCGTCGCATCGCACTGTCACCCTGCTTGGATGTGCAAGGTTTCTCTTGACACCCGCTGGCTGGTTCACAAGGTTTTTGTGAAGGGACAGCGACTGTTGGAGTGTTGCTCTTCTCTGTGTTGTCCTTCACACTCTCCTTGATCACCTTCGGCTCACAAGGTTTTTGCATGGTGGTGGTCGCGGCGGAGTGTATAGCCCCACAGTTACTGGCTCCTGCACTCACCTTGATTACCGGTGCGGCAGAGGTCTGCGAGATGATCGGCCGTGACAGCGATGATTTCTTCGCAGCCGGTGGTTGCTCCTCAGAGGACCTCATCCTCTTCACCACTACGGGCTCGGTGGAGTTGGTCTTAGAGGTACCACTGGGCTTTGAAGAAGTCGTCGCTGGCGCTGACTTCTCATCCCGTTTTTCGAGCTTCCCCCTGCCCATCAGCCGACCCACCTCCATCACCTTATTTATGGGCTTAGAAGAAGGGGCAGCAGAGGGGTTTGGGAAGGCAGCGGATTTTTTTGGGCCTGGTTTTTGACCTTGTTGGCCTCTTCACAGTCTGTATGGACTGTGATTTTGCCAGGTCACCGGCGGGTATAGTAGTAGGAGGGTAGTCTGTCGTCACTTCCATACGGGTTACGGCAGAATACCCTCCCTCACGCGACGTGGGAATTTTGTTAATTGGGAAATCCTTAATCATTAAGTCAGGATATTTTCTTTCGAACCTCCTCACAAACTTTAGGTTTATCCTAATTAATTTAATTCCCTTTCGGTGATGGTCTTGGGGGCAAAACGATAGTCTTTCCTATCCATAGCTTCTTTACTTGCGCGTTTTGAGGTTGAGGGTTTTTGCGACTCATCCATGACCTCCATGGTTGCGTCACACTCTCCGACAACTTCATCTACCGCAGTTTGTCTAAGAAGTTGTGAGGGTTTTTCTCCTGAACAAATTGGAGGAACGATTTTGTCGGACAGAGGTGACGACTCAGCTTGACCTGTGGAGGGAATAATGGTAGTTTCCATTATTTCTTCCTCGTTGGCTAGAGTTGAGTCATTCACCTCGTCGACCTGTTCGTCATCTAAGTTTGTTGGTGTGAGAAAGTTCTCATTTATCTTGGATAGGAGGACCCTACTCTGTCTATTTAGACTGTCATTTATAATGTCTAAAGTAGGGCTGTCGACCTTACCCCTGGTTGGGGTACCACGCGAACTGGAGGGGGAGATTAAATGAGAGTTGTCCGTGTCCATGTTCCTAATCGTCAACGAGATAGAGGAATTTGCGCTTGTGGAAGTGAAGACTGAGGGTGCCAAGGCCTAAACACCAACATCAGTCGGGGTTTTTGTTTTTTGGGTTTTTTTTTTTAAGTTCTGTTATCCATGAGCTATATAATTTACTTACCACGGTAAGGGCATTGACAGAAGAACAGGTTCGTTACTCGTTGATTCACCTATGTCCATAATTTTTGGTGGAAATGTTTTGTGACCACTAGAAACCCTAAGTATAAAATTACATCTAATTTGCAACGAAATTGTGGCTTAAATCCTCCAAATACGGAAAATCATAAGGTACCGTTATATGGGGGCTATACCAAAACATTAGCCAATATTGTTCATATTTGACACATTATTACCCACAGATACAGGCTGGTTTTGTGCAAAATTTCAGTAACATATCTCAATTCGTTTTTATGTTATTAATTTCGCTCCTCTAGATCAGTGGTTTCGACCACCGTGCGGCGTGGCGGTCGCCTTTATAGACAAGCTGGATATCGTATTTTTGTACGGGCTGGATGCCGTCTTTATAAAGTGGTTATAAAACTTATAAATGTCTGGATGTTGTCTTTATGGACAGACTGGATATCGGCCTGGAGGTCGTCTTTATAGACATCCAGGCTGTCTATACAGACGACCTCCAGGCTATAAAACTTTTAAGTGAGCCTTATCTTAATAGAAGGCGTGGAGATCGTTCTTATAGACGGACTGGAGGTCGTCTGTATAGAGGTATTCTTTGTAGACGGCCTGTAGGTCGTCTTTATAGACGGCTTGTAGGTCTTTTTTATAGACGGACTGGAGGTCGTCGGTATTCTTTGTAGACGGCCTGGACGTCACCTTTATAGACGGCCCGGAGTTCGTCTATATAAAGGAACTGGATGTCGTCAATAAAAAGGGACTGGACGTCGTCTTTATAGACAGTCTGGATGTCGTCTTTATAGAGGGCCTGGAATCGTCTTTATAGATTAAAATGAGGTCGTCCTTATAGATGCCCTGGAGGTCATAAGTAGATTACACCGCTGCAAAGTGAAAAGAGCCATTAGGCAGGCTCTGCAGATTGTCGCGATCTTATGGAATTGCTCTAAGGTAAACACACGTTTTCCCAAAACAGCTGTTTACACTTCCATATGTAAACATACTCTTATAGTTCTTTCCTTGCAAATTATTTTCCAGTGTATCCCCCTCCAATTGATTAAATAAATTAATTGATTTTCTCTGCAACATGTTTCTGTTACAACCCCTCCAACGTGTTTCAAAACAAACAACACAATAGAACATGTTGGGTGCTGAGTTGTGTTCACACACACACAAAACATCGCCACCAATTGATGGTGGAGATACATTTGTCGATTACCTTACTTCAGTCATGTTGGAACGATCGTGAATTAAACACAACGGAAATTGGTTAAAGAAAAGGCGCGCGTGAGTTTTTTGTGTACAGCAATTGAATATTGGCGGATTTTTGTTTGTTTTTTTTTTTTCAACTGCCTGCTAAAACGAAAAAAGTGGTTTTAAAAGTCCGGCCGCCTAAAAAGACAAACAAGCAACGGCAGCTAGGTAACAATCCAATTCATTGCAAATTCCAAAAAGCGAGGAATAAAGGGAGGGTTCAAAAAGTCTCTAACTAAAAAAAGTTAAGGCAAAGCACAACGCCTTAAAAAGATTCCTTGAAACAAAACCAGCCAGGCTCCCAAATATAAAGTTGTAGTGTGTCGTTCATTGTTGTTGTTGGTTGGTTGGGGTGATGCAAGAGGAATTTTTGGAATCAACAACAAGTTTATTGGGTAGTTGGAGCCACCACCAGCTACCAGCTAAAGCACAGTTGAAAAAATGATGCAAAAAAAATGAATTTTAAATCTGTGGATAATGGGGAAATGAAATTCTCTATCCCCAACGAAAATTGCAGAGGAAATGCAAGTTGAAAATTGAATAGTGAATGAAAGGCATGACCTATAAAGGCACTTGTTTCGATCATAGTACAAAATACAAATCTTTACAAATATTAGAATAAAAAAAAACAAAAATAAATAAAATAATCTAAAAAATATTAAAATTGTTTATTTCAGTATTTCAAAACTGAAAAAATGTTAATGTAAACACACAAAATTGTATACAAAAAGCAATAACAACCAAGTGTTCAATAATCGCGCAATTATTTGCAATAAAAATTGTACCTTCTCCCACCCATTTCCACACGTTATGTTATGTTTGCAGTGTTGAAAGTGTTCCAAAGTTTATCCACCCATCAATATCTTCTTCACAACTGCATAGAAATTGTATATTCGTTTTAACAACCACCACGGAATAATGTAGAGCATTCCTAAAATTAAACAAATTCCAAGAAATGAAAAACCACGAAGAATGCAAAAAAAACAGCATGACCCACTCAAGTGTTGCTGAAAATCATGAAAATTAGCTGGAAAATTATCATCGAATTACATTTGGATTAACACGAAATGCAAATAATGTAAGTCTGTGTGTAATTATTTTGAAATAAAAAAATTAAGTACATATGATTTTACATTCATAAGCATATTTGAAAACTCTTCTTAAAAAAGTGAGGTTAAATGTATGACAAGCAGTGTATTTTTTAAACAATTAACAAAAAATTAATAAAAAATATTTATTTATATATGAGAAAATGTGTAGTACTGAATTAGCTGGAGAAATTTATCAAAAATGTCTTAAAAGAACAGCGCTTATACCCGAAAGTGAGGTTATGTGAGTGGGATATAATAGGTTTGTACGATAACCCAAACATTTCTACAAATTCGTACAAATTTTTACTGAATGCTTTTCGATAACAAAATTATCCAGCAAAAGAGAGCGAGTTTGGAGAGATTTTTGGAGAGTTTTGTGTCTGAGAACTTGCAAATTTTTGCTGGGAAAATTTATCCCGTAAAAATTTGTAGTTCGACCAGCTGACTTTTAATCAGCTGTTAAATGTAAACAACTTGAAATGTTAATAGGTGTGTCTTTTTACGTGATAATTTGTAATAATTTTTACGAAATGTTACTAAATGCTGTCTTTTTACACAAAAGTACAGTAAAAGAGAGCGAAGTGAGAGAACAATTTTGACAGTTGTTTGCTGAGAAATTGCTAAAAGTTGCTGAAAGAATTTTTCCCACCAACATTTAGCAAGTTCGATCAGCTGTTTTTTTAACATCTGCAAATGGTAAGCTGCTCAATGTTTATCTTATTTTCGTGGAAAAATACTATAAATAGGTGTGTACGATAACCCAATAATTTGTACAAATTCGTACACATTTTTACTGAATGCTATTCGATAACAAAATTATACAGCAAAAGAGAGCGAGGTTGGAGAGGTTTTTGGAGAGTTTTGTGACTGAGAACTTGCAAATTTTTGCTGGGAAAATTTGTCCCGCAAAAATTTGCAAGTCTGATCAGCTGACAATGTAAACAACTCGAAATGTTAACATTTTTGACCAAGAAAATTTCACAATTGGATATTTTTTTAGATTCCGAAGGCTTCGCTTTTCGCATCGAAAAACTGTAAATGTGGTGATAAGATGTTCCCATATGAGTCGTATCCCTACGATTCATAATCTCTGATCATGCAAAAAATGTTTCCGAAAACGTAACGAAATCTGTATGAATTTCGGTTGCTACTTCCCATCTCAGATCCGAAATCGTAACGAAAGTTGATATAATTTCGAAACAACATCGGATTCAATTCTGTCCCATTTCAAAACGAAATTCGAAGAAAATCCTTGGGAATTTCGGAAAGTAAATTTATTTCCGAATTCGGAATGAAATGGATTAAAAAATCACTTGAGAAAAATGTATGTGGTTTAGTCCAGAGACCTTGTTGTAAAGCCCAAGGTTTTGTCTATTACCTTTATAGATTTTCTCCATCAGAGCTACAGTTGCCCTTTCTCTTCTACGGAGGTTTATTTGAATGACTTCAATCATAGGTCCTCCAATAAACGGGGAGGGAGGAGGTCATCGACCTAACCCTCTCTAATCTAGATGACTCCGCCGTATGTAATTGGAGGGTATCTAAAGAATGTTCCTTCTCGGATCATATGAAGATATCCTTTGATGTCTTTTTGGGCGGGGGTCGCCAAATGCCTTATAGGAATCCGCGAAGAACAAACTGGGATAAGTACACGGAACTAACGAATTTTCAACTGGCTCTTAATATTAATGTAGAAACAGCTGAGGATCTTAATATGACCGTAAAAAATCTTACAGACGTTCTTCTCCGTTGCCATAAGGAATCCTGTCCACTAACCTATCCTGGGAAGAAATCTCAGCCAGCGTGGTGGAACAAGGAACTTGGCGAGCTTAGAAAAACTACCAGGCGACTGTATAACAGGGCGCATGAGACTAAACTCGACATTGATTGGGACTCCTACAAGGTGAGTTTCAATAAATACAAGAGTGAGATCAAGCGAGCTAAGAAAAAATCTTGGGTTAATTTCTGTGAGTCAGTAGAAGGAGTCAACGATGCAGCTAGGTTTCGAAGGTTACTTTCCAAGGACCCTAAATCCATTGGAAGCATCAAGAAGCAAGATGGTGCGTGGACTGACTCTGCTACCGAGACTCTTAACCTCCTGGCAGAGACCCACTTCCCAGGCTGTAAGGATGCGGACACCGTCAATAATGAATATGACGACCTCCAAATTCAAGAGCCTATGGATTCGGATCTCATTGATAAGGTGGTTAACAGAAATAAGCTTAAATGGGCTGTCAACACTTTCAAGCCATATAAGTCACCTGGACCGGATGGTATAACGCCGGCGATGCTTCAATTTTGCAGCGCCGCTTTTATATCAAATTCTGGAGGAGATCTATAGGGCGTAGTTGGCTCTCTCATATGTACCGGGTCTGTGGAAAGAGGTAAAAGTTACTTACATTCCCAAAGCGGGAAAACCTAGTCACTCTGCACCAAAGGACTACAGACCCATCAGTTTATCATCCTTTCTCCTTAAGACTCTCGAAGGACTCCATGTAGACACCGCCTCTATAAGCAACTCACAACACGCCTATATTAAAGGCAAATCTGTGGAGTCTGCCTTGCATGAGGTGGTTGGCTTCATTGAGAGGAATATGGAAAACTCAAACTTTACCTTGGCTGCCTTTCTGGACATAGAAGGAGCCTTTAACAACGTAGAACTTGAGTCCATAAAACTCTCACTTAAGAAAGCTAACACACCTGAACCTCTAACTTGCTGGATAAATAATATGCTAGAAAACAGAATTATAAACTCCAGCATTGGGGAGACACAGATTAGGAAAACAGTAACTAGAGCACCCCCAAGGAGCGGTGCTCTCACCGCTACTGTGGCTACTTGTTATAAACAATATTTTGACGGACCTGGACAATCAAGGTATAAAAGTTGTCGCCTATGCGGACGAAGTTGTACTACTGATTTCCGGTAAGTTTCCGTCAAACATTTCGGAGCTTATGCAAGGAGCATTATCGACGCTGTCGCGCTGGGCTAAGGCCAATGGCCTTGGAGTAAACCCAACCAAGACAGAACTGGTAATGTTCACGAGAAAGCGTAAGCTCGGCGTATTTGTACCACCAACACTGGATGGAGTGCAGCTTCAGCTCTCGCCCGAGGCAAAGTACCTCGGCACTATCCTGGACTGTCAATTGCGATGGAACAGGAATGCTGAGAAAAGGGCGAAGAAAGGATTGACTGCACTTTATTCATGCAAGAATTCCATTGGGAAAAGTTGGGGCCTAAGCCCATCGATTATACACTGGTTGTATAACACCGTGGTTAGACCCATTTTATCCTATGGTTCTCTTGTTTGGTGGCACTCACTGCGCCAAAAATCGACAGCCGAGGCGAGCAGCCTCGATCCTCATAACTGGAGCCACAAGGAGCACACCACAGGCTGCTCTGGACGCAATGCTGAACTTAAAACCACTGAGTCTCAGCATTAAGTGTCAGGCAAACTCGCAGTGCCCTACGGCTGCATGAACATGATCTCTGGCGCGGTTGTACCTATGGGCATGGTTGTATCCTGAACGAATCAGGCATAAATGTGAACCAACGCGGAAAACTGAGCGACTATATATCACCAGTCCTAAGATTCGACGATATAGACGTCGTTATACCTAGTAGAGATGACTGGAACCGCAGTAACACCCCTCTGGACGGTCTGGCTTTCTATACAGACGGTTCCAAGATGGAGGAAGGTACCGGGGCTGGCGTCTTCTGTGAAAGGCTATCTCTTGAGTACACCTACAGGCTAGACAGCAACTGTAGTGTCTTCCAGGCTGAAATCTTCGCGATTTGGAAGGCAGCGGAATTGATAAAAAGTTTGGATGCAGAAATCTTTGAACCGGTGACTATCTTTGTGGATAGCCAAGCGGCTCTTAAAGCCATCAAATCCAGCAACATGTCGTCCTTAAGTGTAGATCAGCCTTGGGAACGCTAACTAACGGCTTCCGGCTATGTTGGGTACCAGGACACCGCGACTATCTGGGTAATGAAAGAGCAGAGGAATTAGCTAGGCGAGGATCGCAGTCCACAGACCTAGCTATCGCTGACTCAATCAAACCACCCATTTGTCATTTCTTTCAAAATTTTAAAACGTTCTCTGACGAAAGAGCCAGTGAATTGTGGCATAATGAACCTAGGTGCATTGTGGCAAGATCCATATGGCCGTCTCTGTCAGTCAAAAGAACGAACTCTCTGCTGAACCTGAGTAAAGCTGAAGTTAGAGTAACGACGGGAGTCATTACTGGACACTGCTACATCAGGGCCCATACCAACAAATGGGATGAGGATGTTACTGACTACTGCAGACTCTGTGAGGACGAGGAGGAGTTAGAGACGATCGAGCACATCTTGTGTCGTTGCCCAGCAATGACTGGTAGACGGCATAGGTTAGTAGGTGCTCACTTCCCACCGTGTCTAACTTTCTACTCAACTGTGGGGCCTGCTATGATCTACAACATCATCAAAAATCTGAAGTGGCTGGGACAGCGCAACCTGAACGCGTAAATAAATTCAACTATTCTGCCTACCATTAAAAATAAATTTTTTCTCCTACTCTAAAGCTATCACTCTACTCTTAAACATTCTTGTAATCTACACGTTGTTTCACTGCGCTAACAACTTTCTCTTTTTATTTTTCCCCTATCCTCCCTTTTTTCACCTCCTTTTTCCTGCAGCTCTTTTCTACTGGATGATCACAATGGACCGGAAGGTCTCCGAGTGACGCAGTCACAATTAGTGATTGCCCATCCCCTAACCTAACCTACGTAGC